>NW_022170738.1:10211891-10314266 GCF_008802855.1 Photinus pyralis
TTCGATTAGACTTCTCAATCAAAGTTATGGACTAGAAACCAATTTCGAAAGAAAATTCAAAGGGCTGTAACTTTTGATCTAGTAGCCCAATCTTGGAACTGTTTGAAATTATGGATTCTACAGGCCACATTTTATAAGAAAATTTTTTCTCCCGGTCGATCTGAGACAATTTTTTTTGCGGACCTCAAAAAAAGGCAGTGTATAACCTTCCTTTTTTACCAAAAATCGACTACAGCAAAATTTCTCGGGAAAACGCTTTTTCTTATTAATTTTGGTGCGTAGAATCCAAAACAATTCGTACGTTTTCGATTAGACCTCTCAATAAAAAGTTATGGACAAAAAACAAATTTCGAACAAAAATTCAAAGGGCTGTAACTTTTGAACTAGTACCCCAATCTTGAACTGTTTGAAATTATGGATTCTACAGGCCACATTCTATAAGAAAATTTTTTTTCGGGTCGATCTGAGACAATTTTTTTTCGGGGCTCAAAAAAAGGCAGTGTATAACCTTCCTTTTTTACCAAAAATCGACTACACCAAAATTTCTCGGGAAAACACTTTTTCTTATTAATTTTGGTGCGTAGAATCCAAAACAATTCGTACTTTTTCGATTAGATTTCTCAATCAAAAGTCTCAATAGACTAGAAACCAATTTCGAAAGAAAATTGACTACTACTACTAAAAAGCGACGGTGGCGCCATTTAAGCCCCTGGTGAAATCTCGATGAACTAAAAAGCGACGGTGGCGTCAGATAACCGGACGCTTTAAACTTTCGCCAGCTATGCGCGTCGAATTGTTACAGATGAGGTCGTCGTCGGCACGTCTTTCTTGTCAAGTCACAAATACTTACTTTATTTGCGGATACTTATTTAAGTCTTTTTAAAATAGTAGTCTCATCCATTAAAGCAGAAAAAGCCAAGGGAAAGGGGCCCGTAAATGCATAGCCCTAGAGGCCTCGAAAACCAATACCAACCATCGGAGACATTGGAAATGACAATCGTATAACGCCATATGTAAAACACAAATAAAGTATCTATACAAAGTTCTAAATTGTATCACTTTTATTCTAGTAGGATCTTTGTTGCTAGCTAATGGTCGCCTTCAAAGTATTAAAATTCTTCAAATTCAAAAAATTACATTTATTAAAAAATAGTAATGTTGCGACATAACAAATATTTACAATACATAAATCGATAGAACGGTAAATAAATCGAAGTTGCCAGTTGTTGTTGATCGATTCAGGTGTTCTTTACCAATTGTATCGTACACAGGACAAGCGGGGATAGTACCGGACCCTGCAAAAAGGCAAAGTTAATGGCACGACAAATCACACTTTCGTTTCTTACCCTTATAGTTACGAAGAGATTTTGCCACATCAACTCGGCTCGAGCAAATAAATTTTACAAAATGCCGTTTTACCACTTCACTCGAGTCTTCTTGCTAAAACAGTTTTTCAAATTTTCAAAAAAGTGATCAGGAAACGTCCGGATGTGATCGATCGAATTAAAACTGGTGCTCTGCAACAAATCAGAATAAAAACCAAAGCGGAGAAGGTACCTACCGCCGTTATTAGCTTAACGAAACAAGTACAAATTCCAATAATTTTAAAGCAGGTAAAAATTGCAAAGAAATGAACCAGTTTTGTTTACCTAAGTGAACAAAAACTCAGCATGATAAACTCACTCAGTATTCCAAGAAGTTGCCTCACCCTTTCAAGGATAAAGGGATTTCTAGTACATCATGCATTGCTGACTGAGCTTTATGGACTTGGAATGCAACCAAAAAAGCTTAATTAGCAATGTAAAATCTACCAGTCGATCGATCAATCGATAATCTTCGACGAATTTGTCACTCGCAATGCGAATGTTCATTCTAGTCACAAATTTCAAAATCAATGTGACTAGAACTAAACACCCGCAACGCAAGTGATAGTTGATCCGCGTTGATGAAAGGTTCTTCTGATGAGTTGTGCCAACCGTTGTATAGATAACTGAGACTGTGATACCCTTCGTTACGGGCACCACAGAAACAGTTACCTTACAAAAATTGGCGAGAAGTCCAAGTCCGTTGAATTGGATACGCATTATTTAAAATGGTGGAATAACCGCACGAAATGCAAAACAAAATCACACGGCTAGACCACCAAAGTAAACAACACATACATAAAGCGCAATTTAAATTTTACAATAGCAGCAGCAGCCGATTGAAACAAAAAACGGTAGCGAGTTCAAAACGTACTATGATTTTGTAAAATTCTGCATAGCACCCCTTGAACACGCTACCGTTTAAGTTTACAATTACAAAAAAACAGGACAAAAAATGTAAAATAAAATTGAGTCATACCTGCACAACTCTTACCGCTTTAGACTGAATTACTCACGAACGCACGGTTAAGCGAAGACTTGCGCTTCGGCGCGCTGCGTCCGACAATTTATGCTCGCACAAGTAGGGGAAGGGATAACTATTGCGCAGTCCCACTCCCAACTTATTAAAAATTTACTTCAAACAATACAAAATTTTATTTAAAAAAAAGATTATAAATAAAGACTAGACGCGAAAACAATGTCTCTTTTAATTATTTTAATCGCGGTATTAAACTTATCCTCCAAATCTGTGTTGCCAATCGTCTTCGAGGCCTGCACCATCTGTCTAAGCAACTCCTCCAACCGTCTCATGCATCTTATAATTGAACCCTCGAAAATATCGGTCATTTTACATAGTTCGCTAAAAACCGCCCCGTTACACCACGCGAAAACCACGTCCATAAGAGATGGCTTGAATTTTTCGACGTAGGACTCCTCGTCCAAATCTAAACGGGCCTCGTTGCTCACCTTTGCGATGCGTCGCGCCATTTCCTGGTGGTCAAAGTCGCTTTGTTAAATTCCAGCAAATTGAAAAGGAAGACCGGCCCGTTAAAAAATGAAAGCTCATTCCATTCTGTAGCACATTTAATTTTCCAAGAAAATAAGGCATTCACTAAGAATGGATAAAGAATTGGTAGCCGTTTTATGCAAGCTCAAAAGGGTGAAAACTTACCCCCGAAACAGAAAATTGGAATTGCTGTAACAGGTGCGACAAGTCTTCAAAGGGCGCTATTTTAAGATTTCTAAATATGCCACCCCAAATATGTAATAAACAATGGAAATGACATTTGGGTCATTAATGGTTAAAGTCAATTTAGTTAATGACCCCAAAATCGCCCGTCCATTGTTTATGTTAATCATCATAAAATTACTTCTTTTGTTATTCAAAATCCTATCTTTACCTGCCTCATTAATGTGTCTAATTATCATTTTATCTTAATCACCCACCTGCATTTGCCTTAATGGTCCCGACAGGTCCTCGCAGAGCTTAGGCGCTTCGGAACATTTCTCATCGCAGACGAAACAGCTGAGGATGGCACAGCACTGGGCGGGCGTCAACTGGCCAAACACCCCGTTGAAAATCATCTCGGTAAGAAGCAACTCGTCCGAGCTGTAAAGAAAATGCAATTCTCCGAACAACGAGACGCGATCGTACCTGCTCAACTCGCATCCGACTCTTCCCTTCAACTCGATAACGTCAGCGTTAGAGCAAAAACCCAACCGTCGAAGCACCCTCTTGCGGCACTTCAACTCGTCGAGTTGCAAAACCGATTTCGCCTCGGACAACTTCTGCTTGGCCACGGCGAGCTCGTCCTCGCAAATGACTTTCTTCTCGTATCTCGAATACTCTTCGCTTAAAGACGGATCGTCGTGCATGGGATGTTCGTACATTCTGCAAGCGATCTTTTTACTTTTACGACGAATAAAGGACGACTTACTTCTTTTCGAGATGTTCGATTTTTTTAACGACCTCGAGAAACTCGGGATCCTTGATTTTCATGTCACTGACGGGATTGAGTAAGGGAGGCCCCGGTTTATCGAATCGTTTTTTAACTTCTTTCAAAGCTTTCAGCATGCCTTTCCGGCTGTCGTTCGATCGAAGATCGTGGGGGCAGTACAGTCGTACGGACGAGATGTGGGTTATCAACGTTGAACAGACCGCGACAACCTCGACCTCGCCGGCCTGCAAGATCAAGCGGTAATAAAATTGACTGCGGGTAGCGAGAGGAATACCTGCCCCTCGGGACAAGGCTTCGGAATCGAATCTTTGCTATTCTCGTCCTTGGTGGGAAGAATGTTGAGGAGTATGTCGACTTGGACCTTAGTCGAAGAGTGCAAGGGGTTGGATCTTCCCTTCTTGTCGGCGGCTACCTTCTTAAAGTTGACTATCATCCCCCAATCGTATTCGGCATCTTCCGTTTTTATCTAAACACGCGCATTGCTCAATTATCAAAGTGGGCCGATTTGTTTACATTATCAAAGTGTGAGAGCCATAAATTGGCGACGCCAAGAATCTGATGAATCAGCTTTATCGGCAGTTTTGTTTACGGCAACCTTCGAAAGCAGGATGCACCTATCATATTACCGACTATCTTTAATTAAGATAAAAGAAGTTTATGCAGTTTGAAAATTATTTAATAGATAAATTGTGGGAATGCAAACAGGATGCTATTACTAATTAATCAATTTTCAATAAATAACATTAGAAAATCTACTGAAGGGAAATAAAAATTGGGGTACACATTTAAGCCAAGATAAAAACATTTCCCACGCCCTGTAAAAATTTCCAAAACATAGACGGAGGCTCCAAGTAAATTGAAGATCAGCAGAAATTTTACACTAACCTAAACCGATGACAAGACGTTCTTTCTCTTGCTAGTTTGCAAAACAAAATACAAAGTTATAACAAAAATTCGATGCGGGACTGGGCCATTAAAATCGGCTAAAATTTCAGTGACCCACACGAAATTTGTACCTCTTTGCAAGATAAATTGCCCTCTAGTCTAAACTGGGAGTGAGACAAAAATTAAATTTTAGAAATGAAATTGTGCGGCATTCCAAAACTCTTCGCTATCAGTAGGCGTTGATTTTTTATAGAACAAAAACAAATGATATTCAAGGCTAACTTGACAGATAGTACCACACTAATTGTTTTAAATTTATAACCCCCTTGCAAGACTCGCCAATTGCCAAGTTGCAATCAAAATACTCAGCTTTTAAAAATGCTAAAATTTTTTAATGGAAATACCTTGATCCTTATAGATAAATTTTTCAGAGGAAAATAAGTATAGACGTAGTTTGGAATGTGCAAAACATAAAAGGTTTTTTAGAAAATAAAACAAATTTATTTTTTTACAATCCGATATGATTTGTTTATTGGCTTCTGTTAGATCAAAGCCAAAACCTACTAATTAATTCAAAGTGATAAAATTGCGCAAAATTCCATTTTGTGCCACATTCTACAATTTCAGATCATTTCATATACACTGTGTCCAATTTTCTAGTGCCACTATGGGGATCTCGCTTATCTTAACAGATAGAAATAAGGATAAACAAGGACAAAGTTGCAAATTTTCGTGGTGCATAATAATCTGAAAAAAACAAAAGGCGACCATCTGTCACGCTTGGACTATTTTTGTGGGGGGCGATAGAAAATGAAATTTAAACCAGCCATACTAGTCCAGGGAATAGAGGGTTTTAACTTGCAAAATGAGAAGTAGTTCCAATTTCTTTTGCATCTAGTCATCTGGTGGTTAGGATTGTAAGTTTTTGACCACCCACCCCTTATGCTTCCCCCGTACCAACCCTAAAACCCCTGAAATTTGGTTGGTTTCTTAGTTTTTCAATCATGTCTTTTTAATGGTTCACTTTAGAAAAAAATATTGTTATCAGAAATTGTAGACTATAAAATTCTACACAACTTTGATATACACTAATTTTTTGTGAAATGTTTATTAAAAAAGATTTAGAGCTTGAGAGTTGGTTATATTTTTAAGAATTCTGAAATTTCTGTGTAGATGTTTTAACCAAATTTCATACTTTATCTCTATGATTAAGAGTTTTATGAGAAAATATAGTGAATTTATTGTGGTATAAATCCCTCTACTCTGCACCCTTACCAAAGGGGATGCATAATAATGAAACTTGCAACCCTTGCTAGTGAGGATATTTGAATCACTGTGAGATTGTAGCGCTTTCTAATATACTTTTGAAATTAAAAAATTGTCTCACTTCAGTTCAGTTTCACCCCCTCCCCTCGCGCGGTAAGGAATAGATATTTAAACGCTCTTGTGGCGATTGTGAAGTTAGTCAGAGAATACAACGCTTATTACATGTTTTCTATTTCTCTTTAAATATCTATTCCTACCGCCGTTGGGGGAAGGGGCTTGAAAGGATGAAGCTGAACTGAAGTGAGATAATTTTTTTGTTTCAAACGTATATTAGAAAGCTCTACAATCTCACAATGATTCAAATATCCCCACTAGCAAGGTTTGAAAGTTGAATTATTATGCATCCCCTTTGGTAAGGGTGCAGAGTAGAGGGATTTATACCACGATAAGTTCAAGATATTTTCTCATAAAACTCTTAATTATAGAGATAAAGTATGAAATTTAGTTAAAACGTCTACATAGAAATTTCAGAATTCTTAAAAATATAACTAACTCTCAAGCTCTATATCTTTTTTAATAAACATTTCACAAAAAAGTAGTGCATATAAAAGTTGTGTAGAATTTTATGGTCTACAATTTCTGATAACAATATTTTTTTGTAAAATGAACCTATAAAAAGATATGATTGAAAAACTAAAAAACCAACCAAATTTCTTTGGTTTTAAGGGTGGTACGGAAGAAGCACAAGGGGTGGGAGGTCTAAAACTTGGATTCTTAACCACCAGATATTCTTTCATGATATGCAAAAAAAATTGGAACAACTTCTCGTTTTGCAGGAAATGGTCCATTTTCAGCAGGGGCGGACTGGCCCGAGGGGGCGGGTGGCGATTGCCACCTGGCCTGTAGATCATAATGGCCCGTTGGAAATGTATAAGTATGTGATGTATTTAGTTTCTTGCACTATTAATAAATTATTAACACGTTTCTCTAATTGGGGTTGATGTTAGGTTGTTAAAAAATTTTGTAGCCCAATCTTGGAACTGTTTGAAATTATGGATTCTACAGGCTACATTCTATAAGAATTTTTTTTTCCTGGTCGATCTGAGACAATTTTTCTTCGAGGCTCAAAAAAAGGCAGTGTATAACCTTCCTTTTTTACCAAAGTTCGACTAGACCAAAATTTCTCGGGAAAACACTTTTTCTTATTAATTTGGGTGCGTAGAATCCAAATCAATTCGTACTTTTTCGATCAGACTTCTCAATCAAAAGGTATAGACTAGAAACCAATTTCGAAAGAAAATTCAAAGGGCTGTAACTTTTGAACTAGTAGCCCAATCTTGGAACTGTTTGAAATTATGGATTCTACACGCCACATTCTATAAGAAAATTTTTTTCCGGGTCGATCGGAGACAATTTTTTTTTTGGCTCAAAAAAAGGCAGTGTATAACCAGGGACGGCCTGGCCCGGGGGGGCGGGGGCGGGTGGCGATTGCCACCTGGCCTGTAGATCATAACGGCCCGTTGGAAATTTATAAGTATGTGCTGTATTTAGTTTCTTGCACTATTAATAAATTATTAACACGTTTCTCTAATTGGGGTTGATGTTAGGTTGTTAAAAAATTCTGTTTTAATTGAAGTGTTTTACAATGAATTTATCATTTTTTGTCGTAGCATGAAAGTGCTGAAATACAATGATAGGCGACGCACCTCGTGTGGATTGTATATGTTGTTACTTTTAATTATCAGCTGCAATTTTAAAAGAAAACTGTATGGTAATTGATTTTCGAGAAAGGAGTACTTTAAAATGTTTTTGTGGTGCACCTCAGAGCTAAACCCCCCCCCCCCCCGCCACCTTCATTACTACAGTAATACTTTAATGGCCTGTAATCTATGCAATTCCGCCTGGCCCGTAAGTACCCAGTCCGCCCCTGATTTTCAGTCTCTATTTCCTGGACTAAACCAAATCTTTGTGCTTAGAATTAGAAAGTGGACAATTGGAACACATGTTGTGATGTTTACATTCGTCAAATATTATTTATTCTTATGTAGGTATTTTGTTCTAATTTGAATTATAATTTGTTTACAAAACCAAGGTTTAATTTTGTTCAGATCACAATCGAATTTTATCAACACAGCTAGGTCCATGTCAAAGTTGCAACCAGACAGATTGATCAAACTGTCAAACTTTTATTCACAACAAAAGAAGGAACGTTTTGTTTTTCCAAAGCACTCTTTGCAAAAAATTAAAAATGGTATTTAATTTTTCCTGCAACTTGCACGCCCTCTTTTAACGGCACCAATAATACCGAAAGTACTCCATACTTCCACAGATTGTACACATCTTTTTTTTCAATTATAATATCCAATAGGTACCGTTTTATTCAAAGAACCATGTGCGGAATGGTCGCGGTACGTACCTTGACAAGTCGCCCCGGCTGCAAAAATGGAATCAGATACTGCGACTTGGTAATATATCTCCTAAAAGTAACTGCCAATGCATCTAGTTCTTTGCGTATGAGATAATAAGACTGAATCTTCTCTTCGTTCTTGATATCAAAGTTGTTATATTGGTTTAAAGCGCTGTTGTACTCTGAAACACGGAGAGACCTCAAGATAAGGTGTCAAACGAACACAAAACATACTTTCGTACAATCCAGGAATGGCCGCTTGATTTTGAAACTGGTAAAACGAGCGCTCCAGCATGTACTCGGGATTAATTTCTTCGACGCGCAGCAGATTCAGGACCATATTATATGTAAGATGGAAAGCAGAGTTAATGGGATCGGGTGCCCCTTTCACAATGTCTCGACCGGCAGCCGGAGGAACCTTCTCGTCGACCATTAATATAACGATACCCTTATCGTCGAGCCCTCTTCTACCGGCACGACCGGACATTTGAATGTACTCCCCAGAAGTAATCTTAAAAGCGAACTTGTACAACTTTCTCGTAAACAAAACGCAACTAACCCATCGATATTCCTTGCCGTCGAATTTACGCATCCCCGTAAATAAAACGGTACGTGCGGGCATATTCAGGCCCATCGCGAACGTCTCGGTCGCAAATAGTGCCTTGATTAATCCTTCGCCGAAAAGAATCTCGATTGTTTCCTTTAAAATCGGCAATAAACCGCCGTGGTGGATACCAATGCCACGTCGTAAAAGTGGAAGTAGATTGTCTACTTGAGGTAAGTGACGATCTTCGTCAGAGAGAACGTCCATGGCGTTAGCGAACACCTCGTCGACTAATTGTTTTTCGGCAGCTAAAAGCATAAAGTGAGATAGTCGGATGTTACGAAGGCTTACAAGAGCCACATAGATTTTTTTGTATTCAGACTTGAATTGGGGCGTATATTTTGTTAAATTTTTTTTCAAAATTGAAAAGATCAACCCAAATACTAAGAAATGTGAAGCATTAGCTTGGTTGTGCATGCTGCAAATGTACTGTTAAGGTTTCTAAAGCGGAAGAAAAATAGAGGATACAAAAGACGCGAGTGCGGTTGTCCAAACAATTGGAGAAGTGACGTTGACATGGAGAAGGTGTTTAATTGTGTAAAATGGAACAAATTAATGAAAATATTTCATGGTAGTTGTCAGGTAAACTCCTGTCTCGACTTTCAAGTTAACAACTTTTGCCTACTCATTCAAACTTATTAAAATGCCAATTTAACATCTGCTATAAAATGTAAAAATAAAATATATATATTTGTGTATCACAACATGATGGTTTAGTATCGACATTTCCTAAAAATACAATTTTTCGTTTTTGCGAAGAGTGCTTTGGAAAAAGAAAACGGTTCTTCTTTTGTTATGAACAAAAGTATGACAGTTTGATCAAACTGCCTCGTTGCAGCGTTAGCATGGAACTAGTTGTGTTAAAATTCATCTGAAGAAAATTAAACCTTCGTTTTGCACAAAAATTATAATTCAAATTAGAACAAGATAGCTAAGAAGAAATAATATTTAATGAATGTAGCATCACATACATATACAGAAGATGTAGCTGTGTGCCTAAGAGGAGAGAAGCTGAAGCAAGTGAAGGAACCTAAAAGACTTTGGAGCATTTTAGCGCCCTTCCAAAACTTTGTGCTCATTCCAGACCTTTCTAATATTTGTCTGAATACAAAATAAGATCTACAAGTGACCCTTCTACACCTTCGTACAATGTGTTATTATACAAACTTGTATTAAAATCTAGCTTGGTCATCTGCATCGCAAAAGCCTCGCAGTCCTTCTTGCTAAAACTAAAAACGATAACCGGCGCAAAGTTTCTTTCCATAATCATTTTAACAATCTTAAATATGTTGCTCTGCGACGGATCTTTACCGGCAACTCCGCCTCTTCGTCCTCTCTGATCACCTTTACCGGCATCGCCGACGCTTTGCAAAACTGACATGGCCGTATTAAAATTTTCGTCCTTAAAAGTACCCTAAAATCTGAAACTTAGTAACCGCCAATCGGGGGAAAATCGCCCACCGTCTCATCAACGACCATGTGAATTCCCTGTCCGCCCGCGGGAAAGATGAAGTGTTGTAAAGGTGTCGGCCGATAATCGGTGTAAACGACGTGGCAGGGCTGTTGATGTAAATGCGCGACCCATTCCACGAACTGGCGCGCGTTCGGTATGGTCGCGGAGAGAAACACAAAGCGCACGTTGTGCGGCAGCAGTATTAGTGTCTCTTCCCAAACGACACCGCGCTCCTTGTCACGCATGTAGTGAATTTCGTCAAAAACGACCCAGCCAACCTCACGCATGATTTCAGATCCTCTGTACAGCATGTTTCGTAAAATCTAAAAATAAATTGTCACAATGTTTTTTTCTTGTTAGATCATGATAAGGAATTGAGGAGAAATTGGTATAAGTTAATTCCTTTCGTTGAGACCTTTCATTAGAGTACCATGAACAATAAAACTAGTTCAATCCCCCCCCGGGGTCCCCAAATTCCCTCTTTTGATAAGGGGTCAGAAAGTAGGGCGGTAGTTGGTAGAAAACAGTTGACTCTAGAACCATTCCCCTAAAAGTACGAACAAAACACAAACAATAGCACATTTTTTTAATTCTTAAAAAATGCGCTAAAAAACCAACAATAGGGATAGGGGATAGGGATAGGTAACGAGTGAAGTAGACGGCATGCTTTTTAAAAAGATGGAAGCCTGTTGTAAGGAAAAGGGGATGGAACCGGGCTAGGAACACGATCAGCCCGAAAGAAATCAAACAAATACTGCAGAACATACAAAAAATAGTAACAAAAAAACACAAAAAAGGAGACAAGAGCTCCTTAGTCCTCCTAGGAAAAGAGATAAACGTTCAGAGAGACATAAAATACCTAGGAATGGCCATAGACCATGGATTTTGATATAAAGTTGCGGCTCTCCGTATTTATCTAAAGAAATTAATTCATTTGTTCGAAATTCGCCTTTTTAATTAATCTTATTTGTTTACGAAATCAAAAGTACACTTGCAGCAAATAATTATTTAATTTGTGACACTTGTTTACTTTCTGGTATTCTTTTGTTTTTGTTATTATAGCAGCCTACTCCGATGTATAAACACGTAAGTAATTAATGAGTAGGTACTTTTGTGAAAAATATTGAATAACATAAAAACTACGGAATTTAAGCACAGGGCACCCCTTGAAGAGAACACAAAAGACAATCGAATAGCGAAATAAAATAGTGGTAGTTCCATTTGAAAAAGAATAGTTATAGCACTTTGAACAAATGGCATTGAAACAAGTAAAAATATGCAGGATGTTCTATTTAAAAAGAATTAAAAAAATATTGGTGGTTGCGGATCTACAGAAATTATTTTTGAATGTACAGGGTGTCCCATTTTGATGTCAATAAATAACTTTGGAATGATACAAAATATACGGGAAAACAGTTCCTGCCGGTAATCAAGCTAGGTCAAAGAGTGGTTTTAGTGGCCAACCTGGATGGGAAGGAGAATCCCACAGTACCCTGCGTCGTTAGATCTAAGGCACTCACGGCCAGTTGCACAAAAAACAATAATCCAGGATCATTGTTTAATCCTAGTATTAAGACATTTGATTGGCTTTATACTGCAGTATGCAGCCAATCAAATGTCAAAATTCTTGTTTAAGCTCAGATTTGGCAAATAATGTAGGATATTGATTATAATTTGCTTTCCTGCAACCGGCCGTTTGTGTCATAAAAAACATTACACTCCTACACAAAAAGGTTAGCTCTTCTCTCTCAAAAGACCCCACTCGCAAACATACAGAATGAGTTCACCGACTTTAAATTACGCCAACATACCTCAGTTGTCATAATCAAACACGAAGCGGTCGGGTTAATAGTAACATCGCCCGTTACAAGTCCAACATCCTTAAATTCGTCGTAGAATTCTCTGTATTTTTGATTGGACAATGCTTTTATTGGAGTTGTGTATATCACACGTTGCTTTTTCTTAAGTGAGATAGCAACAGCATACCTACAATAAATTGCAATTGCCACTTATCAAAAGGAGAAATGCAAACTTACTCTGCGACGACAGTTTTTCCGGCTGACGTATGCGCGGATACCAGTACCGATTGATTGTTGTCGATACATAACAAGGATTCTTTTTGAAACGGGTCCAAAACGAAAGGGTATACTTTCGCAGGTTCGCCTCCGTTTTCGATTAATGGAACGTACTGTTGACCGGGTGGGTACGCCACTTCGTGAGTGCAAGACTCTAAGGACTCGATTGCGTGTACTACAATTCTATTTTTGAATTCGTCAAAGCTACAAAACGAAGTTGTAATGCGGGAATGGAAAAGTGAGGGGAGCTAACTTTATATCGTCTACGGCGATTTCGTCGTCCACTCGCAGCTGCTTACTGGGTGTCCTCTCGTCATTGTCAGATTTACGCTTAATTCCCTTACTTTCCGACCTGAAAAAGATTTGTGAAACACAAGCGTGTTAATTTAAGGTTATGGCGAATATTTACTCGTCTGTTGTGTCCGTGTTCGATCTGAAGTTAAGGGACACGTCGGTTTCAGTAGCGGGCTCTTCGCTCTCTTCGAAGCAGGAGAATAAATTATCTATCGATTCTTCCATTGTACTTCTTTTGAAAGCATCAAAAATATCTCGCGAAATTAACAGCAACTTTAAACGAAAACAACGCGCGCGCACTCTGTACGTTCGAGTTGGTCCATGGTACTTGCATTTTTTGTTAGCCCCTGGTAATATCTGTTGAACTATTAGTAGTGCCATCTCGTGATAATCTGTGGACTGAAATATGATGACGGATGATAGGCAACCCAAGTTGCGCACAAGCCTTGTGTTTGGCGCAAGGTAAAGAGATACGAGGGACATTTGATAGGTCTTCTGTTTTGAAACAAGTAGTCCCTTCAAGGCCCAACGCACTTCAGCGGTCAGCCAAGGGTTCTCCAACCTAATGATCCCGATGCGGAAGTGAAAAAACACAAAAAGCTCTATCACTTTTGCGAGACGACTACGATTTTGAATTTTCTAGGCGATTTGGATTCTACATGTCAAAATCGTAAAGGAATGCCTAAATATTAGCATACCGGAAATTTATCACGATTATAATATTTATTTTATAATAGAAAGCACTATAAATTTGGAACCACACGTTTGACTTTCAGTTTCCTGGGCGATTTGGATCCATGTTATGATATATCTACTTTTGAAAAAATGTAACGATATCATTTTTCATTGTACCTGAGCGCCTTGAATTGAATTGAAATTGAGTTTCAAGGTACCTAGTTATCACCTTTTTACTCAATCTCAAACTGTTAGATGTAAATATTTTTAAAACTCAATTCCAGGCACTTCTTTATTTGCACTAGATACAAAATATACCTAAGTATCTGTATCTAGATACAGATACATTTAATGTATCTTGATACAATCGTTGAAATATATCTGTATCTAGCAGAGCTGGGCAGAATACCCGGAAAAACAATTTTCTTATAAAATGTGGCCTGTAGAATCCATAATTTCAAACAGTTCCAAGATTGGGCTACTAGTTCAAAAGTTTCCCTTTGAATTTTCTTTCGAAATTGGTCTATAACTTTTGATTGAGAAGTCTAATCGAAAAAGTACGAATTGTTTTGGATTCTACGCACCAAAATTAGTAAGAAAAAGTGTTTTCCCGAGAAATTTTGGTGCAGTCGATTTTTGGTAAAAAAGGAAGGTTATACACTGCCTTTTTTTGAGGCCCGAAAAAAAAATTTTCTCAGATCGACCCGGAAAAATTTTTTTCTTATAGAATGTGGCCAGTAGAATCCATAATTTCAAACAGTTCCAAGATTGGGCTACTAGTTCAAAAGTTACAGCCCTTTGAATTTTCTTTCGAAATTGGTCTATAACTTTTGATTGAGAAGTCAAATCGAAAATGTACGAATTGTTTTGGATTCTACGCACCAAAATTAATAAGAAAAAGTGTTTTCCCGAGAAATTTTGGTGCAGTCGATTTTTGGTAAAAAAGGAAGGTTTATACACTGCCTTTTTTTGAGGCCCGCAAAAAAAATTGTCTCAGATCGACCCGGAAAAAACATTTTCTTATAGAATGTGGCCTGTAGAATCCATAATTTCAAACAGTTCCAAGATTGGGCTACTAGTTCAAAAGTTACAGCCCTTTGAATATTCTTTCGAAATTGGTTTCTGGTCTATAACTTTTGATTGAGAAGTCTGATCGAAAAAGTACGAATTGTTTTGGATTCTACGCACCAAAATTAATAAGGAAAAGTGTTTTCCCGAGAAATTTTGGTGCAGTCGATTTTTGGTAAAAAAGGAAGGTTATACACTGCCTTTTTTTGAGGCCCTCAAAAAAAATTGTCTCAGATCGACCCGGAAAAAATTTTTTCTTATAGAATGTGGCCTGTAGAATCCATAATTTCAAACAGTTCCAAGATTGGGCTACTAGTTCAAAAGTTACAGCCCTTTGAATTTTTTTTCGAAATTGGTTTTCTAGTCTATAACTTTTGATTGAGAAGTCTGATCGAAAAAGTACGAATTGTTTTGGATTCTACGCACCAAAATTAATACGAAAAAGTGTTTTCCCGAGAAATTTTGGTGCAGTCGATTTTTGGAAAAAGAGGAAGGTTATATATACACTGCCTTTTTTTGAGGCCCTCAAAAGAAATTGTCTCAGATCGACCCGGAAAAAAAATTTTCTTATAGTATGTGGCCTGTAGAATCCATAATTTCAAACAGTTCCAAGATTGGGCTACTAGTTCATGTTGGAAGATGTAGAAGAGGCCCACGATTGGTGTGTTAATCACCAGAGTTTTAAGCACAAGCGACAGGGAGACATGACGAGCGTTATAAAGAGTATGGCATTATCTAGGCACTGATCGAGAAGAATGTCAAAGGGCGATACAAATCCATGATAGTGGGTAATTCTTACTTGGAAGAAAGGGAACTTCATTCTCCACAGTCGAAAAATTCGAATCTAATACTCTGAAGGAAGCCAAATCTTTCACGCGAGTTTTCTGTGGGAAAAGTCTCGCGCAAATGACTTAATTTACAAATGCATTTCCTTCAATTGATCCATATTGCAGTAACATATAGAGGTATTAATTGTAACAACCAAAACCAATACTTGTACTCCTTTTTTTTCTAAGACTACAAAAATTCACTGGTTTAGCTAGTACAGACTTAACAATTATTATAAAATGTGAATTTCAAAATGAATTAGAAGTTTCAACAACAAATTAAATTTAATTCATTTCCAAATGAAATATATCATTATTACTATCACTAGAATTACTGCAGCTAGTGTATTCCGTTTTGGATCCAGCATCGGCAACTTCACTTTCACTGTGTCTCCTCCTTTGGGCACGTTTTTTGGCTTTCGCTCGCCAGTTTTTCTTTCTCCTTTGCTCTAAAATGGTCGAATTTGATCTACAAATTAAAAATGTTAACTTTTGTGAAAAACGCAACATCGGCTTACCGAAATAATTGCCTAGAAACGACATCATTAAAACGAACAGTTTTTTTTAAACTCGTAGATACCTCTTGCTCCTCGGGAATTACAGAGTCGCGGCTTGTTTCGATGTTCAGTTCGCGCACTTCGTCCAAACCAGATTCCGAAATACTTCTGCCAAATTGACGAAATTTCGCGAGACCCTTTAAAATTCCTTTACTCTTACACGGACTGCAGCTTGCACTAATTTCGTCTCCGCTCGACTCGGAATGAGACGTTGCAGGTATCGATGGAGTAGGACGACAGGGTTCTTCTTCCGCTTTGTCGAACTCATTCTCCACCACCTCTGCTGTATTGTTGTCTTGGATAAGCAAAGGTTCTACGAAATCCGTTTTAGTTAAATCGCTTCGATCTATTCCATAAAAATAGGAATGAAGTGGCATTTCGGACGAACATATGCGAATTTGAACGACCACATTGTTATCCCAGGGTTCGATGGCGAAGGTGTCGATA
This sequence comes from Photinus pyralis, assembly GCF_008802855.1. Classification (NCBI taxonomy): domain Eukaryota; kingdom Metazoa; phylum Arthropoda; class Insecta; order Coleoptera; family Lampyridae; genus Photinus; species Photinus pyralis. The sequence continues at coordinate 10,228,273 of NW_022170738.1, forward strand.
GCAAGTTTATGATGTAGAAGTTTGAAATAAAATGCGTAATGGGTCGGATAGAATCCGGAGCTTATGCTGTTAAATTTTAGATGAAAGCCACACGACTCGATAAACTTTTCGATAGAGCCAGTATCGATATTTTTTACATTTAATGTAACCGATAACATGTTGCTATGTACATGAACTGTAAAATCCGGTAGGCCATAGGGCACGGTAGGCTCCAAAAATGTAAAGGTATCATTTGTTTTTGGTTCAAGATTCTCAGTGGGACTAATAGATGAAAAACCGGGATCACTTTCGACACCACTATCATCTTTAGTGATATCAGCTGCAAAGGGGTGCTTTTGTTTTAGTATCACAGGTAGGGTGACTATTAACTTCTTTTTGTCCTTTAAAAATTTCGCATTGCCAGAATCGTGATTACAGCAATATGGCAGCGTAATAAATAAATTGTACTTAGCCGGTGTTTCGCTAGTTAACTGCAAGCTTTTTTCCGAAACGTCTAAGACGACGTCCGTCGACGATCTTAAAAGAGGTAAGTCAATCTCTATTACCAACTCTTTCGGAATAGCTAGGTTCATTTTCGATTCATTATGATCTACAAATTCCTCCATTTCGACGTGGCGACGATGCTTGATTAGATAAGTCGGTGTCGAGTACGACGAGTTCGGATCGTCATTTTTATTCTTTCTTGGCGACGTCGGGATTTTACGAGCCTGCGAGTAATTGACATCGGCTTTAGAATAAAACTCGTCCATAATCGCCTTTTCTTCCGCACTGAATTCGGGCGGCGAATCTTTCGACGGTTTCCGAATTACGGTAGGATGCGTCATACCTTTAAATTGTATCTTGGGAAATCGAAAGTTCTTCTGATCCAAGTACACGCCGAAATTCTTTTCGATGGCATCACACGCAGTTTTGTTGACCATATCACGAAATGCTCTAACTTTGCCGGCTAATTGCAACGTTTCCGGGTGAAAAACAACATCAAAAACCTGACAGCGTACCATTTTTTTGTCATAGTCCTCTCTGGGAGGTGCCAAGATGTGCGGGATGGTCCAGTGTCGACCTTGAGTGCCGTCTTGTTCCCCGACACTTGAAAATGGTTTACTTACGTTTGCGTTGGCACACACATTTACAAATGCCTTTCGATTACCGTCTACACTGGTCTTGATGACATAACCGGGCACCGGGTTTATGAACGTCACATCAATGCCACGTTCTTTTTCTAGTTGCGTTATTTCTTCTTGAAATAATTTTTGATTTTCTGGGTTTCTCACTTCGTCTACGTACTCCGTTAGTAGATTTCTAAAGTTCTTATCTTTTAAAGCTTCGGTCAGCCGTTCGACCTCATCACGATTCAAATCTAGCTCTTTAAAATCTCTGTAGGACTTTGCCATTACAATTACTAGAAGTAGTAGGTACTTCTTCCCCTTGTAAATTGTTTCTTCTTCCAAACGCCGGACGTATCACGAAAATGTTTTTGTTTATGTTTGACAAATTTGCACGTCTTACGTCACATAACCTTAAAAATACTACCACAGAATATATCACATACACAGGGTGAACTGAACAATACTGCACCGCAAGTCAAAAAAATCAGATGTGAACCTAAGTTCGTAACTGATGTTTGACTATTAATTGATTTGAGCCTGAGTGGCTCAGAGAATCTTACAAGTCTGCTTTGAAGTGCCAATAATGCCAGATCACAGAATGATTTCTTTTGTAATAAACATGTGAAGAAGCAGTTCCAAAGGGTGCTCGAAATCCAAAGACAACGGACATATACTCTTTGCATCCCCTCGAGGAATATACCACTCAACGTCAACTAATCTTACTCGCGCCCTGAACAAGACTACCAAGCAACCTTGCAAACAAAAACCCCTGGTCATGCAAAGCGCTCCTAAAGCAGAAGTCCATACAAGAGCTAAACAAAGTAAAACACTAACAGACTGGGAAACTTACAAAATAGTCTAAGGCAATATAAAAAGAAAATTGGGAGACGTCAGAGAGAGGCGTGGAAGAACTTTTAAAGTCGCGGTAGAATTCTCCACGAGCGCTATGTGTTTTAAGAGCCCTACAGACGGACGTTTTTGTACGCATTCAAAAACGCACATACAAAAACGTGAATGTGCATTGAATGCGCAAACATTTTAAATGCCGCTCATCAGCAGGGCTCATTTCTTTTTCGTTGAAATGTGATTCCGCCCCGCGAATTCCTGCAGGAATTTATTGAATTATTTTGTTCATTCTTGAAATGCAATGAAAAAGCCGTCTAATTGACCTCCAAAGAACTATTCTATTGCCTATACGCAGCTCTCGCACTAGCAGTGTCCACTGTAACCAATTACTTAAGATTCCCAGGCAAAACACAGAGTCCTATTGGCCTTAATACCAAACTGGGACGTGATTTCGTACAGGGTTATCAAGGAAAAACCTATGCTTGCTCGTAGGCATATTTTCTGGCCACTGTAAATTAAACAAGCACTTGCAAATCGCATGAGCTTAGCCGAAACACCCCCAGTAGAGGACGCAATACGTGCGAGAGCACTACATTCTTTGCAAGTGTCCGCACTCGTCCAAGTTAGTGTCCCATTGAGAAAATCCTGGTCGAACTAGATCGATATTCAGAATGAATTTTATGTATTGCAAGGGCAACACTGTCTAACTCTGCCTGGGGGGCGTTAATCGTTGTTATACAAAGCTGTAGCGTAAGTAGGCAGTTTACAAATTAGAAGCAAATCACCAAAAGTCCTAAAATGTCGAGTTTTATGCTCACCATCCACGGCACTGTAAGAAAGCTTTAAAACAATCATCAGCTTTTATTTCCAGATCCTGCCCTAAATGTATTGTTTCATCATGTTATATGGTTTAGATTTTTAGTTATACATGTACATTTGCTTTAATTTGTTTGGTCGTAATTAATATTGTGGGGTAAACTTTTTATTACACCATACAAAAGCATCATCACATATGTAAAATTTAAACAAACCAAAGCACACGGGTAGCAAGAATGAAGTTGATAGCTTGCAGGTAATTCCATAAGTGCAGAACACTTGAGAAATCTTCATTATGATTTTTTTAAGGATTCGAGTAGCACATTGAAAAGAGAGTATTTTGTACAGGTGGTCCTTAGGAATTAAACTAATAACTCGCCAACATATTTAAATATTTTGGATTTTTTTAGCGCATGCCTTACTTAATAACCAAATTAAAATGGTGTTAAGTAAGAAAAAGTGACAAGTACCAAAGTATATATTGTTGTCAACAGCTTATACTTTCCGAGAAAAAAATCATATTAACGTATAGGTAAACCATGACAACAATTAAAATTCTTAATCATTTTTTCTTAGCGTCTTTTAGACCGGCGCCCGCGTTAAATTTAAAGAATATGATGTCCCCGTCTTCCACTACGTAATTTCGTCCTTGCTGTCTGTACTTTCCGGCGGCTTTAACGGCCGTTTCGGAGCCCTCTTCTTTAAAATCGACAAATTTCATTACTTCTGCCATGATGAAACCCTTTTCAAAATCGGTGTGTATCCGTCCTGCAGCCTGAGGTGCTTTTGTACCCTTCTGCAATTCAATAAGTGTATACACATACGGAAATACTACAAATATACTTGAAATTATTAAAGAAATCGAACGCGCTGTCTGGCTTCTAAAATGCGGTTTTGTACGGATTAGAAATTGTGTACAAAAAAAGTGAAAAGTGTAAAAATGTTGACTTGAACAAGAAATTGATCAATTTATTATGTTGATGTAAAACCAGCATAAAGTCACCTTAAATTCATACGCGCGTCAGCAAGCGATTTCTTTTACAATTTCGAGTGTATCTTACAATTAGGTACCTACCTGAATTATCCACGCTTTAACTTCATCTGCGCCAGCGGTGAAGAAATATTCCAACTGTAAGGATTTGTAACCTTGCAGAATTATTTTATCTAGAACACTAACAAAAGATTCATAGATTAGAAAAGATCAATCGCTTTTAAATACAATTACAAAAAGTGCACAAATTAAATGAAGTAGTCACTATAATAGACTAATGGTAGGTAATTTAAAACCCCTGTAATTATAAACGAAATGGTAGTGAGTTTGGTAATAGAAGCTTTGTTTTATACCATAATAGTAAACTTGAGTAAATTTTATATATTTAATATTGCCACCATTTTGACAATTTTCCGTTGTTGAAAAAAAAACGCGTCAATTATTGTACCCAAATCAATAATGAAACAAAAAATTCTCAATATAATTGCGGCGGAAGAGTATTATGTATCATTATGTTTTTGTGAACAGTTCTTCCAGACGATTTCTAGGATGAACATAACGCATATAATTATACAGATGATTTTTGAAATACATGAATTGGAATTTTGATTGATCAACCATTTGGGGTATAGTGAATTAATCATTTCGCAATGCGCGATAATATGAGAACGAATCGATGAAATTGTAGGTAAATAAAGAGTCATTTTGTTACATAATGTGGATGTAATTAGCAGACGCAATATGGTCTTGAGGTATGCATTTACATGTCACATTCATCCCCCTTTTTTTTGTATTTGAAGATTTTATAAACCGCACAACGTAATGTTTATTAAGTTTATAGTTACCTACTTCTTTAGATTTTTATCACAAAAGATAAGCTTTATGTTAATAGCCCCATACTAATTACGTACAAATTGTTCGATTACGACAAAAACTTCTTAATAAAAATATCGGAGTATTTTTGGAAACTATTCAGACTATACCCTTACCTAGAAGTTTTGTTTTCCTCCAAAAATTGTTGTTTCATGATGGGATCTTCAATTTCGGCATATTTTTGTTCAAAAGCACCAGAAAATGGAATGATAACTGAACCAGGATCATTTTTGTCGACCCATTCCTTTATCTTGACTAACCTGTAATATGACAGTTATTCTAGGAAAAGTCTCATGCGAACTAGGTACACAAAGGATTCCAATTGTCATTAGAAAATATTTTATTTTTTGTCAACTGAATAGATTTTGGAGAACTATAGGGATAGGGGAACCCAGGAACCATTTTGTTTCCAAATTTACAATTATAAATTCTTAAAATTCGCACATACAATGCAATTATCCCTATGTTCATAATAAAAAGATCTACCCACGGATAACTCAAATTTTATTTAAAATTTTAGAGAAAAGAGATTTTAGAGTGCGTGTTTCGGTCCCTAGTGGGGAAAACATTTTCAACACTTTCTCGTAGCTTTTGAGGGTATCTTTGAAATCAATACACGAATCAGATTTATAACACTGGAACAGATGACTAAAATAGTGCGTAAGTATTGTGTTTTGTGAAAGAACTTTAATAGTTGATTCTGATAATTTCGCTAAAAAGTGTCTTTATAACGTACTTACCACTTGTTCTTTTTCTTTATGTAATCTTTTTCGGATAAATTCACTAGGTACATCGCAGGTTTGGACGTGAGGAATAAATATTTGTTTAAAATATCAATCTGGAACAGAAAACCGGTATGCTTAATTTGGTTATTTGCGCACAAGATGAAGGTATAGGCATAATTTGAATTTGTGGCCGTTTTTTCACCATCAAATCAAACATTACCTATACTTAATTTTGCGAAGTTTAAGAAAATCAATAATGTTACACTGAATCTGAAGCTATGCGTTCAATTGACTTTGTAGTACAGTAAAATTGGACTAATTTTCCTCCAAACGCGGCCATTTGTAATTACTAAGCGAGATTTATGGGAACATGTCCAGGATCACTCCCAAAAAAGTCCCACGACCTCCCTAGTAGAATATCCGCGGAATATCTTGGAAAAAGTGGAAATTCAAGTCAATATAAATAACGCAATTTTGTTTTCATTCGGTCACATTTTTTATATAAAAAACATCTGAGATTTGAGATTTATTCTTCAGTGCATTCCAGTGTGACAAAATCTGGAAAAACTCGAATTTTCATAGGGAAAGGCTAGAACGGGGCAACGGTCTTAAAGCGATGTCAGAACGCCATTTTGGAATACTAAACGACTTTCTGTTGATTTTAATATCTTGACGTTAATTATTAATTTACGTTTTTAAATTTTGTGTCTACAGACAGATAGTTAGGGAGACTTAAAAAAATATAAGAATCGTATTTTCCGCAAATTTGTGAAACTGCTAACCTTAGAACGGAGTTGGGGAATAAACATTGCTTTTTTGGCTATTGTGACTGCATATCATTATATATAAAATTCTTCTGTACGTGTGTTTGTGATTAAACTCCGCCTAAACAGCTAGACGGTTTTGGATTAAATTTGTCTGTGTGTCTACGGATGGTTTACATTCACAATTGGGCCCGATTGGATTATAGGATTTTTAAAAAGCTTCCTTTTACGTTGATGTCGCACTCCAACGTGCGAAATCGCGAGTGGAAAATCTAGTTGTGTCTAAAAATTCACGAATTTCAGGTGAATAAGTGTTTGGGAACATTAATAATATCAGAAGCAGAGATGTTAGATTATAATACGTATATCCCTCATCTGTAAGAAAGATCTGAAAGGAGTCCCTACGCGTACCTACAGTGAAATGTAAAGAAACTGAGACTACGTAAATCAGAGCAATGTACCTTTGATAGATTATTTTTCTTTTCGATGACATAAAATCTTATAGGTACTAGAAAATTCTTGAAATAATGTAAAAAAACGGTTATAAAGTTAATTTCACAATTGACATCAATCTAGTTATCCGAGTATTATTACTTTATTAGTTATTCAGTTGTTTACTGAAAAAAAAAATTGAATGCTGTCTTGTTATGGAAAATAAAATTTGTTTACCCAAATACATACTATATACTGTAACTATTAAACTAGTAGCCCAATCTTGGAGATAATTGTTTTTTGGGGCCTCAAAAAAAGGCAGTGTAGGTATAACTTTCCTTTTTTAACAAAATCGACTGCACCAAAATTTCTCGGGAAAACACTTTTTCTTATTAATTTTGGTGCGTAGAATCCAAAACAATTCGTACTTTTTCGATCAGACTTCTCAATCAAAAGTTATAGACTAAAAACCAATTTCGAAAGAAAATTCAAAGGGCATAATGAGCATCCTGTATAATCTGTGCATTAAAATGTTTATAGTAAGGGTAAGGGATATTTGTTTCGATTATGAAAGGGAGAAGGACCCGCGGCGGTCTTGAACCACTTACGTAACTGCAAGACACCTTTAAAAATTAAATTGTCCAACTAGAAAAGGAACCAAGCGTGAGTTTGAAATTATTTTATGGAGGTAGTACCTACATGATTGATGAAAAATATACTTTTGATAGTATTTAACGCTTATTCGGGCAAAAGACGTCTAGAATGTCCTGCCGACTGATTTACAGTAAACTGATGGTATTAAAAATTATATGTAAACTTATAGATTGGAAATCTTAATACCTACACTTCTATCTAAAGTATTTCGAGGCAACGATAACCGTCATCACCCTGTATGCAGACACTTTAATAATTACTATGACGAAATACTTACATCATTGACGGTCCAATCAGCGAATCTAATGTGTTGCTTTTGATCGACAAGAATAGACTTAATTTTACATAAGGCGTCCTGTAATCAAACATAAAATAAGTATAACGCGAGACATTTTTGTAAAGGATAATAGTCAAAACGACCGCCATCAAAATCCCGAAACGTTCAATAAAATTTACGATTGTTAAAACAGTTTCTATAAGAAATCGTCATCCCATTAACGCATATTTCATGATAATTCAATAGATCCGATTTCCCCTTCAGATAACCCACAGCTTGTTAGCTCGTGCCGGGGCGATGACTTATCACAATCCATTGTATACAAAGTGTTTGCTAGTTGTAATTGAATTAATCCCATGGGGAATCGATTAATTGAAATTTCTTTACATGCTGTGCTCGTTCGGTTTATAAATGAAAAATGCAGACAGCGATACGCTATTGTTGGCCATTTAAACCTCCATCGAGCACAGCGAGCGCCGATACTTACATATTCTGGTTTTTGTTTTTTGTCGTTACCACGAACGACTGTCCTCTCCAGTTTTTCCAAATGCTTCATCAACTGTTCCTCATCTTTAAGCCTAAGTTCTTCGCCAATAATTTCCAAATCTCGAATGGGATCAACTTCGCCTTCCACATGGGTAACGTCGGTGTCCTCAAATGCTCCTGCGGGTATGTTAATATGCAACATGTTTGTGAAAGAAAATGCAAACTCACGGCAGAGGTGGAAAATAGCGTCACACGCACTGATATGACTTAGAAAAGCGTTACCCAACCCTTGTCCTTCCGACGCCCCTTTTACTAATCCGGCTATATCGACGACATTTAAAAAGGCCGGAACCTTGCTGAAAGTAAGTTTGTCATTATAGGTAGTATACGTACTTTACTTGTAAATTATATAAAGTTCAATGAAGAACTTCATGTTCATTGTTCAGAAGGTAGGTACCTCTTGTAGTGTGGGAGATTAAAATGGTTTCTTTCTACGCAACACAGTTATTTATACTACCTATATCATACGATTGTATTGTATACTAACTAACTATGGTTTCAGTTGTCTAACACTAATGGGAACAACTACCCCTTGTATTCAGAGCTGGCATTTATACAAGAAAAAAGAAACCTCTAAAAATAGGATTAAAATGTACTACTACGAGAGTATAATGCAGTTGTGGAAACATAACGTACCTACCTAATAATACAGTTTCATATACATATACATTATCAATGGAGTTCAATTCCATATATACCTAAGAGTATCTAGTGTACCTGTTTAGTAAATGTGATACCGGCGTCGGCGCCATTATCCTTCACCATAACAACGCTCCGCCTTAAAAGACCAACATTTAGCTTAATAAACCCGTAACTACCTCATTATGTCACGAAACGACCTTTTACTTTACGAAAATGTCTTTCGGGCACGATACCGGAATACGGAAATATTCATTTCTTAAACCGAAAACGGAATAAGTTTTATTCGGCTCTGGCGCATAAAATGCCTGTAACTCTTCTAGAAATTATTCCGAGGGACGCGAACGATTTTGCAACGCATTTGAATATCTACAGGCTTTTTTACAGTAGAGTGAGCTTTCCAAAAGCTATAAAATAAAATTGAGGGTAAAATGTCACTAAAGCGGTGACTGCATTTGCATTTGTGAGACTTTCTGATGTAATTTGCAAGTTTGATGAGGCAGAAATGGTTTTGGTGGTGCATTGAGTGGCTAAAGGGAGTATTCATTAACTTCGGATCAAAGACCGTTCTGTACATAGCATATTCCTGCTAGTATGAATGCGGGGGTATCTAATTATTAAATAGACTTACAAATACCATTATTTATTTATTCAACAGTAACATTGCGTTAATAAAGGAAACATTATAAGCACAATACATATATTCGTATCTACAATTTCCCAATGTATTCTTTTAAATGAACCGCGCAAATTTCAGATCGCATTTTAAGTAAATAACATCCTATTTAACCAACCAAACAATCTCATACCCAAAATTTGCTATTTATTTTGTTATAGTAATTTCTTGACTAAACACAATCAAATTCAAATTTCGAAAAATTCGAATAAGTCGCAAAATTGTAAAAGATCCGGAAAATGTAAAAATTTACATGGGAAATCGCATATAATTTAAAACTTGAACTTCCAAAGGCAACTAGACGTCAATCCATTTTTAATCGCCTGTTACATATTCGTATAGGGTGGTGACTTGCGTAACGCACCATAGGGATTTCAATGTAAAATTTGTAACATGCCATTATTGGCCCCCCAAATTATTTTAGAGCAAAAATGTATTAAGGTTTTTTGTATGTAGAAAAAATTTTTTTACGCAAATCAAGCGTATTAGTTTTCAATTTTTTTCATATAAAGACGGAAAATCGGAAAAATAAAACTCGCATCTTTTTCAATAATCTGCCATGCCATGGAATTTTCTAAAACAAAAACTATCCAGTTATCAATTAGCAGCAGTTCGAAATGGATGATCGACTTGGTTACAGTCTTGCAGTTAAGGCTGGGATTGCCTGAAAAGAGAAGTACCCATAGTAAAGGACAAAGTTTTTTTCGTTAGAATGTGCTGGTACCTAATAATGAATAGCGTAACTACAGCAGTTTTCTATACAAATATTTAAATCATTATACTCTCTTTAAGTGGGCCCCAAACAACACAGAGGGAGCTTTAAAAAAAATGCAATTTGATTTGCATAACCACACGACAAGAAAATACAAAACACAAACGCAAGGTCGTTCACGGCTCCTTACAGACTGCTAGGTTAACAAAATTATATTTAGCGCTCTACCACACATAACTTGAGGAGAATAATGAACCGCTTTTAACGTATGAAGTAAAAATCGCGTAATTATTGGCATGGGGGACTTTCAAAATTAAGATCGTAAAATTGGTTCACAAGTGGCGACAGGGGCTTTTTGTTTGGAAGGGCCTTCAGTAAAACTCTTGATTCCGACATTTTAAAGAAAACACCTTTGGAAATTCAATTCTTTTTCATTGTTACCATTGAATAAAGAGGTTTTTATTCAATGTCATTACGAAGTGTGTTATACTTATAAAACGATCCTAGTGCCTATTCAAATAACAGGTAACGAAGACTTTGTAACTAACGAAGTGTTATTACAGTAGAGACGCGTTTTGACTTTTAGGACTTGGAAAAAGTTCAACCATATTTTCGTTTTTTTTGTATTTTTCTCTGAAACGGTAGGGAAATTTCGAATTAGAACAAGCAAAAGCTTTTATGGGGAATGTATTTTTGTCAAAAAGTATAGTAAAAGTTTTTCTTCTTGTAAAGGTCAATCCGGGGACATACGGTATATCTACCGATTTTTTTTTAATTTTTTAGCCGTTTATACCTAAATATACATTTGTTCCCCATGTCTTACATTCGAGGGATGGTCTTTTGTAAATTAGTAATATACAGGCTGATTCAAATTCGAGGGCCACCATGGCAGTGCCGTATTTATATAAGGGGCAAACGTGGGCAATTGCCCACAGCGGCAAAATTGTAAGGGCGGCAAATTTGGAGAAAAACATAAAAATTAAAATGCGTTCAAATTTTTTAGGTAAACGGTGAATCGGTAAATGAAATGAAGCAAAAATAAAATCTGTTAGTACATTCATTGCATTGCAAATATAGCCAATGAATGCCTTACTTTTCCCACCTTGTAATAATGGTGATATAGTGATATGTCAAGGGCGGCAAAAAATGTTTGCCCACAGCGGCAGAAACCCTAAATCCGGCACTGCACCATGGGCATCTCGGGAACTGTAAGAGATAGGTAGGTGGTAAATTTGGCAAAGTTGTGTATTTTGATGCTTAACAAAAACAGTTTTGAAACTGAAAATTCTGACTACTTTCGGAGATATCCGGAAAAAACGAGATTTTGAAAATCGTTTTTGTTTTTTACTGAAGTTAATAGTTGTTTACAAAGATATTTAATAATAAATGACACATTATTATGGCCACTTTTTTCCCTCTACAAGATGCTACTTTTAAATTTGAAGTTTGACGTTTCGTCTCCGGTTAACTATCATCAACTTTGTTTCTTATGGAAGTAATTTTTACTTTTTGTGTCATTTGATAGAGAATTTTTTTCTGATTTCAAAAATGTACACATCAATTTTTTTAATGCTTGTAAAATATCTTTTTTGCCTTTGTCTTAAGTAACGTACGTAAGTAGTTTCTTGTGTTTTTACAAATTAATGTTATTTCTTATTAAAAATAGATGATGTTACCATCAAGGGTAACTTTGTCAAATGTAAACTACCTCTACCTATCTCTTACAGTTCCCGAGATCCCCATGGTGGCCTTTGAATTTGAATCACCCTGTATAGGTCAATTATTACACATTACACTAAACTGACTAAACTAATACTAATATCATTGAATAATAAATCAGATTTATTATTCAATGCTAATATGTAATAGGTACTATCATTGAATAAAGAGCTTTATTCAATGGAACTATTGAAGTTCAAAAAATTTAATTTGCAACAAGGTATGGATTATAAATTACGGTATTTTAATCTGCAATCAGCAAAGATAAAGAATAGGGAAGACGGTCAAACAAATCGCATTACAAATAAACACCCACACAAGGTCGCATCTTGCCAGACATCAACAACAATATACAACAGCCCTTTGTTCTAAAAATTAGGTATAATTTTGATATTTGTTGTAAAGGAATGTTACCTATCCCCATTTCTATTATTTATTTCATAAAACGATAGGTAGAGGAGGTACCTTTTACAATGAATAGGAAAGAGAAACCAAATAAATTTCGAAGCAAGTAGTTGACAAAATAATAATATACCTACCAGTGAACGATCTTTTTCTTGCTGTCAGCAAATTCTATTACACTCACGCTCTGTTCAACCTTGAAAGAGAATCGCTAAATGATTTAGCATAGGCAACTTACATAGCCTGCTAGTTTTTTTTGCTCTTAAATTTTTGGTCTTTTATTATCCCCATTACACAGTACTAGTACTAGCCTAGTTAAAAAGTAAGAACAACTCCATCGCAAGATAAAAGCGCTTACCTATTTCATATCTTTATCGTATTTTTTACTGACTTCCTAAAACTCTTGGTGGCACCCTCTGTGAGAAAGAAGCTACACTGTTGACCGCGATATTAGTCACAGCTGCGTAGTTTATTTCCATTTCTCCAGTTTACATGCCCATTTTTCAGAACTTCATTCACCACTTTTTTTATGAAAACTTTTGAGCTTCACATGAATTGCCAAAATATAGATAAGTATTCACGCTACCGATCCCATACACCCGTATTGCTTAAATTGCTCCCTAATTTTTGCAATTAATTCCTAAACTATGAACTCTTTTGACGCATGTTTTCTGGATTTTTTAAACATATATTAGTGGACAAAATATCAGTTTATATTGTATGGAAACTATGCTCTGTACATCTATCTACCTAATGCATATTTTTCCGATCATATACACCCCTTGCTTATGGAATGGTGAATGAAGTTCAGAGGCAATGCACGCCCCATTGAATTACATGTGCATCACTAGTTGCCTATACTCTCTAAATCCAAACCTTAATGGTGACGTATTCGAACATTTATTGTAAATTGTTATATTAGTAATTTGGTCTTTCTTTATGTTGAATTCGCTGTTCTAAATATAATACTTTTCCATAGAATTTGATTTGTTTCATAGAAGACATTCCATGGCATGACGGATATTGGCGTAGTTTTTGTATTATAAAATTCCATGGCATCGCAGATTATTGAAAAAGATGCGGGTTTTATTTTTCCAATTTTCCGCTTTTATTATGCAAAAAATTGTAAACTAATACGGTTGATTGACGTAACAAATTTTTTTTCTACAAAAATTTGCTTTGAATAATTTGAGGAGCCAATCATGGCATGTTACGAATTTTACATTGAAATCCCTATATGATGCGTGACGCAAGTCACCACCCTGTATAGTATTTTTCTCTGTCAATATTTCCACCGTCAAAAATGAAGAGTCAAAAGCAGAAAGGTCATAATGTGTACTGCGTGTACTCAAATTATTGATACATACATGGTGGAGCATCAACAGTGTGTGTGTCGGAATATTGTGGGTTTATTAATTAACGTACATTTCTGAAGTTGGGCATGGTGGAACACCCTTACCTATGGCTACAAACCTAAAATATTTTTACTTTGATCGGAACCGATACACAAGGTGATTCATATCCCCCCTGTATTTTATTGCATTTTTGGATTCCTGGCGTAATTTTAGTGTGACTTTTGTATCACACATTGATATCTAAAAGGAAAGGTATATAGCCGCGCAACCCGTAGAAAATTGAATATCGCGGTGGAATTACCATAAAATATACCAATGTAAACTGAACGGGTGGGCAGATTCGAATTCTGGTTTTGCTTTGAGAAATCGATTTGCAGAAAATGTCATGCATAGATAACTTGATTTTTTGAAAGGTAATTCCATATTTTTTTATTTTATTGTTTAATGCGAAATTTCACCAGCTCGTTATTGATATCTATCTTTGGTAGTATCTATTGGCATTTGCATTCTTTGGCGATTTGATGTTCTTTTTGAATGTTTTTATTCATAGGTAGCTAATAGACCGTGGAAAATAAACAATAAGCGATTCAAATTATTTTTAATCGTTTTTAATATTTACTTTAAATGATTACTTAACTTAACTCGAATAATGAGCTGGAACGAAATAAAATGAAAAAAGAAAAACAAGTTCTGGCATAAATACTTGTAAAAAAAACTTAGCATATTGCGCAGCACCTACCGACAGCGATGGACCTATGGGGGGGGGGGGCAAGGGGGGGCTGGCTGCCCCTCCAATACTTAACTAGTTGGCAATTTTGACAAGAGTTGGTAATTTTCATTACCAGTTGGCGAATGCCGCGAAAGTAGGTAAATCGTAAATGTAATAAATCGACCATTGAAGGAATGAGGAATTGCGGCAAAATCTATAAAAAAAGACTCTTTAATAGGAAAGTCACTTCCTTCTTCAACACAAGGTTGGTATTTTGGTAATGCTTTTAATTAGTATTAGAGACCGTATACTGATATCCTACATTTTCTACATGATTTATTAGACTTGAAAATACCACTTAATCTTAATAGATACTACTCCGTTTGAGTTGGAAATTTTTACAGTTGAGTTGGCAAAATGTCATGTCTGCCCCCCCAATTTTTTTGTGTAGGTCCGTCCCTGCCTACTGATGTTTAAAATATGCGATATGGATGCGTTTACTAGAAGAATCTTTGGTTAAAATTTCCAAAAGATATCTTCATAAATAAGAAAGATGACATGTCTGCGGAAAATCTTCAAGGAGTTTTTCTTTTAATTATTCTATAGATATTTTACTTCAACATCCTGTTCCAATTCCAATTTGTCTTGTATACTGCGAAATTTCTATAATTGCTGTTAAAATATTGAATTCATTTTCTTGGTTAAAGGCAGATTTCAGACTTGCCCTTAATTTATTTTAACGTAATTCCGAAAATATAATAGCAAAACTAAAACTGAGAACCTTTGTCTAACGTAGGAACCAATAATTACAAATGACAAAGTCAATTTTGACATTTGTTTATTGTTTACGGCCTACTTTGACATTTATTAATTTTCCACGGCCTACTAGCAACTTATGTATGAAAAATTTAAAAAATGCGAAATTAAAAGAAACAAAGATATGATATGGATGACCTTACATCGTTAAAAAGCTGATGAAATTTCGCATTAAACAAAATACAAAAGTGCGGAATTGCATTTCAAAAAATCAAGTAATCTATGAATGATTGGCAAATCGATTTCTCAAAACGAAAAAAGAATTCGCCCCTGCCCGCCCGGCTCACAATGGTACATTTTATGGTAAGTAATTTCACAGTCACATGCGTAGGTAGTTTGACAATTACTGTGATACTCCAATTGTTTTAAAAATTTCGATTTGCGGCTAAATCGTTCGGTTTAGATAACAAGTGTGACGCAAACTTACTAAAATTACCGAAGGAATCCAAATAGGCAATTATATACGCAGCTTCAATTTAAAAAATGGTATCTTTGAAGTGAATCACCCTGTGTATGGGTTCCGATCAAAGTTTGTAGCCTTAAAGATTCATCATATTCAAGCGGCGAACATGTACGTTAATAAACCCACAAGAATCCGTCCACACACTATTGGTTCACCGTGTATATCGAATATAAGTTCGTTGGAAAAGGGTCTTTTTAATAAAGCAAACTTTTAAAAGCGTTTGAAAGTCCTTTAACCTTTTTACGAGGTTTTCCAAATGGGTTCAAGGTTTTTGCTTTTAAAAGCTTCTAAGACTCTAAACGTCAAAAGGCTTTCAAAATATTGAAAAACATTTTACGCGGTTCCATGGCTTTCCAAGATCCCCAAAGACCTTGATTTAAGAAACTTTAAGGATTGTAAGCATTTTCTAAGAGCAACAAAAAATATCTAGGATTATGTCAAAGTTAGCGGAGTCCTAATTTGAAAGTATTTTAGGGTTTCCAAAAGTTTTCAAGAGCTATTTTAGGCCCATCCTCCTTGCTGTGTCCCTATACAACAAACAACTGTATGTAACTGACGAATAAATTGAGTAGCTTTTTGTTTACTATAATGAACGAAATTGCATGCATTGCAAAACCCACCAAACCATTTGTGCATGTAAAATTGTAAGCAGCATTTAGGTAAGTAAGTTATAATCAAAGAGACTTACGCACCGAATGATCCAAATAAAACCAAACGTAAAATTGTAAGACAAAGTTTGAGAGGAAAAATTAATAAATACTGGATGTAAGTATAAAACTAAATTAACAAAACAAGTGATCGGAAATGTAACCAAAAACATTACAAACACTTGTGATAGCAAATGGTATAGATCGCAAAAATAAAGTAAAACAAAAGAAATAACTGGTAGATAATGAAAAAAATGAAGTTGAGAAATAATAATACAGTTGAATGTAAAAACGAAACCGAGCGCCAACTTTTTTTTTTCCAACTGATTTGGATTTTATGCATGGCCATTATATGAAATAAAAAAGTTGAATAAATAAAACAATTTTTTATACACTTTTGTAAACAAAATTTTACAATCGTATTACAATTGTTTGGTGGAGATATGGAAGTGAGCCAACTTGTTACCAAATTAACACCCCCTTCCCCGGCCCCGCTTTTTTCGTTATTCAAATTAAGGCATTTTCTCTGTCTTATATACAAATTATGGGATTACACAAAGTAGTTCGTTTTAAACTGAAAAGCCCATCGTAAAAGTGGGGTAGACAGTTGTTTCGGCGCGACATGAAAATTGATTTCAAATGGAGCTATAATTTCTAAATAGTGGCTAATAATTCTAATCGAAACTACACGAGAGGTTTCCGCTTTCCTTCAGGCGTATAGTAAATACGCGGTATATCAGTTTGGATGGAATTTAATTTATAAAATTAAAAATAACTGCCTTCCTCGAGAGGAAGGAGCTTAACCTTATTAATAGCGTCGACTTGACAAAATAGACGCATAACATTTTCTACGACGAGGTATATTATTTGGGCATAGCGGATAATTGCGTTGGTCAACTCGACACATCTAATGACGGAGCTGCCAATTTGAAGGCGCCAGGGTGACGGTGGGAACAACGTAGGTACCTACACACACCACTTTATCAGATAGTTTAAAAATATTCAATCTCTACGCTAATGACTAATTTTTAGATTCCTAAAACTTACCTTGCGGGTTTGAAATAGTTGCAAAGATAATCGAATCGGTCATCGGGAACTGGAACGCGACTTGCTGAAAAATAAAACTGTCAGCCGTACGAACATTAGGTACGTAGAAAAAGGAGTGTCCATTCTGTAAGAATCGCAGAAATCATTGCGTGGAAATTCCTCGGAAGTCAGTTGATATCAGAAAATGTGCTGCGGGTGAAACCTTGTTAACGAGGAACCACCAAAGTTACACAAGTGCACCCCCAAGAAACCAAAAACTAACGTCCGTTTCATAAGTTTGGTATGAATAATGATTGTTACCAAAAAAATTTTGACACATAAGAAAATATTAAAATTGGTCTCCCGTTTCCCTTTATTTCAAAAAAACCTTTGATTTCAAAAGGAAAAGGATGTCTATCATGGGCATCTCCCAAATCAAGGAAGATACGATGATAGTCACATTAGAGATTTCGTTATTTTTTCTGATATTATTTCAACAGATTCAAAAAAATAAAAACACTTTCTCATTGCCACTTTTTGGACGGTTTAGAGATTTTTAATACCATGTTTCATTTCGAAGAAATCATCATCAACTTTATTTTTTTATAAGGTCTGCAAAAACAGAGCACACTGTAGCACTGAGTTGTATTTTCTATTACGAATACAACAATATACGGCACACAAAAAAAAACAAAAGTTGGAGACTGCCGGTTTCAACAGGGTGGTGCACTCACGTACAACAATTTCCTGGTAAATTTGTCCAATAGGTATACTCGCACGATGAGGGCATTGTGCGCGGGTGGATCATCATGTTGAAACCAACAGTTTCCAACTTTTGATTTTCTATTTAAAAAAACACAGTTGCTTGTCATGCCACATTTATGGAGCACTCTGTACATACAATAATATTTTTGCGTTATGCCGATTAGGTCAGCAAACAATTTTTTTGTAGCGTTATCCTTTATCGCACTAATTGGACACCCTGTATAAACCAAGACATGAGCGATAGCACGGCAGATTTGAACGACTACCTTGATTCAAACAATGCGCAAAATCAATACCTACAATATCAAGTGATTTTCGAGAAATCATCAGAAATCGCAAATGATTTCCACGAAATAAAATCCAATTTCTTAGAATCGCCTGTAAATTCTGGAAATGCCAGTTTTATTAAAAGCCGAATTTGTTTCGCAAAAAGAATGGGACCGTGAGGTATAAATAAAAAAAATACTTATTTTCATTAGGGTCGATAGTGCAAAATGGAAAATTTTCCGCTGCCGCCGCACTTTTCGTAATTACGTTAAAAAACGTCGACTTTCCAACGTTCGGGACGCCGACGATTCCGACTTTTAAATTTGTCCCAACTCTTCCAATGAGAGGTTTCCGTTCCGGTTCGACTGCTTTTTTGGGCGGCATCCTATGTTACTGAAAATGAGAAAAGTATACACTAATAAGGTTCATTTTGTGCGAATTTTCGAGATCGATTCGCGTTTTCTTCGGAAAGGTAGGTAGGTAAGTATGGGAGTAATCGTATGCAAAATATTCTACTATCCGAGAATAATAACAGAAATTATAAACTGCAACTTAATTTCCGCAAAATAGCAACTTTCAATCTGATATCAAAATTGTAACGTATATTTTTGTAAAACTGCAGAAATTTTAAAATCCCAGCTTAATAATAAGTTTCGCGTAAGCGCAACGAAGACGGTAAACTGCAATTTTAAATTTACCATCAATTCAAGAAATAGTATTAATGTAATTATCAATACCACTGCCCGAAGTTTTAAAATTACACTATAATTTTAACTCGTAATTTCGTTTTCTTTTGCTTTGCATTAGCGATTCGTGAGGGCAATTTTAAGAAGGCAAATGGTTTGCATCTTTACTAAATAGATTTTTCCAAATATTGTATTTAACGAACGCATTTTTTAATTGAGAAAGATGGTCCGCAAATTTTATAAGCGTAGCATGCGATTCTGGCAAAAATATTGCCTAGAAAATGGAAAACTGAAAATATACGAAGCGAAAACAATCCTAACCTACAAAGAACGCGAAGCTATTCTGAATAGAGTAGTTAAATACAGACGCAGCTTTAAATGATAGCAGCATTTAATTACAGTATTATACTCACAGAATGTTAAAAATTTACACACTCTGAGGTTGCAATTGCTCCAGAAATCAAAATTATAGGATCTTGCACTGAACCACGTTATGTCGGTAAACGCGATTACTTTAAGGAAGGGAAAACGGACTACGGGAGCTCGTTTCGTTGGTACTTATTTCGCAGTGTACAGTACGCGTCATAATTAATGGACAATATTTTGTGGCTTACATTACAATTCAGTTTTCATTGACCACGATGCGGCTTAAATTATACTGTATAGCTAGCTAAACTTTGTCAATGCACGTCGCTCTTTTATGTAATTATTTGAACTTATTCCTTGCTTGCTAAAAATCGAGAGGTCAATCAAGTTGGAATTGGAACACATAATAAGTGAAACGATTAGTAAGTACTATGACGTGTATGATGGTTATTGGAGTTTTTAGATATAAGAAAAGCTATCCAGGTAAGGAGAATGGATAAAATTATCTTAGAAAATCGCCGTTCAACTAATACAATTGAGAATTGAGAACTCTTACCATCATGTAGTCTTGTTTTATGAAATTTTTGATATGCAATAGTCCAGTGTCTTAAAACTCAACTGCACATAAACGGACTACAAACACATAACAAGAAATACACAGTCAGTCAAATTATAGAAAGAGTTGCGCATTTTAGGGTTTACTAAATCGATGTTTTAAAAATGCGAAATTCCGATCAGTTCCGAAGATATTAAAAAAACCGAAAGTAACTTTTTAAGCTCACCATATTACAAGATTTTCGCTGCGACGTTTCGTCTTTGAGAAACAATCATCAACTTCGTATTTTTATATGGACCGGAAAAAGAGTACAGGATGCAAAGTAGCATTTTTTATACGAATACAAAGTATTTTGACATTTTGTTAACGCCTACTAAACCAAAATGTTAAAACTTTAGTAACAAGTATTTTTTCTGAGTTAAATAATAAATCATTTTTAACATTTTACTGTTAGTAGTATAGGCGTTAACAAAATATCAAAATAATTCATTGATGGCTACTTTAAATGAAATAGGTGATAAAGAATCATATTGTGCCGGACATCGTTGTTGATGGTTTCTCAAAGACGCCAATTGTACTACAGCTTAAAAAGTTGCCCAATTTTGCGTCCCTCGCAACATTGAAGAGACCGCGTTAGTTCTAATACCTAGGTAGAAAATGGCGAATGGAACTAATAATTTTACAGCTTCCTTTGCCCACTCTGGATACTCCTGTTTTCTCATTATCCAGAAGACGTCAATATTTTGTGAGTGAAACTCCACGTTAGGCATACGCATACCGTCAACTAAATCTATAAGATTTCCGTTCACATGGCAGCTCTGAATCCATACAAGGAACGTGCGAGCTTCCTACCAACGATTGGTCCATTGCAGTTTGTTCGACAATCTGTTGACTACAAGGAATGGATTCGTATACAGATTGTACTTAAAAAAAAAACGCAAACAATTTTGTAGCATGCTGTGGAAACAATCCTCTTTACGCATCTAGTGTAACAGAAATCGCGAGAAATTTTATAGCATGCCATGGAAACAACATTACGCTTCACTGTGGTTGCTGATGGCTTGATTTTTTTAATGAGTTTTAAATCAATTAACTGATATGTTGCAAGTGTACTTCAAGTGCAATAAAAACCGTGGGCTATAGGTATAGCAATGCGCCTGTAAGTTCCTTTAAGAAACCGGAGAGAGAAGTAGTCATTTTTAAAATGTGGACGTTGAATTGAATGTTTTGATGCCTTATAATGTCACACAGAAAGTTCTACTCGTGAAATCGTATGTAAACAGTTTATGCAGATTTAAAACGACATAAAATGAAGTTATATATATACCTATTACCATTGTTTAAATACTACATTCCGCAAAAAGTAGACGCACTGGAAGATAATGATAATTATCACAGGCATAGAATTTTGCAATTTCTATCTAAATCAATTGCAACAAGTTCCATCACTGTTTTTTAGAACAATTATTTGGTCGGATGAATGTAGGTATAGCAACAATGGAATTTTTAATCGAGATATTTATCGCAATTGGAACCGCGGAAATCCCCGAGTTACTGGTGGAAACTATATAATTTCTAGCTAAGATTTAGTTTAAATGTATGTTGGTGTGGAATTTTTTGTAATCAATTAATCGGACCATTTTTTATTGATGGGACTCTCAATCAACAGCACTAGGAAGAATTACCTCTTGCACAATTAAACGGGTTTTATATATTCAACAACACTCCACATATCGCTCTACTAAATCTAAATTCGTTCAACCACCATTTTCCTGCAAGTGTATGGAGCAATAATTGTGCCAATTATGCATTGAACAAAATGGTTGCAAATTTGAGCAATTTCTGTAGAATTAACAGCATTTTTGTATAGTAATAAGGGCGATCAAAAATGAGTTGCTGTCGAGGCGCCTTTGGAAGTTCAAGTTCAAGTTCAAGTATACGATTACCCATCCCATGTAAACAAAAATTCCAAAGGTGACTCGACAGCAACTCATATTTGATCGCATTGTATGATTTTCCATGTAAACAAAAATTCCAAAGGTAACTCGACAGCAACTCTTTTTTGATCGCATAGTAGGTATACCTACTGATTCATATATCGCATCGTAGAGTAATTACTGTTTGCTCATGATTCCACTCGATGCGTAAAAATGGTTGTTTTCATGGCATGCTACAATAAATCTTGAAAAGTATCTTCTTTAATTTTTTGTGTGAAAAATTCCAATGAAAAGTAACTTTGATATTAATCATTGAAATTAGGGGGACAAATGCTACCAAATTCAATTAAAACAACGTATACTCGTGCCGTTTAAAATATTCAAGCCTCCGAAAATAATAATTTAACACATTCTAATTATTACCGTTTACTTTTGCAGTCATTAAATATGGTTTTTTACATAGTGATGAAATTATCGGATTTTTATAAACGAAAAATCGTATATGGAAAGTGGTACTTTTTTGCACGATTTTTACTATATGCGTTTCCATGGAGTCCTGTCTATGAACAATAGCATCCATTTTTAGTGACAGTTATTCGCGAATGTCAATAAAATTCGAAAGTTCGAAATTGTTGGTGTCAACAGGATGGTGCACCCTCGCACAACGCCTCAATCGTGCAAGAATACCTATCGGACAAATGTCCTGGAAAAGGAAAAAAAATTGTCCGATAGGTATTCTCGCACGATTAGGGCGTTCTGCGCGGACGCACCATCCTGTTGAAACCAACAGTTTCCAACTTTTGTTGCGGTAATGATTTTTGCGAAACGAAACGTTGTATTGAAAATTGCTCAATGGTGTCTTGTAGAGCTCCAAACGTGGCAATGAGAAAATATGTTTTATTTTTTTGTACCTATCTGTTCAAATAAGATCGAAAAAAAAACCAATTCGGCAAATTTCTTTTCTCTAATTTGACCATCGTCGTATATCTTCTATGGTTTCGGAGATCCCCATTACAGACGTTCTTATCTTGAACAGTGCAATATACCTACATATACGCAAATTGCACCGAAACGAGCATTGAATTTTTCAAAACACGCGCACACATAGGTACCTAGACCCATTCAACAAATTTGTGTAACAGAAAATATTGATCAGTATATGGAGAGGCAGATGTAGGTACATATATACGTATAGAGATATAAAGCCCCAACTGTCAGACACGCGATCTCCTATAGCGGTAATGGTACAGACACGCGGTCATTGAAGCCCCATGCCGTGCAATAAATGCTTCTTAAGATGAAGAATGGCTCATGTAATTGCTAAGTATTAATTCAATTTACTAACGTTTCCGGTGGACACATAAAAGAACCCTTTTTGCAACATCCGGGTACTGAATCTAACAGAGTTTTAAATTATAAGTCTTAACCCTGCAATTTGTAACAAAGAGTTTTCATCGCGTTTGACATAGGGTGTGTCATTTTATATATGTGACGAACGAAGAAGTATGTAGGTACGTTTGAAACGAATTCGGGGGTGAGTATGTAGGGGTTAACATTCAAAACGTCTATCTGAAATGGGTAATGTCCTAATATGCTTTTGGTATACTGATCATATACCCAGTATACCTATATACTGATCAAACTGAATATACAGGGTCGTGTCTTGCGTAACGCATTCATAGGGATTTCAATGTAAAATTCATAACATGCGATTAATGGCTCCCCAAATTATTTTAGAGCAAAAATGTATTAGTAAGGTTTTTTGTAGAAAAAAATTTTTTACGCCAATCAACCGTATTAGTTTTCAATTTTTTGCATAATAAAGACGGAAAATTGGAAAATAAAACCCCCATCTTTTTCAATAATCTGTGATGCCATGGAATTTTATAATACAAAAACTACGCCAATATCCGTCATGCCATGGAATGCCTGCTATAAAACAAATCAAATTCTATCAAAAAGTATTATATATTTAGAACCGCGAATTCAACGTAAAAAAAGACCAAATTACTATAAAAACGGTTTCCTAATACTTATAACAATTTACAATACCTAAATGTTCGAATAAGTCACCGTTAACTGCAAGACAGTAACCAAGTCGATCATAAAATCCAATTCGAACTGCTGCTAATTGATAACTGGATGTCTTTTTGTTTTAGAGAATTCCATGGCATAGCAGATTATTGAAAAAGATGCGGGTTTTATTTTTCCAATTTTCCGTCTTTATTATGCAACAAATTAAAAAGTAATACGGTTGATACATTTTGAATTTTACATTGAAATCCCTATGATGCGTTGCGCAAATCACCACCCTGTATAGTAGCTGCAACTGCTACAAGTACCTATAAGTATACCTATACCCATTGAGGAAATACTAAAAACAAGTTTGCCGACTTTTATACGACTGGTGAAAGTTCAAATAATGTAATGAAAATACTTTTACTGTACCTAAATGAAGTTAATCTATCCATCCCCTCTAAATTTACTTGCTTTTGCCAATTTTCAATTTCTTAATTAAACGACGCCAATTATGAAAATGTTCTTCCATCTGAAGCACTAAATACACCCCTAATTTACCTTAAAAATGTTTGTATTTATCCCGTTTGAAACCCAATTTATTCAGGGTCCTGCCTTGTGGAACAGGAGTTAGGTTTCTATTTGGGTCCACTACATCTATAAGTGACTATTAAACTTAGGATCAGTCTCCTTTAATTCTTATACAAAGACGGTATGTCAACGGTATGCGGCGCCCAAATTGAAGAAAAAAACTGGGATCTTAATAGATTGAAAAATATGAATATTGAAAAGACTTTTCCATCGAAAATTTTATATTTGTCTTTTTAGTTCCGATTCTATGTCTGTTGACGCCGAAACATGTTTTTTTAAGTTTTTTTATTTTTGCCTTTTCAGTATCTTATATTCTGTCATTAAAAAGGCAAAACGAATTTTCACGTTTGTGGCCGTAGACGTACCTATAGCGGAGTGAATCAACGAGCGTTCATACGGAGCTCGTTTGGTTTGCACATGCGCACAGCGAGTGACGAGTTCGTCACTGCGATACGCACAAACAGAGAAACAAGAAAGTAACCATAGAAGTGTTTTAAAATATATGTACCTATAATAAGAGTTACAAGTAGTGTAGTCTATTACCTACCTACATTTTGGGAGGAAAACCCTGAATAGTACTGTACTGACTTAGATAGATGTATCTCATATAAGTGTAGCTACTATACATGCATCCACTACATACCTATGTAAAAATATTGTCAATGATTATGGCCGGTACCTAAGGCACTAAATAATGGAACGTCTGATGCAATACGATTACTATAATCAATTTGGCCAGCAGCTTGTTGATTGCAAATATGGCGTCTTCCACCATCATCATCCTATATGGAAATTACAAAACCACTATAATGTAGGTAAACGTTCAGGAACGAACCTACCTATATTCGTGAAATAAATTAAATGATGTTCCTTTATTGGTAGTCTCTATAAATTGGTCAGAAAATTACCGGTAAAAATCATTTCAACTGTTGATTCAGTTCCATCGAAATATTTTTGTATACTTAATTGGCATACATTAATGCTTGCATTTTTATTTCAGTTATCCGGACGTATAATTTACGTATCATGCTTATACCTCATTTTCTATAGTCTTCGTGCATAATACCTCAAATCTGCGATTGTAAATGACAGGAAAGAGGTGATTTTAGTTAACTCGACCAATCAACTGGCAGCAAACATTTTACCTATGCCTTCAATTATCGTAGATTACATTTACCTACTTAAATTTATGCATTTGGTACGATTCTAAACCCATTCAAAAAGAATGCGATGCACTTTATAGCTTTTATACAATCTATCTAATTATATATAAGTACCTACTAGCTCCCTTGAAGAAATGAATTCTTCGCACCGCTTTACTGTTAACAACCAGACTATATAATGACATAAATCTATCATTGTTTCTCCTTTGAGCTATACAATCATTGAAATTGTTACTTAATATAAAAACGAACGTGTGTCAACATGATGTTCAGTCATCGTAATAAAAAATATACAATGGATTAGACGTACCTAACAGGGTGGTGACTTGCGTACCTATTAACGCATCATAGGGATTTCAATGTAAAATTCATAACATGCGATTATTGGCTCGCCAAATTATTTTAGAGCATAAAATGTATGAAGTTTTTTTGTGGAAAAAAATTTTTTACGTCAATCAACCGTGTTAGTTTTCAATTTTTTGCATAATAAAGACGGAAAATTGGAAAAATAAAACCCCCATTTTTTTCAATAATCTGTGATGCCAGCATGGAATTTTATAATACAAAAACTATACGCCAATATCCGTCATGCCATGGAATGTCTGCTATAAAACAAATCAAATTCTATCAAAAAGTATTATATTTAGAACACCGAATTCAACATACCAA
The DNA here is from genome assembly GCF_008802855.1 of Photinus pyralis. NCBI lineage: Eukaryota > Metazoa > Arthropoda > Insecta > Coleoptera > Lampyridae > Photinus > Photinus pyralis. Next base: position 10,254,483 of record NW_022170738.1, read on the forward strand.
GACCAAATTACTAAAAACGGTTTCCTAATATAACAATTTACAATAAATTTGCGAATAAGTCACCATTAACTGCAAAACCAAGTCCATCATAAAATCCATTTCGAACTGCTGCTAATTGATAACTGGATATCTTTTTGTTTTAGAAAATTCCATGGCATCACAGATTATTGAAAAAGATGCGGCTTTTATTTTTCCAATTTTCCGTCTTTATAATGTTATGCAAAAAATTGATACGGTCGATTGGCGGTACAAAAAACCTTAATACATTTTTGCTCTAAAATAATTTGTGGAGCCAATAATCGCATGCATTGAAAATATAATGCGTTGATACGCAAGTCTAAATGAGCCTATACGGTCGATTGGCGTAAAAAATGTTTTTCTACAAAAAACCTTAATACATTTTTGCTCTAAAATAATTTGTGGAGCCAATAATCGCATGTTAAAAATTTTACATTGAAATCCCTATATATGATGCGTTAGGTACATACGCAAGTCAATGGTTGATAAATGAGCTAAAGTATAGATAAAAAATTATAGATATAGGTAAGCTACATTGCATCGACTTGTTTCTGATGAGATACCAGGGTGAAAACGAAAAGTTTGACTTTTTGAGGTGTTACCTATCATAATTCATAAGAAGATTGCTTTTCCTATTTTCGTAATAAGCTGTGTTGAATTAATACGACTGAATTAAGGACAAGAAGCGCTGTTGATTTATAATTGTGGAATTGTAAATTTTTAAAACTGATTTTTTTATGCACCTAACCATTGGATTATTTTTATTCCCGGCAAGTGTGGATTTAATATGTTTTTTGCAATTTCAACAACATTCTTATATACCTATACCTATATCTATATCAGCTCTGTATATATAGCTCTATAGGTATAGAGCAGATAGCTTCATAATGTACCTAAGTGCCTTACCTACCGAACTATATCTAATATTAATGTACCTAATGGAATCAAGAAAATTATTGTGACGCTAACGCATATGGTGAATTTATAAATAATGGAATGGATACATACTTATAGGTAGGTATACAATATTAATACCTGCAGGAAAAATATAGATTCTGATTAGCTACTGATTAACCAATGAAAGTAGACATCTGTAAGTTATCATAATTCATAAGAAGATTGCTTTTCCTATTTTCGTAATAAGTAAGCTGTGCGTTGAATTAATACGACTGAATTATAAGGACAAGAAGCGCTGTTGATTTATAATTGTGGAAATTTTTTTGATACAACCATTGGATTATTTTTATTCCCGGCAAGTGTGGATTTAATATATTTTTTGCAATTTCATAACAACATTCTTATATACCTACATTTTTGTTTGGGCCTTGCTGCTGAACCTTTTGCGTCAAGTTTATACGAACACTGCATAAAGTATAGGTATATTCCTCTATTTTATAGCATGATCCATAAAGTAACACTGCTGTGTGTCTCAAATTTATGTTAAACAAAGAAAATGCGCTACTACATTCATCTACACTTGTTATCAAAAATTCTATATATCTATACATACTTATATATAATATTAATATACCTATACAGTAAAATTATAGGTTCTGATTAGCTACTGATTAACCAATGAAATGTCCAATCAATTACCTGCAATTAACGTAGCAACTCTCTACATTTGCAATAGAGGTATAGGTAAATAGGTTTCGTATAAGATACCTATGTATAGGAGATTTTGTTCATGTGAATCTAGTAGCGTGTGGCATATGCATATGTAGAGTTACCTAGGTATTAATACCTACTCATATGTACAGTCAAGCCGTATTAACATACGTATGTATACTAGTAGTAATAAACATTATATAAATGTTGGACTCCTCCCACGCGATTGGATTGGTTTCAATTGAAAATGGCAGGTGCGGCGTCGGCATGCGACCTGTAGGTAATGCGAATCAAAACTCACCATTGTACTTACCTACTTGGTTTTAGTGGGGACATTTTCAACTTATAATGTAAATTTTCTTGAGCTGACAATCTCGTAAGTGTACAAAGGTACAAAAAAACATGTAAAATAAGAAATTTGAATTCCTCCCCATTTGCCTAATTTTTAAGCAATTTACTGCTCTATGTAAATCTTGTCGTCACAAGGGCCCATATGAATAAAAGTGAGCAAATGCTTATAGGTACTTGCAAAGTTAAAAGTAAATACCTACTCGTAAGTGCCCCTTCACACTGGGTGACTTAGCAGTGCTGCTCAGCAGCAGGACAGGACACAGTGCAGCGCTGCTAAACAGACCAGTATGAAGGGGCAGTTACGAGTATTTACTTTGAATTTTGCAAATATAAGCATGTGCTCCCTTTTATTCATACGGGCCAATAAATCAACAATTCATTCCGCACAATCACACTTTACACGCCAACTTCATAGGGCATGGATGCGATGCGGTTGACTTGCTGTTGTTTAGTCGCCTCATACGACACGCAGTGCTCTCTGCGGTAGGGTTATTCTACCCCGACCCTACACGGGGAATATACAGGGTGGTGACTTGCATAACGCATCATAGGGATTTCAATGTAAAATGCATAACATGCAATTATTGGCTCCCCAAATTATTTTAGAGAAAAAATGTAGTAAGGTTTTTTGTAGAAACAAATTTTTTACGTCAATCAACCGCATTGCTTTTCAATTTTTTGCATAATAAAGACGGAAAATTGGAAAAATAAAACCCCCATCTTTTTCAATAATCTGTGATGCCATGGAATTTTATATAGGTAGGTACCTAGTACAAAAAATACGCCAACATCCGTTATGCCATGGAATGTCCGCTATAAAACAAATCAAATTCTATCAAAAAGTATTATATTTAGAACAGCGAATTCAACATATAGAAAGACCAAATTACTAAAAACGGTTTCCTAATATAACAATTTATACAATAAATGTTCGAATAAGTCACCATTAACGCAAGTAACCAAGTCGAACATAAAATCCATTTCGAACTGCTGCTAATTGATAACTGGATATCTTTTTGTTTTAGAAAATTCCATGGCATCACAGATTATTGCAAAGGTGCGGGTTTTATTTTTCCAATTTTCCGTCTTTATTATGCAAAAAATTGAAAAGCAATGCGGTTGATTGACGTAAAAATTTTTTTTCTACAAAAAACCTTTTTAACACGTAAAACGTTTTTTACATAAACACTTTTTCCTCAATGGAATACATCGTAAGTTTTGTAGGTAAGTACAAATTAAAATTATTGACAATTATCGTACCTACCTTGTTTTCATGACTACCGCGATTTTTTAAACCAAGTACACATTTTGACTACCATAATTTCGCAAAATAATAATTAAACGTGCAACTAGACGTTATTAATTTGCACTCGAATTTGCATATCATAAAACGCGGAAAAAACTTTTTTCCAATGGTGCATGGCATTATGAACTCTCTAAGTTAATTTGGGGAGCAACAATCTGCGAAAAACTGGTTATTCCATGTTAATTCCCTATGTTCGGTTTGAAAGTATTCACCCGGTATATAGGTAGGTATCGATAATTATGAAAATCACAACGAATGGAAAAAGAATATAGCTATTTTTTATTATGGCGCATTATTGATACCTTATAGGTCATAAAATTCTGCTTCTTTTTCATATAGGTAAGGTGCGTTCTTATATTATATAGGTATACTTATGGTATTCCTTATATACTTTAAGATCTATATTTGCGTTTTCACACCTTCACCTTCACTTTTTGTTAGTATTCTGCACTTACCTATACATATGACGCCCCCATACGTCATATAGGTAAATGCAACATTTTAGTGGATTTCGCTAAAAACCATCCCAGTGAACGAACGTGGTGATTTTCAGTTATTTTATATCTTCTTCTACCGTTTTGGTCCGAGGGGTGAAATTAACCACCTTTTGCAATGACTCGCGTCTTCGAGAGTCAACTTTGGGCGCCCAATACAGTTTCTTAGAGCTCGAATCGCGGTCTCTCTTTCTCGTGTGGCAAAGCTCGAGCTATGAGAAATACCTATATACCAAAAAATTGAGTAGATATTATTTTGTGGAGAGTTTTTAGCAAAATCCGCACCAAAATGAGAAATGCGGATGAATGGGACGTTGGAAGTGGGTACCGACAAAGAAAATTAATGGTGGAGTCAAAGAATGCCATTATCTGACGCACAAAAATACGGTCTCACACGAGGACTTTGATAATTTTTACAAATCAATTTGCAAAAATGCGCTAAAAACAAAGTTTAGTGCTAACCAGTTGCTTCTTGTGAAGAACTGGAAGTTAAGGTGAGAAGAGGGGCGAGTACTATGCGATCAAAAATGAGTTGCTGTCGAGTCACCTTTGGAATTTTTATTTACAAGGGAACTTGAACTTCCAAAGGCGACTCAACAGCAACTCATTTTTGATCGCCCGTTATACAAACGGTGTTCATTGGAGGATCCTATTACCTATGTATTGAAAAAAACGATGGCACGTACAATTGATGTTTGCATTTTATTTTGCCGTTTGTTATTATTACACCCGTCCCTATTTTTGATTTCACCTTTATTTAACTTCGTATTAAAGTAAATAGGATTTTTTTCAACTGTCATGAACACTTATGTGTGTATAAACACTTTTTTCCCCGAGAAAAAAGTAATTTCATACAAAGTGACATTTTGTAACCTGGCAACAGAGATACCTAAAATGTCAAACTTTTTTCCCATCACAGAAAAAAGATTTGTCAGACAGGTCTTCGGTTTCATTTCAAGGCCTCCTTAGAAAATGCATTTTAGAAAATCTAAAATATAAAACGGACAGCATAATAGACAGTGGCGTATTTACGAAATAGGTACAGGGGGGGCGTACAGAAAGAAAACCAATTTTTTACAAAAAATTTGGAGTGTATGTGCATATGCATTGTGCATGTATAAATATAGTGGGTATAATAAACACAGAAGGTCCATTTTCAAAATAGTTTCCAATTTTATTGTTTTATCGCGCGCTGGTGTGTAGTTGGCCTGTTCATTCGCTACGGTTCGAGTATTAATTATTAATTACACTACTACAACACATCTGTACATTTGTCTCAAACGGCGGTGGCCTATTCTACGTTCATATTTGTTTTCTTGCCATAGTCAATGTCATTAGAATGCCGACATCGCGCGCGATGGGCACAGGGGGGGGGGGCACACGCCCCCTATGCCCCCCCTGTAAATACGCCACTGATAATAGATAAGTATTGAGAATGTAATAGGGGGGAGGGGCATTTTTTGACGGCAACTACTAGTTTTCCTTACAAATAATCGTTTTTTGTTCGACATTTGAAAGATGCAAAAAAATAAAGCAGGTTTCATCTGAAAAAATCACCTTTTTAAGGTTTGAAGTTACAATTGTCCATTAGTATTAAAACACCCTGTAAAACGGCTATCAAAATAATTTAAATCATTCGCATGAAGTATCAAGACATGTACCTATTGTTGATTTAGTTAGTTTTTGAAATTCAAGTCAACGGAGTCATAAGTACCTGTAGAACTCGCACTTGATGCCATGCAAAAAATCTCTCTCACGTTTACTTTATCCGCCTCCGAAGTTCTTTATCCCGCGTCTCGTAGTCGACTAACTGATGACCCGTATACGCTCCCCGGTCATTACATAAGGAAAACTCGTCATTACCGAAACCTCTTTATTATATTTTATACAATCACCTTGCACAAATAATCAAGTACGCTATACAGTAGGTAGGTACCTCAGAGCTCAAAAGAAAAACAGTCAAACGTCAAAAATTTTGAAAAATCTTGAATAACCTTTGATGCTGAGGGAAATGTGTACCTACTTATAGGCATCAAACGACGTACACTTTCATGTAGACATCGAAAATTCAATGAAATACAGGGTGTTCTATATTTAAAATAAGAAAGTTGCTATCCACATCCGGCAAAACCGGAAGTGAAACTATCGTGTATACTATTTTCTTTCGATAGATCATTAAAGACTGTGTTGCTAAGCAAATTTTCAGATTTAAATTATCAGAAGAGCCTTTTAAGTAACGGTTTGAGTGAAAGCTGCATCAGCCTGTATCAAAGAATTAGGTACCTATTTCTTGAATATAGAAGGGGTTAGCTTATTTGAGTTAAAAATGATATTGCTTCCTTCAGTACGGGCTATACGCGGCTTAATTTTAAACTATCTTTTATGTTTCGAACATTAGGTCTAATGTGTTTTACAATGGAGCACTTCACAAATAATAAATTAGATATACATTAATGATTAGATTACAACAGCCTAAACTGTTATTCCTGTGAACGACGCAATGGATACCTATTTAATATTTAATGAATCCAAGTCATAGTCAAAATTTTGCAATTTTCAGTTGCAAAGTACGTCTAGGCATATATACAGTTTATAGTCATAGACGCATTAAGTTATTACTTATTTTGTCACGGTATAAACGACTAACGATCATAATTAGTTACCTACCTAATTTTCTATTAAACATGCGACAATTGTTTGGGCGTGCTTAACTATTTCGACTTTTTTTTTCTTTTTGTTGTTATGCAGGTAGTGTACCTACATGTATACTTATAGGTTCGGGAATTTAATCTACGTATTTTTTCTTCGGAACATAACGACATGCCGATGTGAATTTAGAGAAATAATTTAGCGACTATTTAGAAAAATACGTAATTTCGTTTCGTTAACTGTACCTGTGACAAATAAGCGTATCCTGTATTCAAAAGCATATCATATCGGTATAATTAGTTTGGTTATTCGTTTTCCGGAGGTTTGTCCTCTGCTGGTTGCATGGGTTGTACCTGAACGTTGTACTTATGTGAACACGGCACATGGATCTGGCTACTTGCTCGATGTAATTATTGATATTATTCCTTTACTCCTATTATTTACCGTCCATTGTAGAGAAAAATAAGTACCAAATTATATACAATTTTTGTAAAACATGTGTGCCAGATATACGAGTGGATATTATTGTTATGAACACCGCGACGATGCAGCATAAGTACTTCAACCTGCCTTTTCCTTATTATACATGTCATGCGATATTCTTTCATTTTAAATACATTTACCTACCCTTGCTAAACAGTAAATTCTAGTATCAAAGTACATCAGAATAGGTTGTAATACTTTCTACAAGTGTGCAGCGTGTTTTTCCGTATTAATTTTTTGTCTACCTCTATAAGACCAATTTGCAAAATCGCTCATACCTCATACCTACACCTAAAATGCATCGTGTTGGGTACACGTTTCGTCCACAATTCTTTGACGATTATTCTGCGCTTACATTTCTTCGGACTTCACTGGCACAATTTCTTTGCGTGCAATTCTTCGAAAAGAAAACTCGCAAATTGTTTTAAATTAAGTATTAGTACCTATACCAAGTTATATACAGGGTGGCAACTTGAAAACTTACCACCCCCCATGTTTAGTAAATAAACGAGATATTTAAAAAAATCAAACTCCGCTACGGTAATTCGGAGGGAGAATCACAATGACATAGTTGGCGACGCACCCCCTCCCACCCCCTGCGCCCCAGCCAGCCAAACTTTTAAATCTTAAATAGTGACCCCCCCCCATGTGTGATACGTCGTTGGAAAGCTCTGAAAAAATGCTTTCCAACCATACCAAATTCATATGGATAAAGTGGTACCTAATGACTTATCTGCAATTCTTTCACCTTTTTCTAGTAATTTTATAACGCGTTTATGTCTTGCGAGATTTTGTTCAGTTCATATTGTTTTCGCCTTTGATCGTTTCTTTTGAGGGTGTGATCGCTCCTATATCAATGATATCCCACCTACTTTATTGTTTTATTTAAATTTAAACATAGGAAGCGCTTCATGATAGACCCTTTAAATACATTAGGCGTTCCAGCACGAGCAAATACTAAATATGTACAGATACTAGTAGTTTACCCCATTACTTTGAAAAGTATTCAAATACTTTTATTTAAATCCTTTTGATAGTATTTTCTAAATACTTCTCATTGAATACTTTAAATACAAATTCGAATACTGCCCAGTGCCCAGGTCTGTGGTCGAGCACAAAACTAGAAAACAAAACCGCACTAATTCAAAAACGTCAGTAAAAAATTGGGGTTGTAAAGAGTATGGAATGCTAGAACTTTTGTCAGAATTTATTGAACTTTATTGTAGAATATTCCTCTTCTTGAATTATTATTCATTTACTTTCCGAAATATTCTGATCTTTTAATAATGTTTTTTTTTGTTTTCTAGTTTTATTTTTATTAAAAAAATTGAATTGAAAATTAATAAACCAGTAACTATGTAAAAATGTGTGGTAGATGGAACTAAGCCAAACATGTTTTTCCAAATAGGTAATCGAAGGTTTCTAAAACGTAAAAATGTGCGTTTTTTAAACGAGAGACGAAAAACATTCGTTTCTCGACGAAATAGGTCCAGAGTTGTTTTAACACTGTATTATTTTTGACTTTCAATTAATTTGATTTTTTCCGCGTTTTTTTGACTTAGCAATTACCTCACAATCAACAACACAAATTTAATTTTTTGTTTATTTTTGGAATATTCGTTACTCGCACAAAAAAAAATTGACGTAAATTGCGAAATGTTTTGCATACTCTTGATTATTTTTTCTGTTTTTTCTATACAGGGTGTAGCACCTAAGACCCCTCAGATCATAATTCCTTTACTATAAAAGATACCGAAAAAAGCAAAATTGTACGCCATCACCGCTGGCATGTTTCTAAAATATTTTTGAACACCAGGCGCGTGCTGTATTCCAGTGGCGTATCAAACTTGCATTTTTTTAAATGGAATACTCTATAATTTATTACTGATTTGGAACGTACTTCAGTTGAGTTCAGGGTTCAGTTCAAAACATAGCCGCCTGCGCGATTTAGTTTTTCACAAAAAAATTTCGGGAAACTGTCAAATTTTGACGAAGAAAAGGTTATAACAGCGAAATCGTTAAAGTTGGGGGGATAACTACATAAAAAAATATCTAAGTATTTTTTTGGTACGTTCGAAATCAGTAATAAAATATGAGGTGTTCCATTTAAAGAAACACAAGTTTGATACGCCACTAGAATACAGCACGCTCCTGGTGATCAAAAATATTTTAGAAATATGGCGACGGTAAATATGAACAATTTTGCTCTAAGACTTTTTTCGGTATCTTTTATGGTAAAGGAATTATGATTCCAGGGGTCTTAGGTGCTACACCCTGTGTTTATGAATTTTTTCAAATAGGTAATAAGAATAATGTGACTTTTTATATGAAATACCCTGTATATTATTACATCATATGATAGCCCAGTACCTAAATTGTCTACAAAAAGTTCTTCAGGCATTATCGCTAAAATAGGTACTTCAACTAAGATTTTTCAATTCTTTTCATTTCGATCTAGTTATCCATAAAAATGATAAAATGACGTTTTTGTTCACATTAATACATTGTCCCTTAGTCGAGTGGAAAACACAATCACAAAAATACCTCGTTTAAAATAAAGAGAATTTTGAAAATTATTGTAACGTAAAATACACTCGAAGTTTTTGTTTTCCACGAAAGAATGCACATATCAATACTGGAGGATAAATTTAGGAACAATGGACATTATAATATGAAAACAAACAACGTCATTTTATCATTTTTATGGATAACTAGATCGAAATGAAAATAATTAAAAAACCTTGGTTATTTGCGAAGTATACCTACTCTGGCTATGGTGCCTTAAAAACTTTTGTTGAGAATTTAATAAACTCACATATTACAATATAATAAAAAAGGCACATTTTTCAAAATGCATATTTCCGCGGAATTCGCCAATACGTTTTTCAAATTGGCGTGGTAGTGTGCTTATATCAACGCACAGCCTCGGCAAAGAGAGGAATCGGACGAACATCGCGGTTTTAAAAATAAAGCTCTACATATAGGGCTGTATACCTAAAGCTAGTGAATAATAATCCCTTTTCAAAAATGTAAAATCATTGTATACCCTTCAATATACTATAGACAGTGATATACGATCCGCAACACTTAAAACGAGTAAACCAATTCATGTGCACAAAGATTCCCTTAGGGAATTTTTGGCGCTACCTCGTATGTTCTTTATCGTTAGTTCTAACCGATTAAGATAAGAAGGTTTCACTGACCACTGTTACATGACACACTGTATAAACAGATTTTGTGGAAAGAATGCGCAAATACCGCGACCGCCGCCGTGCCCAGCGTTTCTTTAACTCTTCCCCATTTACTTATAATCGAATTTATTCCATTTGGCGGATACATAATTGATTTTTATTGAAAAGTTGTGTACAAAATAGGTAACTGTTGAAGCATCATATTTCGAGAAAGCCACAGTCCCTATCTACATACATGCGCGAAATCCCCAATAAATGTATACCTACAGATATAACCAGTGCCGTTACTTGATTTTCCCATAGGACGACAAAGCTTTGATGATGAATAAATTTTACACTCATTGATCACTAAATAGCCGGGCAGTGCAAAATATTCATTGAATCGACTGATTACGTTGTATGATCCCATGTCCCTTCGATCCATGGATATCCCACCCTGATGTTTCCAGAACAATGAATTTCAATAACCATCGCACAACACCTAATTTATTACGCACTCATGCAAAAATAATACATACTATTTTGATTTGTGTAGCATTAATCGACTTTACCTTTCATTATATTCCCGATGATAATAATTAGGTTTAGGTATTGTTTTCAATATGGATTTATCACGGGGATTTAAATTAAAAACTTTCAACATAAATCAACGGTCCAGCGTGGAAGAATCTCTTTATACATAAACCAAGCACTATATATTCCTACTTAATTTATTGGAGTGGACCCTCCCTCAAACAATTTTATTCGCATATCAAAAGAATTATGCGTCATTGAGGTTAAGATGTCGCATGTATCATCCCACGCACTCATATTTTATTTATCGGTTCTGTTTATTTGGGATCTTCGCCAAAGAAAAATTATTCCAACTGATGCTGTTGCATGTGCACGCTATACGCGATTAGAAATGAGACATCAAAAGCTGTCAGTATGTAATTTCCTAAATCGTTTTACAAACCGCAATTGTAACAGTTTACAGATTGCAAATACAAAAGACATTCATTCGACAATGGCATATCCGGTGTGCGGTACCTACTTCTAAAAAAAAATGAAAGAACTCGAAGGAGCACCGGACACAATGTAAACGTATCGGATTTCTATCATGTTACACATTCACCGACAGGAAGTCCCAGATGACAAATATATTTATTACAGCTTCTGCTTTTGTGCTAATTAGGAAACACCATACCTACTTGCGGATCCTATTTACGTACCTACTTGCCCGATTGCCCCAAAAGCTGTTAAAAATTACGCACAACTTCGGACCGCATAAACACGTGCAGCTTCAAGCTGTGCCGCAAAAGGGCGTTATATCAGAAATTTGTTACGGGGGCACCCGACCTCCCTTATTCCTATAATAAGCCGATTCTTTGTATTTTATGTGACATGCGACAGAACAATGTTATAACAAGACGTAAAAGCTTAATTTTATTATTGGAAACAACACCTTTTATAGGCTCTTATATTATGACCGTTTATGAAAATTAAAACGGATGGTGGCCGGTGACGTGTCAGTAAGGTTGTCAAGCGCACCGGGAGGTCTTAAATCTATTATCTGCCCGCTTAGTAACAGTTTAAAGCTATTTTCTTAAGGCGCCAATGCGGTCACTTTGAACTATCTTGACGGTTCCTTTGAATTTGAATCGAAAATGAACCAGGATGTTCCCGTGTTAAGTAGGTATACGGAACGGTCATCTTTCTCAATGAGGGACATTTAGAGAAACAGGGCGGCGTAATTTCAAAAACGCCGCTCTAGCATTGAAAGTTTTGATCTGAATTGAATTAAGAAACAAATTATTGCGTATAATTATATAAGATCATAATTAAAATGTTTTGAATTATTATAGTGGCAACCCACTTCTACGTTTATATTTGATCTTTTTGAAATAATTAAAATATAAAATAAAAATGAAGTTAGTTTGATAATACCTACTTGGACATTTTGATATTATTGCGCAGGTTTAGATTGTTTGAACGTTGCGAATAGTGTTCTTGTTTAGGTAATATGTGAAAGTTTAACAGTCAATAGGCATTCTCTATTAGCATTTAATTAATTTGAAGTAAATAAGCTGGTGTTAGATAAGGGCGAAGTTTAAGACGGAACGATGCTTCTTGTGGAATCAGAATTAGACTATGAAATAAAGTTTGCGATTTTTTGTTAATATACTTAGTTATTGAAAAAACCTAAAAAAGTGTTTGGATAACGAAAAGCAACTACAACTTCGCCCTTACCTAAACACCAGCTTTTTTACTAAAGCTAAACTGTATCAAATATTACCAACTAACGATCATTCGTGCACATTTTCCTTTTCAATAAAATTTAAAATATACCGGGTCAATATTTTAAAACCGAACATAGGGAATTAACATGGGAAAACAGTTTTTCGCAGATTGTTGCTCCCCAAATTAACTTAGAGAGTTCATAATGCCACCATTGGAGAGCAGATTTTTTCCGCGTTTTATGATATGCAAATTATTAACGTCTAAGTTGCACGTTTAATTATTATTTTGCGAAATTAGGTATAACTCTCGCCAGGAAAGATTGCCGGTCACAGAACACTTGAACCCGATCTACAATCTCTGTTTTTCGTAAGGTGCTATCGACTTCCGGGATAGTATCGTGTCATTGTTGAACGAAAAGACTTTTTGTTGAACATTAGCATGATCCTATTCCAGAAGTCGCTCGCATCTTAATAAAAACAAAGATTGTAAATTGACACAAGGTGTGCTGTGACCGGCAATCTTTCCTGGCGAGAGTTATAATCAAAATGTGTACTTGATTTTAAAAATCACGGTAGTCATGAAAACAAGGTACGATAACTGTCAATAATTTTAATTTGTACTTACTACAAAAGTGACGATGTATTCCAATGCGGAAAAAGTGTTTATTGTAAAAAACGTTTACGGCGGTAATAGTTACCGCAGAGTGCGAGATTTATTTTCCGTGGAATTTAATCAAACCTCTATTCCGTCAATATCGACAGATAGTTTTTCAATTTGACAATTCCGGATGCTTAAATCTTATACGGGTCATGGCTACATGATTATCTGAGTTCATTTTAATTTGAGAATTTTTGATAAAATAATGAGAAAAGACAAATAAAATTTAACTAATTCGCATTTAGTTAGATGAGAAAAAAATCTTCTTTCCAGTGGTGCCATTATGAACACTCTAAGATAATTTGAGGAGTAACAAGCTGCGAAAAACTGTTTTCACATGTCAATTCCCTAACTCGGTTTGAAAGTATTCACCCGGTATAAGACTAGTGTCACCTTGTCGTCTCTCGTCAGCCGGAAAGTTCTTAATTCCCAAAAGTTNTTTGTTCTAAAATAATTAGGGGAGCTAGTAATTAACTGTAAAGAAATTACCATTGAAATCCCTATGCTGCGTCGCGCTAAGCACCACCCGGTATATCTGCTAATCACGAAACATAATGTCTTTTGTTATGCGTATTTTAAAGATTATCTTTAGCATTCTGCAGCTAAAAGTATTAGCTTTCATAAAATGTATCTGGTAATGTAACTAGGTAGGAAAGTCTCTCTGAATTCTTATACTTAAAGATAATCTGTCCAAGTTATTTTGTAAAATCTAACTTTTATGGTCTACATCTACTACGCGGTAAATATGTAATCAATATCTACAGTGACTGTACTATGATATGTCATATGTCCGCAATATACAGTTACCTAAAACAGCATCTGTATTCACAGAATTTCGCAAGAATACAAAGAAAAGTGTAAACTCCTATACCAAAGTATAGCATTTTAGCCCCAATATGGCGACCGGAACCAGCGACCAATCAAAATCGAGATACTCGATTGTCACCACTGTTCTAAATCAAGTCACTTTACCTACTACACTACTATACCTAGAAATGATTGGACTTAATGCCATTAACAAAATACAGTAAGAGCATTTATAAGTGCTTTTAATATAAAACAATTCGCGAGATTCTATTAGGTATTATAACCAAATCTTGTGTTTCCAGCATAGACAATTACCATTATTTGAGTAAGCATGGTATAGGGCTATTGATAAAGAGTACATGGTTAATCAATGGTCTGCAATAAAATAAAATAAAGCTGGGAAGGCTTCCTGGAGTTAAGAAAAATTACAGTTATTGTATAGGACCTATGGTAATTAAGTCCTAAATCATCAGTAAGGTCAGGGACGGTTTATATAAACAATTGGAATTCGTGCTACTTGACTGGATCCTGATTAACAATTTTAAAAAAAAACAGTACAAATAAATACAAAAAAGATTTCGAGACGAGACTCTCGCCAAGACCCATAGTTAGTCTCGTCTCCCCGAGATGAAACTAGTACCACAGATAAAGTACCTGTGCTAGTACCTACCAAATGCTTTAAGATTTGCCACTAATATGGCAAAACTTTTTTTATTTGATATACTTCTGTAAATCCATACACTCCGCAACAGCATGAAACCTGTTCGGTATTAGGAATTTTCTCAATTAAATCCGAAACAAAGTAATTAAGTCATAAAGTAAAATCATTGAATTTAAAAAAAGGGCTTTAAAAATATGATATCGGAGTATCAGGACCGTATTTAAAGACGAAATGTCGGATTAAAAAATTAACAAATACACCTTAAAAGCACTAAGTTGTTATGAAAAAATGCTCCGGGAAAATATTGTGGAGAGGCCTGTGAGCAAGCTTTTGTTGGGAGATATATTTTGCAAGCGAATTTATTTCAGCACATGTTTCTACGCGTATTATACCACTAACACTAACCAGCCTCTGAATATAATCACAAACAATTTTCTATTTTATGATTTTTTTAAAGCAAAATTGTGCACCTTTGGATAGGCCGAGAGGAGTTTGACCACAAACCAAACTTATCAAGACAAAACACCTACCTACATTTTATTTGCCAAAAGTGGAAGTCTGTACTATCTCTAGATCAAAGATTGAATGACTAGTCCAAACTTTATGATGCAGCGATCACTGCTTTGAAATTCATCAATTCTTAGTAGGTAATAGAAACACTTTTATCTTTGTTGAAATTGCAACTCGAAGGTATTATGTGAGAGAATTCGATTACGAACAACACTTGACACTACTAAACATTATTAAATGAAGACTGTGGCATCGAAAGGTATAAGTGCAACCCAGTCTGCATCAAATGTCTATAGCTCATGTATTAGGTAGCACCTTCAGATATTCCTGTTTCATAGGTATATTTTTTAGAGTAACAATGACCACTTTCGGCAATATGACTTACCTACCTCAAACCCAGTCCTATATTAGTTTCGAATTTAATTAATGTCATCGGCAAATAGGCGTCAATATAATATGTAGGAACACAAGTATTAAGTGCAAACTAAACAAAAAAGATTAGTTTAGTTGAAATTTATACGGTCAATGTTTATATAGGACATTATGCCGCACTAGATTTTAAATACAACAATAGAGACGATACCACCAGCCATACGTCTCTTACAAAACCATCAAGCATTGTGTACGTTACCCGAGGGAGACATTCCATATTTCATAGCAATGGGCCCATTAAAGGCTATTACTAACGAGGGAGAGCGCTCTTTCCATTCATACAGTTCAAATGTAAAGTCAAAGCCGAAAATGCTTTTGAGGTTTGGTTACATTGGTGACAGTGTGCTGCAATATGTTTGTAATTTATTCTGTCTGTCACTCGGAGAAAGAACAAACGAAATGAATTATTGTCATTTTTAGTAAATTGTTTAAATGCGACAGGACAGTCCATTTGTGCAATCTATAATAATAACGCGCCAAAATTTCATGCAATAAGATAAAAAAAATGACACTAATCTAATTTACTTTGTGGATAAACGGTCAATACTATACCTACGCAAAATTCTTACAGCACTTTGAAGATAACCACTATTAAGTGCAAATGAGTATACTTTAGTGAAATCTGTCCTTCTGCTTATCGGTTGGGGTGAACAAGAACTAATAAAAGTAAATTTTTGCATTTTTTATTTCACATGTTTAACGTCTATACGTAACCCTTTTTAAGAAGAAATTTAATGATACTTTTAATTCGACACCAGACTGGCATACAGTTTATTGCTTTCATTATACCCTTTAAATAACATATTGAGATTTATCTTTACCTAATGAATTTTCTTCTTCTATACCTTATTTTCAAACATAATCTAAACCGCCTATATTTAATATACACTGGAAAATTAAGTTATATTGGAGTTTTATGTATTAAAATTAAATCACCTCGAAAGTTTTAAGATTTAGTTAAAAATTACATTAATTATACTCATGAGGAGGTTCTATACACTTTTACTGTTTTACTGGTAGGCATTTTCCGCAAATTATTCAAATTCAAAATTATTCCCACAATGTCGCCCCCCTCTATCTCGCTCATGATAAGTATATTGTTTGTATTTGCCTAAATTAATCTTGCTTGCCTCGTATAATGCCTAATAAAGAATCAATCTCATAAAAGCGAACCCTTCATATACATACACGCGGTTATGTGTCCAACGGGATTTCGAGCCCCATACTAATTTTTAATTCACAACACGAGTGTCAAAGAGATCTGGTAAAATTAGAATAGATATCCAACCGAGCTTTTAATTAATACCACAAAGTAAGCGGCAAATAATAGCCGATAATCGAGATGAAATCAGTCATGCGACAAGATCGACAAGACAAGCATTGCCTTTACGCCCTTAAAAATTTGTTGTTTTTCCGTCGATCGACGACGCACCTTTTAATAAACGAAATTAAACGCGTTGACAGCTGTGTTGAATGTTGAATTGATTGTTGAATTTAAATATTTAACCTTTGGCCGTTTTGTAAGGCATCCGACTTGAAGTAATTTATTTATAAATGCCTGGCACCTTTAATTAGAAGACAAAAACTGTATAGTAGACGTGGGCACAGTTTTACCGCCCAAAAAGGGCGACGCGGAACCTTTTCGCTTGAAAAATTAATCATTCGGTTAATGCGAAGGAGAGCTTAACAGATGTTAAACACGTGTAGCAATTTTTTTTTATATTTCGGAAACATTTTCTGCTGCATTAGGTATTGTGGTCAAAAAGTGAAACAATTACTCGAGTAAAGACCCTGCCAAATTTCTCAATTTAAACTTGATTAAGAAAATATACCGTAAAAAGACTTATTAGCCACATGTACAAACCACATCCGTATTTTTGCCCATTAGCGTATTGAAATGAAGTTGTTACTACCGTAAATAAATTATTATAGTAAACCTAGTGATTTAATTTGGTCGTTTGTTGTACGCATTATCATTCCTTAATTTAGGGCTATTATGTACGAGCAATTATTTAACAAGTACTTACGTAACAAAATTATAAAGAATAAAAATCGCACGATTCCCTACCGTGACATTAAATTGTAGTTATGGAGATACCGACTGATGCTCTCATTATTAAGGATTTTAGAATTATTCAATAAAACATGTGAACATCATATGTTTTGTAAAATACACAAGGAAACAATTATTTTTTTTCCAAACGGCAGCTTAATTACAATAATCTGACCTGACCGTTCTTTTGTATACTACATACCTCTACCTCTATAATGGCCAATACATTTTACAATTTTACCGCTACATTGTCATGTGGTAGAAGATGCGGTTTACTTATTCGTTTGTGGTTTTCACTAGAGCTTTAAAAGCTGACACACGCATCTGGATGAAAAGGCGTCTATTATTTTCAACAATCTAATTTTACTAGATTCGTAACTTCACAATAATGCATTATCCAAAGAAACACACGTAGAAATCTTATCAAATGCAACCTTCCAGTTGACAAATAGATATAACGTATGACGCAAAATTTTGGGGCTTTTTTTGGATCGCGTTCGCGGACACCAGCCTTCTTTCTTGTCCTCTGTCATCTTCCTACCTGTTTTTTTGGGTTAACCGATGTATTTAAAACTTTCTATTAGTTCTCTATTTCAGTTTTCAATTTTTTCCCACACCTTGTTTGGTTTTCCATTGTATAATAGAAGGTGAACAGTTGTTTGTTGAGTCTAATATTATAAAAATCTGAATCTTCTTCTTCTCATCTCTGTTTTAAAAGTATTTCCATTTCCATATAACTGCGTGATTGCTTGATTTAAGTCTGTAGCAAGATTCTCGGGTATATAATAAATTAATAACCTTATTGGTGTAAGAAGTCATTAATGAATGAAGCTAATGTTATGCAACATTATATACAGTGCGAGTGTAAAATCTGGAACTATCACTATAAATCTTTTGGTAAACGTTTTGAAAAAAATCTTCGAACGCGTCCATTTTTATCTTAAATGAGACTTTACTGTAATTGTCACTTAAGGACCGTCTTTTGTTTTTCAGATATGACGTAAAAAATAATTTTTTGAAATGGAAGGCCTATTTTTTGTGCTGAATTTACAAAGATCATAAGATTCTATGAACAAATATGCAAAAAAAGTATGATAAAGTACTGCATTTTTAGTCAAATACCGCACCATTATTTACTTGATTACGTAAAAACCACACAATAAAGACAGTTAAATAAGCTGATGAATAACTGTCATAATTTTAACGACAATTGTTACATGGCTACTTAATTTTTTTAATTAAAACTTGGAACTCGTGAATCGTGATTGTTATTAGGTTTTTGGTTTTAAAACTCTTTTTTTTTGCGTATTCGGTCTTAGAATTTCATGCTCTTTCCAAATTCAGCATAAAAAATAGGATTTCCATTAAAAAAATTAGCACTTACGTCATGTCTCTAAAACAAAATACGATCACAATTACAGAAAAATATGTCTCATTTAAGATAAAAATTTACGTGTTCTAGGATTTTGCAAAAACGTTTACCTACTAAAAGGAGTATTGTGATAGTTCTAGACTTTTACACTCACAGTGTATGTAGTACCTACTATGCGATCAAAAATGAGTTGCTGTCGAGTCGCCTTTGAAATTTTTGTTTACATGGAAAATCGTATTTAACTTTACTTCCAAAGGCGACTCGACAGCAACTCATTTTTGATCGCCCGTTATGAACTGATGAAACAAAACGCACTCATAAGAGCGCAAGTTAAAACCACCGGCATAAGGCATTTATGAGAGAAAATCGATCATTTAACGGCCAATCAGTCTGCATTTTACACCGGCCCCCCCGGTAACCATTACCTAAGAGTGTCAAAAAGAGACATTTTTTTCAAATAAAATGAAGGTTAAATCTTTCGCCCCCAAAAGTCCTAAAATCCGCGTCCGTTCGTTCATCTATTTCGCAGAAACTATATAACCTATACCAGAAGAATGGAAATAGCAGGTCCGACTATAGGATTTGAGGTATGTCCTTTTTAAATTACTTATATGCAACAACTTTTTCCCAAATTTCTACAAGATTTCGAACCCCCAAACCGGTGTGCAAAAGAATGACTCATATCAAGTAAATTTCAATAGGATAATAACGATATTAATCTTTGAAAATTAGAAAAAAAATTCAACTTAGCTCCCATTACCTATATGGACTTGGTTTATTTGGAAAACATATTTTTTTGTTTTGATCGATCAAGTTTGTAGCCCCTTGAAAGATAATTTAACTTCTAGCGTTTCATAGCGTTTGTTATTATTATTTTTGTATTTTAATACATTATAACATAATGTGCCTGAAGTATCCTCCTGCTGCCTATATATAGACTGTTTCAGAGAGAGAGTATGCGCCTTATTTTTTAAGCCACCTACCACATTTTAATCTACTAGCGCATGAATGTTTTGATACACTCGATGTTATTTTTGTGCAAATATCAAGTAGCGGTGGACACAAAAGAAACAATAAATAAACAATAATGCTACTTGATATTTGGACAAAAATCGAGTGTAAATCTTTACTTTTTGATAGGGAAAGAAAAGAATTTTTAAGAAAAACAAAAACTATCGTAAAAAGAATGTTTTTAGGATCTCAATAAATAAACATTTAAGAAAAAGTTTAAAGTCGTCATTGTGAAATAATTCCAATTGAAAATCTGTATCCTGTAGGTAGAGTGTAGAGAATGACCTGAAGCATAGTACTATACCAAAGATTTTGAAAGTAGTAGGTATACCCGTAGTGTAGCTACAAGGATAAGGCACTTACCTATGAAATTAGATATCTCATTTCGATGGTGAATGAGTAGCGGGTAGAGAGAGTTAGTAGGAACCTACGTAGATAAAATAACAATAAAATTATTTGCCTAATCAATCGAAAAATAACAATTTAAATATAGAAGACACCTAATGCTTGAGTAGGAAATTATTTTTAATGAAATTTTTCTGTTTATTTGATCGTCGCCCATATATAAGTAAATCAAACAATCATTTTTGAACGGGAGAATTCGTAATTAGATTTATCCATGTCTTTACCATAGTAAACAGGCTGGAGTATTTGTTAAACCGCATGAATGGCAATGTAAAGTTTGTGTAAACGAGAATCCTCACACATTCTGAAAAGAATCTCTATTGAACTATAGATTGAATTCTTGGAATTATTCTATTTACGAAGACAACTTTTGCCGTAAATCACTATAAAATATTCTGTGAATGAAAGTGGAGAATACAATACGATGTTCTCACATAATACTCCGCAAACTGCGGTCATTTATCTTGTATGCTCTATTATACTGTGTAATGATGACAAATAGTGACAAAAATGATGGGTTATATACAAAGTTTTGTATGCATATACCATAATAAAGTAAAATAAAGCAAGCCATCATTAATTGCAACAATTTTTACAGATATTTATGGATATTACTATCAAGTTAGCTTTTTATGTACCTATCATGATAATTTCTGACTATTTCTATTGTTTTTTTTTATTTAATTTAATTTGTCTACCATACGAAAGTACAACCGAAATTGATTTCGCGAAAGATGTGCTTATTTACCGCATGAGAGAAACAGCAGACTTTATAGTAGGTAATAGTTATTTGTACAACAGGAGAAGAAAGTGGAGTTTTTCAACTCGAGTTCAAAGTTTGACACATGAGCGTAGAGAGTCTATCAATTGAACGAGAGTTGAAAAAGACTTTCTTCTCAAGTTTTACACATATTTTTTCTGAAACTACAATCAAAATTGAATAATTATCGTATGCGATAACGAAGTGTGACACATAGCAATCTAGATAGGGACATGTTTCAATTTTAAATGTCATTATTAAGATTAACGCAGCAATTGTTTTTTTACTTTCCTCACTAGAGAGGGAAATTGCATTTTCTTCACCCTTTTTAGAGGCGAAAGTAGTTGTTTCTAAAGTAGTTTCAGAAAAAAAAAAATTTATTTTTTACTGTTATCCTCATTCTGCTAAAAGATAAACATTCATTTTACGTAATAGCATTGAATATTCAAATTCTTTATTCAATGGTAATAGCTAAAACTACATATGAAACTAACAACATTACATGACATTAAGAAAAGCGACAACAGGCAAAAGATAAGATCGGGGTTGTCAAAATTTCAGATAGGTACGTAAGGGTAATCATTGGCATTAATAAAAAATTATAA
This sequence comes from Photinus pyralis, assembly GCF_008802855.1. Taxonomy (NCBI): domain Eukaryota; kingdom Metazoa; phylum Arthropoda; class Insecta; order Coleoptera; family Lampyridae; genus Photinus; species Photinus pyralis. The sequence goes on from NW_022170738.1 coordinate 10,276,076, forward strand.
ATTCACAACTCTAAGACGTAGGCTGCTGGGAAGGTCCAGTAGCTGTTGGGGCGTCAACATTTGTCAACATTTAGTATTCACATACACGAGCGGGCGGATCGACGGAAAAACACTCGTTAGGTAATAGCGCAGTTTAGTTTTTGAAGAATGCGCGTTAACAACATTTTTTTTTTGTTTTTGTAATAAAAACAATTCGAACAAGTTTCCATAAATAAAAGTATCCAGAAATGCAAAAGTCGTGGCACCGTGGTGCACTCGCATAGGTATCAGAACATGAAACTGAAAGGATACATTAGATTATACATAAGAGTACGGTGTTCAAATTCACATCGGATGCTTCAATAGAAAATCAATTTCACAAGCTATATTTTTACTTACCCTAAATAGTTGGAACTAATTGACAAAAAAACGATCGAGTACAGCATAGCCGATTCGGCTCTCGAAACATCTGGAAGGGCCCTTTCAGTTATAGCACTGTCAACTTATGTCGTTAGTACCGTTGCAAATATTAGTAAATAAAAGTGGGCGTGCATATTAAATAATCCCTTTTGCTACCAGGATACGGATTAGGTTTTTCCCCATTCGGAATTTTTTTAAGCTCCAAGTTTGATTTCATAGTAATTTATGTAATTTAGTCAAGAAAAGAGCATTTGGTTATAACGGTTTTTTTATGTAATAAACAATTTTCGTCTTTTACGCAGGTTAGCAACATTCATATGGCTAAGTTTTTGATCTACGTGTAACTTTAATCGAAAGAATACGCAACTCATAAATCAAATTTTTCTTATAGGTATTGGGGCGAACAGACCGAAGTAATGAATAGGTTTGTACATTTCTTAACCTAAAACGTATTTAAATAACAAACTGTTTGAGGTAGGGCGTGAAGATTTATACAAATAAAATAAACCAGGTGTTTTGTAGTTCGCACCTCTTTGTTGCTGATAGCATTGTGATGTACCCCGTTTTGGTTTTATGTCAAGGGAGGTGCGCGCCATCCTCTGGAATTACACGATTTGATACACAAAATAGTCTACAGTATTATATATTAGACATTTTAGGGGTTGATTTGTGAAGGGGCGGATATGAGATAAAGGTGCAAATACAATAGGGTAAGATGTTGACAAATTTTTGGCGGCTGTCGCGTATATAGTATAATAGCTGTACATAGGAACAAGAAAGACTTATTATACATAAAAATATATAGTGTTTCCTGCACAGCGATTGGAATATTGATCGACAATCTTAACGGATAATAATCAAATATGACCGCTTACAATGGTGGATCGTTAAATTAGCCACGTTAACCGTAAGTAACAGAAACAAAAATCAGTTGTCCATCATTATCCAGTAGGACCCAAAAACTAAAGTATACTACAAAAAATAGGAAGAGCAGGAGGAATTCATCTCATGCATTGAAGGTATAGAGGTACTTTACAAAAATGTGAGCATGATTTATTCTGTTCTTGTTCCTTTCTGTTTAATGTTGAAAGCTTTAGTTCCGATTTTGTACGTCATATGAATATAATAGGTAGATAAGGAAATCTGATTACTTAGTTCATTGGAATTATGGTACGTTCGTATCTCTCTGAAAATTGAAGCGATTCTGTTGTTTTTACAAAATAAATATCGTTATTGACGCTTCACGATATAAATTTTCATACTTTCGATCGACAATAACGAGGAAAACTATGAAATTATAAAATGAGTCGTTTAGCCGCAATTCAAAAAGTAGATGTTCAGTAAAAATTGAATATCGTAGTTATCATAAAACTTAGAAGGCCATGACTTTACAGTAATTCTCGTACTAATCATGAAATGTAGGTACTATAACATATGCCGAACGGTTAAGTTCTTTTGTGTTAAAAAAATCACTCCGTCAATTTTCAAAATTTCAATCAGAAGTAACTTGATTTTTTTAAATGGAACTACCAAGTTTTTTTTATTGCACGAAATGTAGGATTTTATTACCTTTCTAACGATAGGTATAAGCATGTCGGTATGTATCTCTTACCTATTTTTTATAATTCAACGATCTCTAATATAATTCACAGTGTTTTTAACGCATTTTCCAAAAGGAAGGCACTTTGTCCGTCTGTATCACTACTAGTCCTCCATTTTAAGCTTTTTCGTTGTGGGGTCTTTCCTATTCGGTGTAATACAGCCCAGAGACCATCAGAACGACAAAAGTTTATTTTTTGGATTTGTTACTTCCTTCCCGAGTTATTACTGGTTCTGTGCGGGGAAAAAGCGCTTTCGTTGGTCGCGAGTGACCACGTTTTTAACTTGTTCGATTTCAAAGCCTCTCAGTAATCAGTAGGCCGTGAAAAATTATAAACACTAATTCAAATGATGAAATAATTACCCCCAACAAAATAAAACAAAAAGTCTTGTTTTTTCATAGCCCACTTTAAAAGATAATATCATGAATTCTGGATTTAAACGAATTCGTATAAGCTTTAAATAAATCAATATAGCCATATTTGAAAATGTTAAAACAAAATAAAATGAAATAACATCTGTCAATTTTAGTTCATTGGCATTTACAATTCTGTTGTTGATTGTTGATTATAGCCTGTGATTATAGTTAAGTTAATTTGTTAGAAAAATGGAATCTTTACTACGAATTTTTTGCTCTTCTACAAAATCTGTTGGTGCACATCTTAGAAGAAATGTGATTGCAGCACGATGGTGCTCTACCTCATTTAACATTTTGTTATAAACGTTAAAGACACTGCCACCTTCGAGCTACCCACCTTGGCACTCGTCACTTCAAAATTTCGGTTTCAATTTAAAATTATAAGGTGGGAGTGGTGGAGAGCAAGTGGTTGGAGGTCAAAATGTACTTGCACGTTTAGATTGATTCCTCCTTTATTCTAATGAAAGGCTGTTTTGAGTTTTTAAAGGAGTCTTTAAAAGGAAAAAAACTCACTGAAACATTTTAAAATATCACCCTGTATAACAAATCCAGTAAGTTTTTTTTAATTGTGAGTACAATTTCAAAAAGGACTACGCCGAGACTACCTAGATATGCCACTTGCTCAATTAACAAACGACTTTTAATACAAATTATTTCTGTTCGCATCATTTTAATTAGTTATATTTAACGTCCGTTCATTTGATCCATTAAGACATACACCAAATGCCGATAAATTTGCCGAGCCACGTAAAATGTTTAAACGTTTCATCTCGCAGTGTCACTTCTCGCACGCGCTGCGACGTCGCTCATTCAAAGTGAACACCGTCAGGGCGGAATTTACAATGTGATTGCTGCTTTGTAATTCACTCTGTCAAAGCTTCAATAGATCCATTCAATTTTCTTTTCCTGGATTTCAAATTAGCCCTCATTGTATAATGTCGCACGTTTGCTTTTACCAGGCTTCGACGATGCTCCTGTTAGGGAGATTTTTTGTACCCCTAATTATAATTCCTTATACTGTAAACTGATCGCACACTCATTTATTTTGTCCCTTCTTTTGTAACTAATTTATATGTTACGTCTCGTTAGGTTTTTCTACGTTTCAATGAAATTTTATTTATAGGTACTTACTTACTTTTGGTTATTTTGTATGTGCTGCCTTACAAATACATATGTATATAAATAAGTACTTTCGAAACCCGAACTATACTTACAATATCGAAACAAGTAATTATTCAATGAAGTACGCTTTCATCCATCTTTGTTACAGGGAACTTGTTCCAAACACCAAAACTTTCAGGACTTTTTTAAACACAATTAAGTATTAAACCGCATGGTCGGTGTCGTTATTTTAAAATATACAGTGCGAGTGTAAACAATAAATTTTTTAGTAAACACCAAATTGGATTATTTAGGCTCTAAAACCCTCTCGTTACAATGTGTTATATTAAAATTTTTAGAATAAGACGGGGCTACATGATGTGGGGTCGGCGACATCCGGGCGCCATCCCTGAGCGTGGTGATTTATCAATCGAGTACCTACTCTTTTGTGGAGGGTTTTTAGCAAAATCTACCAAAATGCGAATTGCGAGTAAACGGGACGTCGGGACACACGGAATGTGGTAGCCTTCGACAAGATCTTATTGATAGTAGACTGGCTAATAGAATACTGGTCTGCCACACAAAAATGCGCTAAAGCCTCTTCGATCTCACGCCCGAGAACGCATCATTTACGTCCAACTTCAAAACTACATATCGTGTATTTTTATGGATTAAGAGAGATACCTTTTAAAAGAAAAAGAGTAGCCCAGACCCACAGTTTATCATTAACTGGGCAAATTATTATAACTATAAGATGCTCAAATCGGAATTTGTTTATCTTACTAACATAATCTAACTCCCTGCATTATTCATGCAAAGGATTCATCAAAATTACAGAGTCATTGTGCTTTGCACAAACATAATTCATCATCATTACATATATTACAGAGCAGTTTCGATGAAATTTACAAACTTGCAAAATAGTTTCACTTAAATGTGTTCTCCGAAAGAATTTTACCCATTCTAATATTTACAATGGAAATATTGTATTTACCGATCTCTCTAGCTGTACCGGGTTTCCCGTGACTCGATGGACATATAGACATAGCTTAGTAACACCATATTCCTTCGTCAACTTAAGTCGAAATTGCTTTATACACTTTGTCCAAAACTCGATAATTAAGGAGTTACGGGCAATATTAAATTTAACTATAAATCAATCTAGTAGACCATGTAATTGTTTTGTTATATTGTTTATTCTTTGACGTTATGATTTTAAAATTAAATTGATATGGCTAAGTATTCAAATCAAGAATATGCGAATATTCATTTTATTTAAGTGGGCTGTGACGGAGTATCAGAGGAGATTTCCAGATCGAAGACTACCTAATCGGCTATATCAATTTAATCTTAAAATTACAACGTCAAAGAATGAACAATGTCACCATAACAATATGACAAAACAATTACATGGCCTACTAGATTGATTTATTGTTAAATTTAATATTGCCCATAACTTCTTAACCATTGAGTTTTGGAAGAAGTGTATGAGGAAATTTCGACTTAAAATTGACCAAGGAATATGGTGCATGTTAACCTATCTCCATCGAGTCACGGGGCACCCTGTATGTAAAGTTGCAAATATTATTCAGTACAATTGCTGTGTTTTATTTACAGCTCCGTTAATAGTTTATAATAAATCATTGTTTAAATCGGTCAGAACGGTATTTTTCGCAGCTCAATGTAAAAGTTAAATAATTGGTCCGTACCCATACCTATCACAAAACTGTTGTTTTGCAACTGAACTCATCATTTACAGATTATGTTGCCATATCAATTATTTTTCTCAGTGTTCCTATGCCATGCGATGGCATTAATTATGTGCAATTCTGGAAGAATAACTAGATAGACTGAAATTAACTTTGGCAATTTTATGAATTAGCTAAGCTTCCAGAAGCCGGACACATGTAAGTGCAATCTTGCTAATCCGGCCGTTTCCTTGTCCGGTACGTTCGGTAATCCGGTGTCTGTGAAGCGAACAAAAGATGCCATTTTTTTGTATTTGTTTGTATAATTTGTAACCATTTTCATTGTATGCCTTAGGTATATTCATAGTAAAATTATTCTCGATAATCCGGATTATTGGATAATCGGGCGGTTGCGCGGTCCCATATGTGTCGGATTATCAAGATTCTACTTATATAGGTAACCATAGTTTCTCAAATTGCTCATTTTTTGTTAAACCATGAATGCAAGTGTGAATTCAACAAGCGACCAAGTACTGTAGTGAATGGGAGACCAATATGGCGGTTCATTTTCCTGATGATTGGATATACAGGGTGTTACACGACCGTTCGAAAAAAAAAAATCTGGTTGTAGAGGGCATCAAAACAAGCACTTTTTCCAAATAAACCGAGGGTCCAACGTGTTTCGTTTGGGAGCCACCCCCCAAAGAGTGTTGAAATCTGCATTTCTTCTTTAATTTTTTTCTCAGCAACCATAAGAGTTACAAAGTCGGGTGGCATGTCTTTGAATAGGTTTTTGGGTATGCTCTTTCCGATTTTGCAATTTTTTTTTCAAAATTCCTACCCCTAAAGGGCGCACCCCTAAACTAGGGTGCAAAAAAAAAATTCTGATTTCGACGAAATTTGGTATCTGGGGTTTTTTTAACATGAAAATCACGAATCTGAAATTAGTTTTTGAAAATTCGAAAAAAAAAGTTCCACTGCAATTCTTGGCGGGACAACGAAAATAGAGATAATTCCACGAAATTTGTTGTGTACATACTAAACGAGTTAAGGAACAAAACTGTCGAACAGTTTTTTAAAATAACTTTTCAAACAAAAGTTATACTCATTTGAATGTTGGTCCTTCGGGTCGCGAAGTGTCCCAAGCCTACTAGTAAGCCATAATTTCGCATGTGTTGGTTGACAATGTCGCAAAAACAAAAGATTAACGGTTTGAGTCGATATTTTGTTATTTGGAATTAATTCGGTCATTAAATGATTAAAAAATTCGATGTATCGATTAAAACACCTACCAAGGTATCTTAAAGCGCTGATCGATTATTTATTATCTAAATAAGGTAGGGGAAAAAGTCAAATCACTTTCCGTATGATACTTTTTCACTATGATCAAAAATTTTCATAATCTTAGGTTGAAAAATAACTTCCAAAAGAACACGCTCCTGGGCTTACTAGTAGGCTTGGGACACTTCGCGACCCGAAGGACCAACATTCAAATGAGTATAACTTTTGTTTGAAAAGTTATTTTAAAAAACTGTTCGACAGTTTTGTTCCTTAACTCGTTTAGTATGTACACAACAAATTTCGTGGAATTATCTCTATTTTCGTTGTCCCGCCAAGAATTGCAGTGGAACTTTTTTTTTCGAATTTTCAAAAACTAATTTCAGATTCGTGATTTTCATGTTAAAAAAAACCCCAGATACCAAATTTCGTCGAAATCAGAATTTTTTTTTGCACCCTAGTTTAGGGGTGCGCCCTTTAGGGGTAGGAATTTTGAAAAAAAAATTGCAAAATCGGAAAGAGCATACCCAAAAACCTATTCAAAGACATGCCACCCGACTTTGTAACTCTTATGGTTGCTGAGAAAAAAATTAAAGAAGAAATGCAGATTTCTCAACACTCTTTGGGGGGTGGCTCCCAAACGAAACACGTTGGACCCTCGGTTTATTTGGAAAAAGTGCTTGTTTTGATGCCCTCTACAACCCGATTTTTTTTTTTCGAACGGTCGTGTAACACCCTGTATATAATGGTAATGGGAACGTTCACATGCCATTTTATATTCAAAGTTTTAAATACTGTACGTGTACTCAAAAAAAAAGCACGCCAGCCAGGGAAACAGCTGTCAGGCAAGTTCTGTAAGTCATGTACCTATAGGTAATAATTCATCATTTTAAATAAGGTGCACACGACTGCGGATGGATACGCAACATAAGTGCGAAAGACCAAAACGACGTTGATATGATAAAGTGTTCCGTCGTGTCAGTAACTTGCAGGGTATTTATATTTTCCTTTATGACAAATGATATTCATCCTTTTAATTCGTCTGTGACAATGAAACGCACGGATCATCTAATGTGATGTATCGTCACTCTTAACAACCTGTCAGTTAGCGCATAATTTATTTAATTAGAAATATACGCGTAGATTCATTTTCGAACAAGAAGTTAAATAAACCCCAACGAGGCCTGTAATTAAATCACATGAGATTTTGTTGTAATCATAAGTGACATGACACCCATAACAACTTAATGAGCTTGATCAGTGCGTTTATTTGAGTTCATACACCTTATTTAGTTGAGTGTAGGGTTGCGACGCACATTTCTGCCCCAAGCGGAACCTTTGATCTCTCCAATTTCAGTGTCCATAGTTACATGCACCATCACGATTAATTTAACTGGATTGTGTCTAGGTGCATCAACTTCTTTTAACAACCCCATTGAGGTTAACAATAATAACCTTCGAGGAACAGGTAGTAAATGAGATGTGAGTGGCAAGTCAAACAATTATACCTGATGTATGTGCAACGTCATAAAAGGACCTGCACAAAATATTTTTGCGATAAAACCGCGACTGCAATCATTTTGAGATTAGGGCATAATTAATCTTCACGAGAAGTAGGTACCTATATCATTGCACAACACAAAACACTACACGGGAACAAAAAATATTGTACCAATATTTCACGGCTAATTAAAATAAGCATAGTGATGACATTGTAATTTTCAAACGTTGTGAATCAATGTCAAAAACTCCTCGTTTTTTAAACGACGCCCAACTTCTGTTTCTTTTTAACAAGACGACATTCTAGCGAGCTGCATATGTCATATTCAAGTGCTACAGTTTTTCATTTTCGTCAGTTTCCTGCTCTTTGTCGCAAAAAACAAGACAAGTTGTCGTTTATCAAAGAAAGTGGATAGAAAAATATATGAACAAAATAAATAAACACTTTTAATTGCGTTTCGTTAGATTTGTCGCGTTAACTGCGTTATTTATTATTTGTTTCCTGCTAATTAATCTTCCAACTTAGGTTAAATAATTATAAAACATGCGCTACAACCGAAAAATAGATTAAGTAAATGACAATAATAGGTAAAATGCACGCGAAATTAAAGTACACACAAACGGAAGTATAAATTCGCGAGAACATAATTTTTCGCGCATTTTTGCTAGTAAAACAATGACATTTTTTAGTATACAGGGCCATTAAACTTATGTCGGCACTTTTGCTAACTTGAGAGATATACAAGGTAGGTTAAATTAGAGAGCTGGGGTATTCACCTCAAAACTTTTCAAGTTGGTGGCACTATCAGAAATAAGTAGTAGGGACAGTCCGACCATCAAATAATAAGTAACATTTAAAAAACCCAACTTTTTAAATCTCGAAAACGATGAAATTGGTCATTTAATTTAAGGCGCCCTGTATGCAATAAATTAATTGTCAATATAGATTTCGAAAGTATCCTTTTTGTGCGTCCTGATGCAATCTACATCAAAAACTCTTAATTAAAAATAGGTAAAATTCCCATAACGCCACATTTTTCAAAATTTGAAAAAGAAATCAAAATAATTACAGTCGATAATATAATAGGCATCATTTATAGGAAAACCTGATGAAACTCATTAAATTTCCCCAGAAATCCAAAAATGAAATAATACATAAGGTTTAAAATAAGCAAAAATGCTATCGATTTTCCCTACAAATACATACATAAGAGTATAATAAGAGAAACTAACCATTTGAAGGACGATACTAATACAGATCATAATTCCTTTACCATAAAAGATACCTAGCAAAATTGTACACAATTATTGTCGCCATGTTTCTAAAATATTTTTGATCACCAGGGGCGCGCTCTATATTCCAGTGGCGTATCAGACTTACGTTTCTTTTTAATGGAACACTCCATATTTTATTGCAGATTTGAAAAGTACTCGAAAAATGCTGATTTTTTATGTAACATGTTATACCCACAAACAAAACCACACATTCCATAAGAAAATTTCCGAGAAAAAATGTTGAAACGCCAATTTGTAGCAAATATTTTAGAAAAATGGCATATGGCAACGGTATTTTTTATGGTCTTAAAAGGTACACCCTGTACACTTCGAAATTGCTAATGAAGAAGTATTGGAACAAATTAAAATAAATTATCAATCCTTTTTTCGAAGGAGTGCACGAGAAACGGGAATTTCTCACGAATCCTTATGGAAAGTAGGTATTTAAGAATCATTTCTTCTGTATAAAATGAAAATTTGTAAAGTATATGTATTTGATGATGAATCTTTACCTGTAGGTACAAAGATTTAGGGTTTAATTAATGAAAAAAAGTTTGGTTTAGAGGCGAATGTTTTTGAAGATGTTCTGTAGCAGAAACTTCATTTACGTTAAAATGTAAAGTTTAAAAATACGCGGGTATTGCAAACTTGTTTTCTGTAGTAAAACCAGGCACTGGTCAAGTTAGGGGAATGGGAAATTGGGATTTTTAGATTGCAACGTATAGCACCATTACGAGCAAATGATATTTCCTCTAAAGCCAGGTTTAGGTAAGAATTGTTCAAATATTTAACTTATCTTTACTTGTAAAAGATTTTAGTTTGTAAAATCACTTTTATGGAAAAATAAAGCCAACTGGTCCTGCAATCTTCTTTAAACTACCCCACCTACCAAGCTACCGGTGCAGTTCTAAAATCTAAAATACAATCATCAAATAATTTCAGTTGTATTACATACGGTTTGACACCGTTATATATGACAATCCCAACAAATGCACCTAATTATGAAAAGTTGTTCGAAATAAAACACTATGTTTTAATAAGCAATAACAACAATAATATTTGTATCGATACCTAGGTATTGAAAACAAAAACATTCACGCAATTTTATGCAGTTGAACATTTGAAGTTTGACCGTAGTTTTTAGTTCTGAAGATCAACATTTTTCAATAATAAATTTCGATACTTATTGTCAAATGTACCTAAAGGTACTTTATTCTGAAGCAAAATTCAAATTTTTTGACAAACCGCATATGTATTATTTTGTATTTCAGATTTTAAAACATGCATTTATTATGTCTAATACTTATATACTTTATTCGAGATAACTAAACCCCTTGTAACTCAATATTTTTTTACTTTAAACAATTTATTATTTCATTTTATTGTTGAGCTCTCGCGTTCTTTTATAGGTAGGTAGCTATCCTACGAACATCTATTATTAGCAATATGTCCCCGTTTCTTCTTTAGTTTATTTTTTTATGGAAGACTTTCAATTGTCATACAAATCGGCCTACTTTGATTTTTTTTCATCAACACGAAAGTAAGATGTCTATATTTTAGTAACGGGCGATCAAAAATGAGTTGCTGTCCAGTCGCCTTTGGAAGTTAAAGTTAAATACGATTTTCCATGTAAACAAAAATTTCAAAGGCGACTCGACAGCAACTCATTTTTGGTCGCATAGTAGATACATATAACAAAAATGTATTTAAAAAAGTTGTTTCAGATTAAAAATTATGGCTGACTTTCAATCTTCATACAAATCAGCTTGATTTTTGTTACAAACATGAGTTCAAAAGCATTGGGCGCTGAAGAAACACGTGGCAACTTTAATTTTTCTTATGGGCGCCGTTTTGGATTTTGACATTTTGAGATTACGTCTTTTTTTCTCTTTACAACGATATATCACACATGGTGGTTCAGTATCACATTTTTCCTAAAATTACAATTTTCATTTTCTGCCAAGAGTGCTTTGCAAAAACAAAACGTTCTTTTGTTGTGAACAAAAGGTTGACTTATTTCAAGTAGTGTCATTTACGTTTGTGCTTGTGCTATTACGAAAATATTATTTATTCTTATGTAGGTATTTTGTTCTAATTTGAATTATAATTTACTTGCAAAACGTTCGATTCTGTTCAGATGAAACTCGAATGTTCTCAACACAACTAGTTCCCTGCCGACGCTGCAACCAGACAGATGGATCAAACTGTTCACAATAAAGGAACGTTTTGTTTTTCCAAAGCACTCTTCCCAAAAAATAAAAAATTATACTTTTAGGAACCACCATGTGTGATATATCGTTGTAAAGAAAAAAAAGACGTAATCTCACAATGTCCAAATTTAAAACGGCGCCCATAAGAAAAACTAAAGTTGCCACGTGTTTCTCCGTTATCTTAAGTTATTAAAAATGAAATGCCACATTCGAAATCTTAGTTAAAAAGTGTGTGAATAATGTGTTAATTAGAAATGTCTAGTCCTACGATTATAGTTTACCATGAAAACATTAAAAACGAAAATCTTTGAGACATTTTCAAAACTATTAAAGATATTTTAAATTTCTTGTCAGATTATTATTCAGTTCGAAAATTCGCAACTTTGCTCTCATTTATGTGATGGTTTTGTCCGTCTGTCTGTCCGTCTGTGCGTATAACTCGAGAATAAAAAGAGATAGCGATGTCTTCGGAAGTCGGATTAAAAAAAGTCTTACGAGCCGAGTGGCCCAAAATTCCACTGCTGAAAATCGTATGTGATTCTTCGTATCTTGTTAATCTGCTTACCTGTGTACATGACCAAGTAGGTGAATATATAAAATGCGACTTTAATTAGATCAAAAACTATATTTAGGTGTTCACAAAAGCTGCAGAAATTTACAAAGAGGTACAATTTTACAGTCACATGATGTTTGGCGAGAAGAGAAACGTGGAAGATTTGCATCAAATGAGTAAGTACATGTTACAGTGTAAAAAATAGTTAATAAATAATTTATTAAAAAAAACAGAATATCGTTAATACTCGTAGCGAGGCGATCATCAAATTAATACAGATGTGATATGCATATCAAATTGTTGGTAGTTCCCTACGTTTCTCAACGGCCAACCACCGTAACATCGTCGTAACTTACACACTAGCAAAATGATATTAGAAATAACAATATACATTAATACATATGTACATAAACACACATCCATGATATATAGGTGTAGATATATGGATACTGTCTCTGTCAGTTACCACCATTTACGATCCCATGTGTCATGCGTGTGTAGGTAGGTATAGCTCACTGGAGTCGGTATAATTAAATAGAGGTATGTATATTCAATACATATTTACACATGTTTTACATAAGCGCGGGGCGTTATTATTAAGATGTTTGTCCATTCACAATAATTTTATACAATTTTTTTCGAAAGTAGGTAATAGGGGCCTAGCCGCTAACGACCGTAGTTTGGATAAAGCAGCGTAGGTCCCCACCGACCTCAGACTAATCCCGGAGGTTTAACGTCTATGCTGGAAACTATATCCAAGCCTAAAGGTGCCGACGGAGGTGGCGTGTGGTTTATAGACGTTGGAGAATTAACGTTGTTTGTTAAATCGCTTTGACTATTCTCCTCCGAATCACTACAAGACTCCGAACTTCCTTTTTTGCCGTTTCCATTATGCGTCTTCACATGTTTGGCTAAATGATCCGATCGCATAAATCTTTTGTTACATACCGGACAAGCGAACCTCTTTTCCCCCGTATGCGTTCGAAGGTGTCGTTGCAGTTCGTCGGATCGCGTAAATCTTTTTCCGCAAAACAACCAATTGCACACGAACGGCCTTTCGCCCGTGTGCCACCTTAGATGAGCCTTTAAATGAGAAGTCTTTCCGTATACCTTTCCACAACCGGGAATGTGACAGCTGTGAATATTTTTTTTCCTTAAGTGTACACCTGCAGGTCCCAGTCTTTCGGCCTCTTGGCAGTTTGGACAATCACAAGTGGCACGCCCCGTATACCTTCTCTGAGATCTTGGAGATGGAACTTGTGGAGGCAAGCTTGCCGATGTGGAGGTAGGTGAGGGAGCCGATCCCGTATGATGGAGTCCAAACGAAGCACTTACAGTTTGGGCAGTGGGCAACATCGATTTATAAGTGTCTTGTAAAAGATGTTGACCAGAAGATAACAAATGATTAGAGGCTGCGAGCGAATGCGTTAATGACGAATAATCTGATGTGGCGTAATTGGCCGCCGCCATTTGAGCGTGCATTCCCGCGGCACCGCTCATGTCTAACCAACTACCGGCGGTCGCCGAATGCACGTCCCACCAAGTGTTCGCGGATCCTACCGAATCACTTTTTATGGCACCGTGATGTGACGCACTCGACATCGTATTAAAAGGCCAAGATTCGTAAGGGTGGCGGGAATAAACCGATCCGAGCGCGGCGTGATGAGCAGTCGCGGCACTTTCCACCTTCCCCAAAAGAGCATTCTGGTGGTGGTGGATGTGAGAGTTATCACCAACGTTCGATTGCGTAGTGGCACCTGGAAAATAGAGATCGCTTCCGTAAGACGAAGAGGTCGGGACGCTAGAACAGGAAGTCATCACAGGTCTAGAAGAGTAAGGACTACTGGAGGCCGATGATCTTTGCGCTGATAAAGAATTGGCAGCGGAGTTCCCCGTCGTTGCCTGATTGGGAGACGGTGCACTTTGCGGACTCTTTTTCCACGGGTGAAATCCTTTTCCGACCGCAGCGTCTGCAAGTGGTGGTGGAGATTTATTAGATAACTTGTTGCATTGTGCTGCCAACATGGCCAGCGGTGTTCCGCGTAGACTAGGGTGTTCCTGCAAGAAAAAGGTTCAACGTTAATTCGGTGTCTAATGATTGCTTTTCTTGGTACATATATTCTTGTGTTGTGTTTCGGCTTAACACCAAAAATAATGACGGGACATCCTGTATATGAGAATTATTTCAATTTATTAAGTAAATCTGGAGGATTATCTACGAAAAAGTTGCTTCCTTTCGTTTGAATTTATATTTCCGTATTTGTTTTTCCTTTTAGAATTGTTTGTAATTGCGTACCTTTCGTTTTAATTCTTTATTAAAATTTTATCGCTTTTGAAAATAATTCTATTTAGATAAGGTGTCAGCCCTAAGACTCACCTGGTCGTTTACGATAAGCAGTGTTTATCAGGCAAAAGTTAATTAATTTCAAAGAAATGCGCACGTGGTGCTGATAACGAAGACGCCAGATTAAGTTAATATCGGCGCACCAGTCAATATTAGTAAAGGAAAATGCATTGTTTGTCAACCACTGCAAATATTAATATTTTTTCATATTGAAAAATTTCAAGTAAACGGCCCTTATTCAGGTATCGAATAACTATTAAAGATTACAACATTTTAAAACTGAATGATTCTTTGAATTAACCATGTACCATACGAAATCACTATCATACCTATCTGGATTTGAATGCACCAGAATGACTCTTAAATTAAAACATTTTAATAGGGAAAATGGTTGATGCTGATTAAAATATCTGACCTTTATATAAGTAGGTACATAAGAGTCTTTTAAGTTCCATACTGCAGAACAAAATAAATAACTTTTAATTCTTTAGAAAAACTTTTGATTTGCTTATTAGCTTAATTGGATATGTAAGTTTTGAGAGAGTTTTCAAGGATATAGTAAACCGATCATTAAAAACATAGGTAGAGACCACTCCTACCGAGGTATCCAAAATTGAAAGACAAATGTTACCTGTGGAATCTGTAATATTTTTTGCTCCAATAAATTCATTATTTTTTCCTAATTATAGAAAACTATATAGTCAATATGTTTGATGAGAAGAAAATTGAAATAAATAGGAAAAACCGTTATTCAGTCTTGAAAACAAGTAGGCCGTGGAATATACGTGTAGTTCATATTTCAGGAAGGAAAATGCTCAAAATAAAAGTATTTTAATAGGATTTGCTCATTTATCTTGTTCAGTTTAAATGCTATAAATCTAAAAGCTAGTTTCTGTAATCTATTTAAATCAATCTAAAGTGAGCAAACCATAGACACAGGTTTCAGTCAGATTTGAGATCCTATTAAAATACTTTTATTTTGAGCGTTTCTTGAAATATGAACTACCAATACATTCCACGGCTTACTTGTATTTAATCCACCTTTTTAAGATTGAATAACGGTTTTCCCTGTTCATTTCAATTTTCTTCTGTCTTCTCTTCTCTGATAAGATAACTATGTATTTTTCTAATTAGAAAAAATAAGAAATTTATTGGTGCAAAAAATATTCTAGATTCACTTTGAGGAAAATACGCTAAAAACAAACCTCGGTGCTGTATCTTACATACTAAGCAGGCTATGGAACATATAAAAATATACAAGGAGGTAATATGATGACGACTTCCGTCGCGTGCTATGCTATTTCCCACCACACCGTTACATTCTATCCTTTTGTTATCACCCGCACGTGACAATTTATTGTACCTATACCTACCTATAGTAAAATTATTGTTAATAATTTGTTGGAAATTATAGGTACCTATATTCAGGGTGCCCATTATCACAGATTTAATTTAAATCTGTGCCATTATGTAAGTATGGAATATAGTATATATCTCGGTAAATATCGACTGTATATAAATTTTTTTATATGAGTTTTAACATTTTATTTCGAATAATAAGACAGCATTCCATTGTTTTTAATTCAGAAAACAAATGAATAACGAAGAACAATTGAATTTTTTTTAATAGCACTGCAACAAAACAACTGAATGCTGCCATATTATGGGAAATAAAATGTTAAAACAACTTTCATACAGAAAAATTTTGTATACATTCGATACTTACGGAGATATAATATACATATACCTACTATATTCCATACATAATATGCAACCCTGTATTATAATAGTTCTATGTTGCTCTCAATTCTACATCCAGTATAGTATGGTATATCTAATAATGGCTTTGTACTTATCGAATTAAAACAGAATTCTCTTAATTAAAAAATGGGATATAGGAACAAAGGTCATTTATTAATTTTACACACATAACCCCGAAGTGTCTCCCGCCAGAAACGAATTCTTTCGGTTTATACCTAATATGACGCCATATCGTTTACCTGCGACTATCGAGACATGCAGAATAGAGAAGTGTAGAGGTAGATAATTACAACAACAAGATGACCTTCAAAAAACAGCTTTGAGCTTAATTCCAACAGTAGTCAATTCAATTCCATTAGATACCAGACACTTATAACTCGCAGGCTCATAACTCAAGTGTGGGCCGTTGAGTGACACGTCGTGGTGGAATTAGATGATATAATACAAGACATCTCGGAGACGCCCTTTGGCTTTACGATTGGCGGTGGCGGTATCGATCTTTCGTTACATGTCAAGTGACGCTTCGTTTGGTTAGGTACTCCTTTTCACTACAGAATGTGAAACCGAGTAAAGCATGTTACAGTAGGTATAAGTCGAGCGCATATGACTAAAAGAAAGCGTGCTAGGGATTATTTTATGAAGGTCCCGGTATAATTTACTAAAAAGCAAAAGAACATAAAAGAGTCGTTAATATTTCCATTAACGCAAATCAAAGGAGTCTACGGTAAGAAAGAGCGATAAAGGTAACTACACATTTACACAATCGTGGTTTTGAACTTTCTATCCGAAAAAGAAGATCGTGCATGATGAAACGAAAAAAAAATCATCGTGAGTCGCCATCGGTAATATCAAAAGCGCCTACCTAAAATTTTGAAATGATGACTTTGGTTTTGGTCATTAGCTTAGTCAGAAGCAGACTGTTTATAATGATGGCTACTTTTAAGTTTTTAATTCTTTTGTGTAGTTGTGCGTGTCTTGGAGGCGACAAGCAGGCGCCAACATTTCATTATGGTCTTGATTAAAACAGAAACGAACCGACCTTTGCACGTTTCGCGCGGACGCTTCAGCGTTTCTAATGTAACAATTAAAATTAATGTCCCTCGGTGCCCAATTACTAGCGGTCGTCGTATTACTACGGCTCATTCTAATTAAAGATAGCCCATCGGTACGTACAGATAAATAAAATTGATATATAGGATTGGTGTTTCTGAGAAAAATTGAGGTTTGATGCGGTTCCAGTGAAGCAAGTTTAAATTAGAAGGAAGTAGGTACCTAAATTAGCCCATAACTTGTCAAGCTATATCAAATTGTGGTAGGAAGGTGCATTACATATAATTATGTGAGAATGCGAAATAGAATCGCGTTCTAGATTGATGTGTAGGCATCTACTATACTTAAATGATCATAAATTGAGTAGTAAGTCCTCGGAGACATTTGTGTGCGGGAGCCACAGCTGGTCAAAAGTATTTTACGGCTGATTTTAATGATTTTCTGGCCAAAACCACTAACCAAATTAAATCGTCCATTTATCGATCGCGTTGAACCATTACGCACTATACGACACGTTGACTTCCGGACTTTTGTATAACCAATGATGAATGTTTGAGTAGGTATGGCGTGAGGTCTATACAAGCATTTGTCATACTGACTGATTATTTATTTGAACAAACGACACAAGGGGTCGTATATTACTGGTAGGTAATTCATTTGCAATGCGCACCCACTATCGTATAGTCACCTACCCGACCACAACTATACTGCCAAACAAGGTACCTATACTGACATTACATTTACACAGATTCAAGTGACAATTAACAATTGTTAAAAGGATCAGTAATTGTGCTTTTCTAGCGAAAAGGACTCGAACAACATGTCAACACAATATCTGTTATTCGCTACCTGATGCTTGAAAAATACTACTAAGTACATGCTTATACATTTTACAAAGGGAATTTTGCTGCAACAATAGGATTAGGGAACAATTGGGTTGTTGAACTTGCCATTTGAAAGCCGATCGTTTCGTGCAGGTAAAGTGGCCATTTACACATTCTTCTGGGTTTATACCATTACCGCGCGATGAAATATTTACCGACTATACTTAATCCTAATACAATGAATGAGGTTTGTTTATGTAGACACCTCTATGTCTATAATGCGCAATTTTTCGAGCACGTACCCTATACCTATTTTAATGGAATAGTCGTTAGCACTCACGATATCTGACTGTCAACTGAAATTTGATAATTATGTAAATGAAACATTTCATATAGGTACATAAGTATAAGGTGTATCTAGACGTAATTAAATAATGGAACCGTAAGAAAATCCTATTGCAATTAATTATAGGAACCTACTTATTCGGTAGCAACTAAAGAACAATCAAGAGATTTCAGCCAAACGCCCGTTTATACCTATAGGTTTTGTTAAATCTTGTCTTTTTAAGCTACCGGTATTAACTTTTAAACATCAGAAACGTAGTAGAGTTAACGAGTTTGGGCCATAAACAAGATTGGGATTTAAGGTGAACAAATTTATATGTATGAATGGCCTAAGGACGTAGTTAACTTTGGATTTTTATAGACCCAACTGACAGCGGCTACTCTTCAAGAACGGTCACTTCCGAAACTAACTCCACGGGGAGCCATAATGTAGTCTCACTTTGTTACAGGGAATCGTAGCTCTTAGTAACCCCTCGCGATCTAGGTTTTCTGTATCCGGAAGGGACAATCTTTTCCCAAATCAAACATCATGTTTCATATTATATACCACACTGGGGATTTTATAGTGTGTGTCCATTGTATACCCACCATTTATTTAAATATCTACTCTGGATCTTACTTACATATCTCTAATACAAACTGTGATACATATACCTATAGGTAAACAATCCAGAGCACTTCGGTAACGTCGCATAAATTTATGCATGATGGAGAGACAGCCTACGGCCTATACCTATGAAAACTTGATCCTTATTTAAAATTCTAATAAGTTGGTCACAGTTATTTAAAATTTATGAAAGTCAATTAGATACATTTCCCCGAGCAACTTTGTCAGTAAAGTGCGTGACAACACCTTAATGCATTCAGGTTTGAAGGCTTGTGACCTCCCTGGGTGCGCCAAGAAAGGCGACACCCAAGAATTGATTGACATTTATACCGCATTTTTCAGCTGTTCGATTATTGCAATGCATACCTTTTCGTTTTGCTTCTCTGATTGACTGACACGTATCGATTCTTCCAAACTAACGCTTAATATTGGAAAAAATTTCATATAGGTAGGTGATAAAACCAAATCCTTAAAGCTCCAGACGGTTTTGCACGTTTATTCATCTATAAATATAGGTAGGTGGAGGTACAGGTGTTACAGATTTTCGATGTGAATGTAAAGTTTTCTAAAGTAGGTACCCACTTTCTGCAATAAGTAAAGCGAACCTTTAAAATTTTATGTCATGACATCATAGAATACGTGATAATGTTCAGTTTCGTGTCATTATTTAGATTTGGCTCCAAAAATTGTGTTTGTGTTGCTTTAGGGTTACCTACATTTATCATAACGACTCAAAAAATTTAATTCAGCTTATAAGAATCGGGTTAAGGAAGAAAACTGTAGGAGTATAGTTAAGGCATCGAACATCAGACGGACGGACAGAGAAAGTGGCTGCAATGGCGCACGCAACTTCGTTGGAAAATGCGCTAATTATACGGGGTTGGTCATAATAAAATTGGGAGAAGAATTGAAATATCGAATACAGCACATTGTTCCATTAAAAAAAATGCAACTTGGGTGTGCCACACCTTTATGACCATCCATATACCGGGTGAATACTTTCAAACCGAACATAGGGAATTAACATGGGAAAACAGTTTTTCGCAGATTGTTGCTCCCTAAATTAACTTAGAGAATTCATAATGCCACCATTGCAAAGAAGATTTTTTTCCGCGTTTTATGATATGCAAATTATTAACGTCTAAGTTGCACGTTTAATTATTATTTTGCGAAATTAGGTATAGGTAGTCAAAATGTGTACCTACTTGGTTTAAAAAATCTCGGTAGTCATGAAAACAAAGTACGATAACTGTCAATAATTTTAATTTGTACTTACTACAAAACTTACGATGTATTCCATTGAGAAAAAAGTGTTTATTGTAAAAAACATTTACGGCGGTAATAGTTACCGCAGAGTGCGAGATTTATTTTCCGTGGAATTTAATCACACCTATTCCGTCAATATCGACAATTTCCAATTTGACAATTCCGGATGCTTAAATCTACGGGTCATGGCTATACATGATTTTCTGAGTTCATTTTATTTTGCGAATTTTTGATAAAATAATGAGAAAATACAAATAAAATTTAACTAATTCGCATTTAGTTAGATGAGAAAAAATCTTCTTTCCAGTGGTGCCATTATGAACCCTCTAAGTTAATTTGGGGAGCAACAAGCTGCGAAAAACTGTTTTCTCATGTTAATTCCCTATGTTCGGTTTGAAACCCGGTATAATTAAAATCATTACTGCCTAGTAGACTTTGCAGAATCCTAAAACTATGTGTATTAAACTTTTTTTTGATACATACGTTGTATAGTTTTCCTGATAATCGACTGATTCCAAACTTATCAGCGACCCTGTGTAGTGTTAATTCATAAATCCAAACTTTCACGAGCACAGATCCGACCATTCACCAAAGTTTCATCGCAAATGGATGAGTTGTTCAGACAGCCATAAGAGACCCACAAACAGACAGACAGATCTGTATGTGCTTAAATTACACCAGAAGAAAATAAAAACGAAGTCCACAAATTTCGGTTTTTCTGGCATATCTTCGGAAATACTCGGAAATTTTTTCTTTTCTTTAATGCACGATAATAACTGTTTAATTGCGCAACTTTTCCCTAATTTGAATATCTTCGTATCTTCTATGGTTTCCGAGATCCCTGACCCTATGATAGACAGCCTTATCTTGGACACAGTGTATAAGGATACATTAACATTGCCTATAACATTCTCATATAATGCCGTGCACATTTTAACTCCTTTGAGGTTTTATAAGTTAAGGATGACGTTTCAAGACATGGTGGTTATGTGTTGCAAAATCACACTGTGCACATTTTATATATTTGAAAATACCCAAAATGTTTTTTTTTAATTTTGAATTGTTTTTTTTAATTTTTTTATAAACATTTTTGAAAGAAGGATTTTTTCTCTATTAGATGACCTGGAGCTTTAAAATGGCTCATAGGTCACTTTTTTGGAAACCTCTGTACATCTCAATTTATTATTATTTAACCTTAAAAAAACGAAGTTTAAACTGATGTCAAAACCTCGAAACCAACCGTTATACCTACAGGTATATTAATTGGGTCAGTTGTACCATAATGGTTCAACGTCAGTTCCTTAGTTGACCGACATAACACTTGGGAGTGGATAACTTTTAAATTTTAATCGAGCAAGTTTTTTTCATTCATTCCTCAACTCAACCGTGGTATGGTATTCCCTTTTCGCCTGGCACCTAAATGTTTTTATGCAGACATGTAAAATTCTATTGACTTATCAACGGGGCGTAGCCAAGAGTCTTCAAGCACCTGAATTGGTAATAAAACTACTGATGATGATGATCACAGGGCCTTCAAACTTAAGTCGGCACACCTTGTATACAAAATCCTCACTATAGGTATAGAGAATTACCTAAGTACATTGAACAAAAGCTATATTTTTAAATTTCATCAACGTGGCTTTGATTCAGAAATATGAACTCGTTAGTATGTTATTATAAAATAAATATGCCATTTATGCATTTAGAAAAATGTTACATATTAGAATGTCCTTATAAAAAAGTGCGTTTTTGTCGATATGTTGAGAATGCGACGGTCAATTGCTTTTCTGTTTTCACCATTGCAATCAGCGCAAAAAAACCCACTAGTTCTCTAATTTAACCGACCTTGTATCTCATATAATTACTAAGTTAGTAATAGTACCGACTTAAGTTTGAAGGCCCTGCATACATTCCTGCTAGAAAGAGAAAACCGCAATTATTGAACGCGTGGTTGTCATAGGCACTGAAACTACAGCATAACTGTGTGTTGTTTCAGAATTATACTCAATTTTTATTGCTTAACTTCAGGTACATAATGGTTACTAGTTATAATTGCGGCTACTGACTATTTTTTAAAACGTACATCACTTTGATCACGGATGCAAAATCAGGTTCAGGGAAAGTCTGCACGTTTTAAAATCAGCGAAGTTAATTTTCTTTAATGGCTCTAACAAATAACATAACGGTAAACAATTACTTATCCAGTTAGAAAATGAATTGACCCCAGACAACGCCCATAATTATTAATATAAGACATATTGAAAAAATACGATCAAAACTCTCAAAATTACATTTCGTAAGTACAGGAGATAATTGCTGTGATCAGGCAGACAAACGGATGAACCGCCGAGAATTTAAAGAACATTATAAAGTCACGCAACCTTTACTATACAGTAACGTTTCTATACAGGGTGCAGAGTTTTATATTGAAAATAGCGGGCGATCAAAAAAGGATTGAGGTCTAGTGGCCTTTGGAAATTCAAGTTAAACATTGAAACAAAAATTCCAAAGGTGACTCGATAGCAACTCTTTTTTGATCGCATTTATAAGCCTGTTTTAAAAACTATATATATGCGGTTATAAGTATAACTATCTTGCACAAACATTTTTTTGTCAATATTTCTATACAATAACTTTGTTACTATGGACTTTAAAGATTTATATGAGTATAAAGGAAAAAGTTACGTGTATCTATGTAAGTAGGTAAGGTCGGCTTTTACGGATACAGTTTTTGAATTATTTCTTTTTTCATTGTAACCGTTATCGCCTATGGTTTTGTTTAAAAGTCCCTATACAGATATTTTTGTCCAGGGGCCTACAATGCTTGCGGGCGCTGGGGTAAAGACAAAATGTAGTCGCAATGATGCCTTCAAACAAACTCACCTTGATGTATTTTATGGTGATTTTATGAACGTATAGAAATTTATGTACCTATATTTTAGGAAACACGGAGTACGTTTCAAGAATGAATTTTGTGCGAAAAAATCTTTCGGTCTTTTGCATATAAGATGGAGGCGTGTCATCATAAAATGATACTTTTTGTCGGGCATATTTTCGAAACAAAATAGTAACTTTATAACTTATTTAAGCCCTTATCCCAAACATTAACTAGGTACCTACATAGATTTACTAATGTTTAAAATAATACGAATTTATGCACATATTTTTCCCTAAAACAAACCAAAGAAGGGTATATATTATAATGTACTAAACACTTCAAATCGCACATTCTTCAGCCTGAAATTATTTACGCCTCTTACCTATGAGAACAAACTAAAAACATTTTAGCGTGACTTTGGCTTTTTATTGTGGATAACAAGCCGAACTCGTTATAATGGAATGATATTATATTTCCTTATTAAGTGAGCATACCTACATTTTTATTTAATAATATCCAAGTAGGCATAAGCATCCTTTCTACGTTCAAACATAAAGTTATTGACAATGTTTTATACTCCGGTAGCTGCGATGTACGCATATGGCGTTTTCTTCCTGCAAGTCATCTAATGCAGCTTCCCCACAACGATACCTATATATCCAGGGGGGAGGGGGCATCGGCCTGGTAAAACAAAATTACGACAATGCTCCTATACTAACACTTATTGTACCTAGAGAATTTCACGTTTTTTGCAAATGATAAAGTGTATATGTACCTATATGCTGGAATAAGTGTTTGTTTAATCTCACTAAAAAAAATTGGCAAAGTTATGCAGATGTTTCATTTTTCCATTCAAAGTTCTACAAATGGCGAAATATGGCCAAAAAATAATAAAATTCGAAAATGGCATTTTTTGGTTTTTGGGTCATACCCATACTTAGCTATATTTGTGGAGCTAATTATACACGAAAATTTTCATGAGATAATTAATGAGCATCTGTATAACTTTGCCCATTATCTCTTACGGTTAATAAATGTATACAAGATCTCCCTCTATTTTATGTTGACAATTTGCTTTAGCCGTTTTTGAATGAACATCCTGCGTTTACTAACAACACTTTGCTTAAATTGGATACAGACTACAGAAAATGTATTGGAAGTAAGAGTGATTTGTTGATCTAGATTAAGATTTCCAAGGGTGAGAAATGGACATTTGGTTTGTTAGGGCAACTGCAATTGTGTAAAACAAGTTAATAATATACCTACTATAATTGCAAATATTTCAAAAACGGTTAAAGCGACATATTATATATTTATGAAATTAGAAAGAACAAAATATTCAATTTTTGAAAAATATAGGTGCCTATTAACTTTGCGATATTCATCTGTTTTTTTAAGGTACATTTTCTAGCGATTAATGATAGGTAAACCCTCGGATAAACCTTACAACTCTTGTATTTAAAGTGTTTTTCTGTCTCTTAAAACCCACACTTTTACCAATGATCTGTGATGCCACGGAATTTCATAAAACAAAAAGTAAACCTTTGACACCAAATTTATTGTTTATGATAGTATAAATTGGTATGACAAATATGCGTATATTCATCATCCAAAAAGAAGTGGGATTGGTTTTACGCGGAAAATAGCACTCACTCGTCAAGTAAGCACTTTGTGTAAAAATCGATTCAGTTTTCATCGATCAAAAATTGCAACAATGCATCGTATACTATAATCATAATTTTTTTTAATGATTCAATATTCTAGGTGGCCAACCGAGATGATTTGTAATTGTAAATTATGCCAAAAATGTCTGAGTAATGGCGAAACGCCACGAATTTGCAATTAAAATGTCTGGGTGGCGAATCGAGAGGTAAAGCGAAAACGTAATGAATTTTTCTAATGACATATTGCTCTATACAGGGTGACAATTTGAAAATTTACCACCCCCCATGTCTTAGTAAATAAACGAGATATTTTAAAAAATCAAAATCCGTAATGCGGAGCGGGAATCACAATGACATAGTTGGCGACGCACTCCCTCCAAACCCCTGCACCCGAGCCACCCCAACTATTAAATCTTAAATAGTGACCCCCCCTCCCCCATGTGTGATACGTCGTTGGAAAGCTCTGAAAAATGCTTTCCAACCATACCAAATAGCATTACATTTAGGTTAGTAATTATAAGTATTTGGCGGGTTCGATTTTGGATGAGGGCCGTGGAAGGGTAAGGCGGATGCGAGAAGAACAAAAACTTCCTACATATGGTGCAGATGAGATGAGGTGCAAAATCGTATGCTATCATATTCGCCAATGTGCTAGAGCCTTTTGCACTTCCATACTTCGAGTCATGTTCCAACAAGATCAATTGGGCGCTCTCATACGGCAAGAGCTACCTATACAACACGGTTTTTTGCAAGAAGCTAACATTGACATTCGTCCATGGCCTACTCGGTCGCCAGATTTGTCAGGTATTTGGGCATCTATTAGGTAAGCGGGTCACTAGTTTCCCACACTTATCAAACAATTTGCGTCACTATCTTCGGCTGCGAATTCACATGAAGCTTGTGGTATGATACCTATACACTATACAGGCTGAAACCCATTAATAATTGTTTTTGTTCTATTGTTTTTAAATTTAATTATTTATTTATGACATAATACCTATAGGTATATTCGTTACTGAAAATTTCAATAACATGCTTCTACTATTTTTAGGTGGTTTTTTAAAGGAAGTTATAGTATAATATGTTATAAAACTCATAATTTGTATTTAATATACTTAAATTCCAAAATTTTCTTTATAAACTCGTCCAAGTTGCGTTATAGGTATTGCATTAACAATGACGGGCAGACAGAAAGTACGATTTTCAACTTCGTTTTGTATAGGTATTTTCTTCCGCCCGCATTCGCAATTATCTAGAAATGTAGAGGATGGAATCTGGTTCGTTTCAACAAGTTTGTGACTTTTGTAGCGTTGTCTTGAAGTACGTAGGCACAATATAATGTGCGTGGTAAACTTAATAAAAAAGTGAAAAAAGAAAAACATATATCTACCTACACATATTAGGTATAGCTATATACACTTCTAAATGTTTGCTTGTCCTTGATGCAATTAACTAGGTATTAGTTGCGTGCAGTTGCTTGTTATATCCACAAATTTAGATAATGTTTATCCTCAAGCAAAATTATCCAATAATTACTAAAGGAATGGCTATTTGTTTTTAACATTCGAACTAATCACATTTTTCTTAAAACATAGACGAATATTCTACGCGATAATTCTGTAAGTACATGATTACTTATGCGTGATTTATCCCAAGTGTCTCATGTTTAACTTGAAGATTGTAGGTACATGAGCTGATGGTTCTGTACCTATATAAAATGTTATGTAATTTGGACCTATATTTGTATTACCTAATCGGAGCAGATCTTTTGTCAAGAATTTTATGAAATAGTTACTTATACAACTAGAGTAAGGAAGTGGAGTTTTTTAACTCGAGTTCAAAGTTTGACACGTAGGCGTAGTAAGTTTATCAACTGAACAAGTTTTACACATATAGGTAATGTTTTCTGAAACTACAATCACAATTGAAAAATTATCGTATGCAATGATAAAGTTTGACACATAGCAATCTAGATAGCGGTATGTTTTAATTTTAAATGTCATTGTTAAGCTAGCAATTGTTTTTTACTTTCCGCATTAGAGAGGCAAATCACATTTTCTTCACCCTTTTTAGAGACGAAAGTATAGTTGTTTCTCTCAGCTTGAATGTATTTGATGAATACGCGGAATATAGAGAGAAAGAGTTCAATTTAAAAGATATGTAATACTAAAGGTGTAAAGATAAAGGGCAGAAATTGTTGTTTCAAAAGTTCGTTTTGAGTGAGTCGTTGGAGTATCCAAAAGAAAGTTCAAATCGGCCGCCGCTATGTAGAAAAACAGTCGGTACATGGTGATTTATTTGTCGTAGTTATACAATGTCGGTTAAAAGAGAGAAAATGTGTCTATAAATTCGAAGGAGAATTGAATCATGCTATTGTTTTGTTTGGATAGTCCACGAAATCGACTTTTTTCTTCAAGAGCCGAATAACTATAGTTCCATTGTATTATTATTATGAGAAATATAAAAAATTGCAAAAAAAGCCAGTTTTGTTCATTCTTACGTGGAAATCATCTACAAGAGATAATAATTTCCAAAATCACGCGCTATCCTTTAAAAAATGGCACGTTTTCTTAATGGACAAACAATGTTTACATCACCGTTGCTAAATAGCGTATTTTTCGTTCTTACCAACGAAATAGGAGTTAATACCTATGTACAGAAATCTTTAAAATTATGGAGACATTTGACCAAAAATGAATTTTAGATACGTATGTAGGTATATAATAAATGAGGTATAGTGTGCCATGAGAACAAATGAAAATGAAAAAACCTTTGTATTATACAGGGATGGTTGAAATTCGTGGCTCACCGTTGGGATCTCTGTAACGGTGAGATGTACAGTGTACCTATTAGGTTAAATCACTGAAAAACGTGAAAATGTCAAATTTTGTTTTCATTTGCCCTAGCTGAAACGGTCGGAAATGGACACATCTTCTATGGGCACTTTTATTTCGTTGAATCGGAGTTTGGTTATCAAAGTTTCGATAACACTCTAGATTTCTTATTTCTTGTGGACGCTCATGTTGGATTTTTATGGAATGAGATAGAGGACCAAAAAGAAATTTATTTGAATGCATCGTTATCATATAGCATGTTGATTCAGCAAGATCTATTTACCCGCGGGTATATGTTTTGAGAAATGCGAATGTAAAATTTCTGATTTTCAATTTTTTTTGTAAATTTATGTACAGTGTGACACGTCACTATTTTTTTGCCTCTATCTCATTCCGTAAAAATCCAATATGGTGTCCATAAGAAATAAGAAAGTATAAAGCCTGTATACCTTCTACATCTAGCGTGTTATGGAAATTCTATAACAGATTCAAATTCTCCGAAAAAAAGTGCTCACGAGGGAACCGTCGATTTTCGACCGTTTAAAATACGGAAAATGGAAACTATAAATTTGACATTTTCAGTTTTTCGGTGATCTCAGTTATTTTCAAAGATTTTTCAAAAATTTCAAATCGCCCCACTTCACCTAGGTATACACTGTATCTCTCGCGATTACGGAGATCCCACTGATGGGCCCCGAATTTGAACCGGTATTTCTCAAATAAGTACTGTTGTACCTATGAAACTATTGCTCTAATTTCTACGTATAAAAATGTAGCTTTAAGTAACTTCCTACCTATCTTTCCATGCTTTATGTTGAATTTGAAAAGAGCAAAAAATTCTAAGACCAAATAGGTACCTATGCTAAAAGTAGGTGTATGATATTGTATTTTAGAATATTCGAGAGATAAGTGCGTTTAAAATTTTAAAACCAAACGTCTAATAAGAATCAAGAAAAAATCAAGTGGCCATGTAACAATTGCCGTTAAAATGACGACAGTTCTCATCAGCTTGTTTATCAGCTGTTTTTATTGTGTGGTTTTTATACGTAATTAAGTGGTGCGATATTTGACTTTGACTGAAAAAGAGCGAATTTACAAGCAAAGCAATTATCTCGAATATTTCGAAATACAGTATACCTATGATACCTTATTAGCATAGGTATTTGGTCACAGAGTTTTCCAAATTCAGCAAAAAATTATCGCGTAGATACGCTATATCTCCAAAACAAAACACGATCCTGGAAACGGCACCAATTTCTTATACAGTAAAATAGGTATGTCTCATTAAAAATCAAAATTGACATGTTCGAGGATTTTTTTCAAAAACGTTTTCTGAAAGTTTTATTGTGATTATATTCCAATATATATTTTATAATAAATTCAAATCATTATTAGGTAGGTATTATAATCATATACCTATGATCGCATTTAAACTTTGTTCGGGATTAATACATACACATAATGCGATTCAAATTCTAGACTGAACATGTATATAAAATTTCTCTTAGTAGGTACCTACCTACACATGAAACAATTGTCATAGGCATTTACTTGAAATTTCCATTTTTTATAGTACCTATAATGGCAATATTGTAGCACAAATCTGATGTACCTAAACCTACAGTATAGGTATATAGCCATATTGGTACTTTTATTTACATCCGTGATGTCTGGTATACCTATACCTAAATAGTAGGTAGGTATACAAATGCTCGATGTTGTCAATGATAAACACCTCAAGTGACAATTGCGATTACGTCACTCTCGATTATTCTAAAGTGCCTATTTCACCACTATCAACCATCAGTTATTATTCTTTATACCGGGCGATTTTTAGAACTATAACGATCGTTTGAATTTCCCCGCGTAAACAAAAAATGTATGAAGTTGGTATATATAGGTACTAGCTACGTGTCGATCATTTATTTATGGACCTAATTATACAATGTGGTACCTAGGTATGTCATCAACATCATGCATTCACATAATTATTAATTTACAAATGTTGCTTCTTTACTATATATAAATTGATACTAGATACAGTATTAGGTATACCTATGGCACGTTGGTAACATATTTCAGTGCATCAACTATCAAAGTTGTTCATCAAAATGAAAAAACATAAATAAAATGCAAATGTCATGACAACAACGGTGGATTGGTTCTTTAATTGACCAGTCATGGCAGGAAAAATTATTAACGTAATTCTTATCACCAATTTAAAGTGCCATATTATTATTATTAGTAACCGATTTCAGTGTACTGCTGAAACATGCAAAAGACACGTCTATACCTAATTATATTATAGGTAATATACAATTGAACAATTTATGGCTGGAGTACCACAGGGTTCCAATTTTGGCTCAGTATTAGCAAAATTCGTCGCCTAAATATCGTAAGATAACTGCTCCCTTAAAAACCTTGCAGTGGAACCTTAACTAACAACAGCTTATGCGATGGGTCATAACCCCGTGAGATAAAAATAGTAAAATGAATAAAATTTTATATTCAAAAGGCCCATTTTTTCCATTGATCTATAGATGTTGTAGAACAGCTCGGGAGTGAAAAAGGTTCGCGTACTATACCTACCCACCTACCATATATCTTATACCGGGAACATAATTAGGCGTATCGAGAAAGGAAGCAGCGCGTTTCAATTAAAATTAATGAATCGCTAAAAACCTCAAGGCACTATACTCTCTACAAATTTAAATCTCAATAAATATAATATATGATATATGCTTATACCCACCCCGCGTCAGGAACTTTATTAGGGCAGTAAATACTAAAAATTGACGCCGTGTTTTACTACAATCCATCGGATATACAAGGATTAAGAGGATTTTCCGCTATAATTTTATACACGGATGACGGGATGACAAAAAGAGCAAGCTCTATACATCATGAATTGTCGAGGCTTTTGTCGACGGATTTAACGCTGCGGGACTCATTTTGTTAGGTTCAATTATCGCTTATGCTGTACTTTATTATTTAAATTATAGGTGTAAGCGCCTAATATTTTTTTGACAAAGACTAGAGTAACGTTTGCGGTATTACCCTCTCCTATTACAGGTAAAAAGCACCATCAGAACTTTTAATATTCCATGGGTTTATGATATTTAATAGTAACGTCCCTCGTTTCAAATTTCTTTCTATATGATACCATTAGATAGGTCACCTTAAGATTTTGAGCGACGGGCGTTACCTGTAGGTCTCATGTAATTACTGTGATACTGCCTAAGTACGAGAGGGGTGAATTGTAGATATATCTACGAAAATTGTGGCCCGTTTTGAGATAAAATTATACCTATACATGATGAGTAAAATAAAAGCGACGATTCTTACTTACTGTAAGTCCAACACCGGCTTTAACATTCATAGTTATGGCAGGAATTTGTGAACCGTAAAATTGTCCAGCGGCGGCGGTCATGTCGGTTAACATTTTAATTAAAAAAGTATTTCACAAATTTAAAAGATAATAAACACATTAGGCCTAATAAAAAATAGAAACACTTAAACACATAGGTTTTATATCCACTATACATGAATTCCGTTTACTGACTGTTCTTCGGTAGGGGAAATTGGGATTAGATGAAATCATATGTTCCCCTACCCTCTTCTATCAGTTTCATAGGCGTACCGAGAATTTCAGAACCAATCCTCGTTCTTGCCATTGATTACCACGAAACGCCCCAGATTTTATCTTCCACCATCCTTTAAGCACGCAAGCGCATTTCAACCCTATGTGCATCTTATAGAAGGGCAACTTATTTTCACACCCTTCACTCTCTACACTCGAGCCCTACTTCAAACAAATGATTGCTAACAAAAGTTACTCGTTATCTATTTTATTCAAAACAAGCAGTTTGATAGTGTATTGATAATACTTAGATAAGTACCTACTCATGTAGGTTGGCAGGTAGTTTTCAGTAAACCATATTATTTTCTACTTACTCCGTATGTACCTACCTACCTATACACGTGCATTTAGTAATGACTTATCGATACAATAATCAAAAGCTTCCATAGGTACCGTATAGCTATCCTATAATTTATAATACATACCTACTTACCTACTATTATCAATTTGAATTTGTTTCTCTGTAAAGGTATGTCTTTATTAGTCAAGATATACCTAAATGCTGAGATGTAGGTATACCTACCTAAAATTTCAATGTAAGGAAGTGACTAAAAATTCTTATGATAAGAATATACAACATGCCTAAGTATACCTAATAGAAACTTTTAAGGAAAGTTTAAAATTTTCATCAGCAATGCAGTTCTAATGTAAACGTGCCTACGTTACATAAGATGATCCAAAATGACTGCAGACAATTTGAATTTGGCACTTAAAATTTTTAATGTTGGCCATCATTGTATTCCCCCAACAGTAATCGCCATCCATTTACGACGATGTGTATTTTTATTTTCTTGTCTCTTTATACCGCGATCCTTGCATTTTAAATCAAACAGTTCTTTTCCAAGTTCCTTGCAAGTGGCAACATTTTGTAAAGTCATGTATAATAACTGCATAAGGTGCACTTAACCTTACTGTTTAAGCCCATAAGAAAATGACTATCGTCGTACAACACGTTCATGAAGATTCGGTTCCATGCTTTCAGTAATGTAATGTAAGAATATCCTACCAATCATATGTTAATTAGTTGCCAAACCTTCGGAAGTTGTCGAAGATATAGCCACAAGAAATCTAATCAAGCTAGTGGGTGAAACAATACGAACGATAACACCCCTTAATAATAGTTGTTATTATTATACATCAGGCTTATGCAGATACGGGGTATAACAGTTTGCACGAAGATATACTTATATAGGTATGGGAACGTTTACATATAATACCTATAGGTAGTTTTAACTGTCCAACAACTATACATTACGATGACAATAAAGTAGACGCAACGCGAAGTCGGAAATCTTTTATGAGTGACGGGTGTTCATTTATCAGGATATACCTATATGTTGATAGTCAAAAGTATCGCACAATGGGCAACTGAATACAGTTTTACGGTGGTCGTTTAGGTAATCATAGCACGAATTCCCCACGGGCAAAGTAAAAATTAATTTAATTAATTAATTGTGGTGATTATTCAGTAACTCATTTAATTGATCCACTACACCTACTGCTTTTAAATAAATGACATTTGGCATGTTATACCGCAACCTTATAAATGTTTTGTTTTGCGGGAAATTTAAACTACCCCCGCAATCATTTCTGATCACCCGGTATACCTACATATAGGTAGATAAGTAGTTATAATGTATATGTATATATACCTAAGAGTACCTATACCTAATCCGTCTAACCACTCAAACATGCATGTTTATTTACGTATAGATATACATTACTATACCTAGACATTAGTATCTTACTGGGCATCATCCATTCGTTTATTCCCGTCGCTTCTGAAAGCTTCTTAAAGGAATAAAAATAACGGGCTGTCAAAAAAGGATTGACGTAGGATCGGTCGCCTTTGGAAATTCATGTTAAATAACGGGCGATCAAAAATGAGTTGCTGTCTAGTCGCCTTTGGAAATTCAAGTTAAATACGAATTCCCATGTAAACAAAAATTCCAAAGGTGACTCGACAGCAACTCATATTTGATCGCATTGTATGATTTTCCATGTAAACGAAAATTCCAAAGGTAACTCGACAGCAACTCTTTTTTGATCGCATAGTAGGTACCTACTTACTGATTCATATACACATGCCAGAGTTGATGTACTATAGTTAAAATGAAACACTTGGACTGGCGAAATTTAGGGGGTGGATGTTTTTACTGAGATAATCCTATACTATACCTATATACACGGATAGAGTGTATGGGTATATTCTGTACACGATATAAAAATGAGCTTTTTTGTAAATAGTCCTATGATAGATTAGATAGGGATGTGCCTTACTCAAAAGTCGGAACACTCTTTTTTTGTCAAAAATATGCATAGTTTGCTATCGATATTGCTATTTATAAAGCGTGCGTTCTGCAATTAAAAAAAAATTATTTCATAACTGACAAATTACAACAATTTTCCTAAATTAAAGTAGGCCATATATACAGTCTGTTTTAAATTAAGTCGGCACTATATTGCTAACTTTCTTAGTTGTATCTATTAGAGTTAGAAAGACGGTTAAATTCACCAAATTGTGTACCTATTTTTGTCTACTGAATCCAAACTTGTAATTAA
This sequence comes from Photinus pyralis, assembly GCF_008802855.1. Taxonomy (NCBI): domain Eukaryota; kingdom Metazoa; phylum Arthropoda; class Insecta; order Coleoptera; family Lampyridae; genus Photinus; species Photinus pyralis. The sequence continues at coordinate 10,309,872 of NW_022170738.1, forward strand.
AAAACAAAACAACATCGCACTGTCCATCAGGTAATGACAAAAATTTAACTTTTTTATATGGAACACCTCCTAGGTATATTATGCGACATCGTATGACAGCTTATTAAAAAGTTCTTAATGAACCATCGCCGGAAAATTTCAAATATTTTTCAATTATTTTCATTTCGATCTAGTTACCTATCCATGAAAATGGTAAAATGGCCTTGGTTTGTTGTATACGTATTTGACAGCTAACTTTGACGTTTATTACCTATACCTAATGCTTGCCGTTTCGTAAAAAATATTCTTTTTACGCGCCCTATACCTACTGAAAAAATGGAAACGTTTTTGAACACCTTCTTTAACAGAGGTATAATATATTGTAATTATTAAGTTAAGTGATTTTTATATGTTTTTATACCTATGTACTTACTCAATTTCACATGTTATTCTTGTTTTGTTAACAACCTACTATAATAAGTGTGTACCTACTTATTGTTTTAAATACCATTATGTATATTTGTATCATTTTCATGGTCTATGGATATAACTAAATCGAAATGAAAATAATGGAAAAATATTGGTTACCTATTTGAAGTATTTTGGCTAAAGCGCTATAGCGTATTGCTATCAAACCACAAACAATCGAAACGTTATTGGTACTTTCGAAGCAAGCAAAAAATATTATGAAGAATACATTTTTTTCATAAATCAATATTTAAAAAAAATTCCCTCTTGTATACCTACTTACTCCATCGCTTTACACACTGTATACCTATAAGTTTGTGTTTTTCAATTCCCTTTGTTGCCTTTTTTATTAGTTAATTATTTAGATAAGAATCAATGATAAAAAAATCCTTTCCTTGATTTATTTAAATTTCGATTGTCATGGCATGGCCGATACTAAAAAGAAAATCCGAAAAAATGGTATCAATTCAACGAAATGGAAATAAATCAGAAACTGTTAAAGATATACCTACATATAGGCACATGTCAATTTTAATTCTCTATCAAATGCAATAGTAAAGAAAAGGGTCATTTCATTTAAAAAATTGAGTTTTTAGTCTTTGAAATTTGTTAAATTTGGATCTCCACGCATAATCGCACGCAACTATGACTTTTTTTAAGTATATATATCTACACTAAAAAATCCTATTCTTTCTCTATGTACATACTGGTAAAAATGGGTTGCCATAACTACAACCGAAGTAGGTAGGTAATCAATTTTCAAGGTACCTGAAATTTCGCGTAGAATCCAAAAATACATGAAAAAATAGAGGCTTGTCATTTAAAATAACGAAGTTTACTATCTACTTTCGGTATTTCGGGAAGTGCTACCATTTTGAAAATATTTTACATCGATTCGGCCTTCGGCGTTACTCCTAGGTAAAAATTTTCAAAACCTACCTATTTCATTTTCCGACAAAAACGTTAAACTACAGTTCCCAAAAAAGACCCTGTAGACTCTATAAGTGGATACAACAAGTTTAATTTATCTTTCTGTGAGTTTTTTCTTTGCATGCCTATTTGTTCTTTCTTATTTTTGTTCAATAGGTAATTATATTAAACAATTAGGATAGGTAGGTATATTTATTTATTCAGAATATGTTGCATGCGTTAGTTGTCTTTTTTAAATTGCAGTTATATTCTATATGGGTAAATATAAAGTGATTATTATTATTAAGATAATTATATAGGTATGGATTAGGTAGTTAATTTTTACTACCCCCGATTTATACGAACCCCTGTAAATTTGGCCCGGTTTATTTATTTATAGTGACATGAAAATAAATTCTTAGATTTAGCGCAAAAATTCTTCCCTATAAAAAAGCTCAAATGGCTGTCCTTTGGGTAGTGCGCACCTTATAACTAACTCCAAACGTTTTCTTTATAGAAGAGTTTTAATTAGCTTGTTGCAATTATAAAATTATATGTAATAAACGCCAATTTTATTTTGATACGCTTCGTAGGTATACCTACGTACCCTAATTTCGTTTTAAATAATATATTCGTATATACTTAGAATAAACCGCAAATGAAAGATATTCAGCAGATGTTCATGTTTTTTACATTCGTACCTACCAATAACAAACAAAAAAATCTAAAAAGTGAAGATAAGCCTGTAGTGAGACACTTTATAGGTATTAGGTATATTAGAAATTCCATATTCTGTAAAGTAGGTATATATAAGTAGATAGGTTATTACTCGGGTCATTTTACATTTTCAATTCTGGCAACCGCTATATAAGTAAGTCCGTTATATAAATTCGATCTAAGGAATGGTATCTAAGGCAATGCTGCGCAGCTGAGTTCAGACTGGGTCTGTAATTATGCTCCATCTGAAGTCGCATTAGCGGCGCCTGATGCCTTACCGACCTGCATTATCGTCATTATATAAAAGTCATCATCATTATCAACATCAACATCAACATCCATAAATTCCTTCTCAATGTTAAATTTCTGTTTTAAATGGAAAAAGTGGGTATATATTCGACGGCAAAATTGAATTTATATATTTTGTGTTAATTCCAATTAGTCTAAAATAAGTTGGCGAATGAAATAGTTACGAAATATCTATACCTACCTACCAATTGTTCTAATTCTAAATAGCAAGGACGTACCTATTTATAATAAGTAAAAATATACTCGTAGGTATGTCATCACAGGTAGGTACCTATACCTATTAGGTATTATAATAAAAAGTAATTGTAGGTATAAATTTTGAAAATTTGTCATATACCTTCAATACCACGTAGCTAAAGGTTCCAAACTCTTTTATTTAAAACCTGATGGTGCGTATATAACGCTGTTGGTATACTCAACCATAAAGTTACAATAACGATTTATAATATGATTAATATGATAATTTCAAGTTTCCTATAATTAGATACCTATACCTACCTAACCAAAGTAACTATAGGTACCTTAGATAATGTGCATTATAACTTTTGAAATTTGATTATCTTGTTAAATTTAACCTCTTTGTGATAACTATTTCTTGTAGGTAAGTATTTTGTTTTATTGCTTGATTTTACTCTACGATTTCAGTTACCTGATGATAACATGGTTATGTCAAAACATGTAGTAGGTACCTATAGGTATGTTAAATTTTGATAATACCTATTAAAGAATATATGGGGAAGGTATAAATATTTTCTCATAACGATTATATTCTAAGTACATATGATGGAACGCATTTTTATATGACAGGTGCAGGGTACCTTCATTCAAATAGAAACTTTGATTCCGTTTCCTTATTCTACATCATATCAAAATTAATTTTCTTTGTATAAACCATTTTTTTCTAATTTAAAAAAAAATTAAGATCACATCATTTACTGTAATTTGTATATAAACAATAGGTAGGTATACCTACGTACGTACTGAGTACAAAGTTATAGCCATCAAGATCTAGGTACTCACAACCACACTTGTTATTGTCGCCTACTAGATGATAATGATGTGCCTATAATGTTGGATGCTATTACAGAAGCATTAGAAGAAAAATGTGCATATAGCATCATTGTAAATAGACTCCTCCATATGAAGAATATTTTATTTTTTAATATCATATAGTTTCAGCAACCCTCTCATCAGCAACCCTCTCAAGATGTATTTGGGTCCGCAAACACATATTTGTGGTCAAAAACATGGTATTTCTAGGTGATTCCCAAAAATTTATTTCTAGGGTCTCGAATGAATGCAATCAAAATATCTTTAAAATAATATTTGAGTGAGTCTTGCCATCTTTCGGTCAAAATAATCAAATATGAATTACGCATCTTAACTAAACTATAGATACGGGCATTGTTTTAAAGTAAGTATTTAAACAATGATACAGGCATACCTATATGGTTCCTGTACCCACTGCACCCAATGTAAATTTCCATAAGAGCGCAAGTTGTTTTAAAAACTATTTTATACCACTGAGAGAAACGTTTCTTTTAAATTAATAAAAATATTTCTTCCAACTTATTTCTTTATTACCAAAGTATTTTGTTTGGTGTAAGTAACATGCATTTTGTGTAAAAGAATCATGTTATTTCCCCAGAAATGTTCAATCCTTTGGTTATTATTTTCAGCTCAAACAAACATCTATTTATTTCAAAGAAACGTATATCCGCGGCATTTAGACCAAAGATATGTTTTCTTTAATAATATAATCCGGTGCGTTTAAATGTTAGGGAATGCATTTCTTCCATTTAAATAAATCATCTTTGGAATAATATACCTTTGTTTGCTTCAAAAGAATTTCTTTGAATGAACACTGTTCCACAAATAAAACTGCGAAGTTGGTTATTTTATTGAAAACAAGACAAGTTACTTGAGGTGCAAGTACGCTGTAAACCTACATTCTTAGTGCCGAGTCGACTGTGGCTTATACGTGTAAAAGTTTGGGTGTAATTTTGATTGATT
>NW_022170738.1:10314366-10604825 GCF_008802855.1 Photinus pyralis
ACACAATCATACCATATAATACAATAAAAATCGTAAAAAAAACCACGTGCGATCGGATGAAAGGATAATGGCCAAGCAAGGGCAATCCTACATTCTGGGTCTGGCTCCATCCTCGTGGCTTTCATATACTGAAGCTTCATGAGTAAAAGAAGTGCAAAATAAAAGTCCTATTCATACCCATAAAAATCTTACTCTTTAATACCTTACATTGAACCGATGCAGGAAAATGAACTCAATTTGCGCTCACGTTTCAAACAATTCAAGTCATTGTAAAATTTCCTTGTTTTAAAATCGCAATATTCAAATTTGACAATAAAAATCGCTTAATTCAGCATTTATGACTACTACTGAATAGATCGTTGATCTTTGCGTTTCTCGCTAAATATTCAAACAAAATTAATGCAATTGAATACGAATTAATGTAGTAAGAATTAATTCACATTGACAATGAAACGAACGGAATTCTGGTTGTTGACATTTTTGCCTTAAAACTTTCTCTTGAACTTGGGGAGGTGTCTTCGCCACATCTGTAGATCATGCATCTACATACATGTACCAAAAGAAAGTGATGGTAAAAGTTGATTTACGTAGAAGTAAAGATTTCTCATTATTATCGTAATGACCCTAGTGTAATTGAAGTGCCGTATTAGTTATTTATGTATTAAGGGCATAAGAGTGATGATTATATTCTCGAGGGCGACGAGTTAAAAGGCTCGAGGGCCTATGGCCCGAGAGCTTTTTAGTCGCCCGAGAGTATATTATTTATGTTTTACAAATAGTTTTCTTCGTCACAATTCGTTTACAAAATAATTCATTATGTTTGATCGAGTATGCGTAGTTCGAATTTGTTAATATGTGATTGAAACCATCCAAACATCAAACGTAATTTTAAATAATAATTCAATTCATCGTGAATGAGCAAGAAGTTCCAGAAATTATACGAAATAAGGCCAATCTTGTGATTTAGTAGGTATTGACAATTAATAATTGACGTTTCTAATTTTCAATGACCTGCAAATATTTGTTTGTTTTGTCATTAAGTATAAATGAGTTACTATGGTAATACTTAATGCCCTAGGGCATAAAGTGTTACTATGGTAATACTTAATGCCCTAGGGCATAAAGTGGTACTTTATGCCCGCGTATCACAGATATAAAATGTGCTATGATAGGTTAGTAAGACATAAAATAAAATTATTGTTTTTTTTGGTCGATTTACCATAAATGGGGAATATAATACCTACTCATGAATGTTCAACTTATACAGACGTAAAAGAGGGTACAAACTACAAACCAAGAAAAATGTAAATCGACTGTTTTATCGCCTAAAACATACTTTTCCGTCTCCATGGATCGCTGGATGCTGTATACCCACAATTAATTTACTTTTTTAGGTTACGAAAATGAGTTTTATTGAAAATAAGCAAATATAGGTAAAATTTATTACAGTAAATATTATTAACAGTAAATTGGATAGGTCGAAGAGAAGATTATTTATTAGCACTTAGGAATGAAGATAGTCAATGCTTGTGTTAAATAATAATTAATGTTCTTGCGACATTTCGCACATCCAGGATTATATTAAATAAATTATGAAATCAATTTTCTGTTTCATTTTTTTGCATTTTTAGCGCAGCTTACGAATCGGTAACGCTTATGCGCTTCTTGTCCGTACGTCAGTCCACGATATAGCGCAGCCTTTTAGACCAACTTGGCAACTTCGCACCTGTCTTTCTAAAATGGGAGAATTTTTTATAGACATTTTTTGGCATAAATCAATACTTTTCCGCAACTAACTTGTCGAAAAGTAAAAATAAAAAATAATTTTTCTTTTTTAATATCTCACAAAAACGATTATTTCACCATTTAATCGTCTCTCTGCATCTGGTAGTTTCCGAAACTCTGAACAGTTACCAGCGGTAAGAGTACGTCTAAATGGAACTGGCCGAATAACTATGTATCTCTTTTCCTCACAAAAATTGCATTATTTGTACATAAAATTGTAACGTGATTTATTTATTTACAATCGATAATAATGAATTATAACAGAGTCCTTAAATAACTTGATTCATAACATTATTACTTAACACTCAATTGTACTATAACATGTAGATTTTACAACAAAAACGAGCACGAAATCACTACCCATCAATTCAGTGTTGATGTTGGAATTTCTGCAATTCAATTGGATTATATATCAAACAAAAAGCTTTCCGAAAATCACGGATCATTCTCGATAATTCCCGAACACGCATCACATTTACGGGACAGAACACGCCACATCCTTATCGCCAGTCACTCATCTTGATAGACTTGATGGCGCCTGGTAGCAACCTGATGTCCATGGATAATAGATTTCTACAATAATCGCTACAGAAGCGCTACACTCGAATAAATCTGGCTACCACAATGTTTCTATCGAGTGCAGAGATTTTATTTCAAAACGAACCACATTCTATGTATAAATGATGATTTGAGAAGCAAGAAATTGCAAAATCACAACCCGGTTTAGGTAGACCCTTCAATTTATCAATTCGATTTTACAGCGATGACATTTTGAGATTCAACAACGAATTATGTAAAACTTACATAACAATGTCTATTCAGAGAATTCAATTTACTTAATCTTAGCCTGTGAGCAAAGTAAATGATTTCGTACTCGTCAATTAGATAAGATCGTACAACTATTTTATTAAATTAACCGAAAAATCTGACATTCATACACACATTCTATTTCCTTATCTTAACACAACTTCAGGAATGGGTTAGCGATGCAGGAATAACACGATAGTACGACTATAATACCGAAAACCGAAAGTTCCACGATATTTCGTTGCATAGATCACGATCGATTTATTTTTTATTATTTCTTTTTTTTAAGATTAAGTTAATTTAGTTGATGTAGGTATAACGATATTAGTAAGTTTAAGTTTGAGTATGTCACTTTGTGTTCTCCGTAATTGGGCTTGTCCTGTGGAGAATTGAAATTGAAATAAATAAATAAAAGGCGCCCGAACCAACAGTTAGTAAAACAATAAGCTTCTTTTTAAGAATCAAAAATGCGCTAATAATAATAATTTGGTTAGGGAGTGGCAATTACTGTTCAATAAACACCCATTGTAAATTGCAATGTTCTTGAAGCATTTCCAAATTTGTATACCTACTAAAGAGCATAGAAAATCAATAAGCCAGATCATTTAGTGGGCCCTTACAGGTGCCTTCAAAGTTTGAAAGAATGTATACTATGGCCGCCAAAAATGTCGACCAGCTCTCCTACGAGTAGGTATTATTAGCTTCTTAGCATGTGCTAGGTAGCTATTGCGATAGCCCTTTTTTGAACATTTCAAAATTTCATCAAATGCCGACGTTTTAGACCATTTTAAGCAACTTTTAAAGAATAAAATTTTTTTCCGTCTGTATGTACGTACGTATGTACGTACGTTTGTTGGCAATTTTCTGAGAAAACGGCTCGACGGATTTTGTTGAAATTTTGTATATATGTTTTAGGCATACCGAACAGAAAAATAACGGGCCGGATTTTTGAAAAAAAAATTTGGAGCGCCGTAACGGCATCGAACTTTTTTTTTCAAATAGCAACCTAAAATTTTTATTCTATTATTTGGAAGACCTTATTTTCCTGTGTACAACCTACCAAAAATTGGGCCGGGTTATATTATCAAAAAACGGAGAAAAAAATTGTCAAAGTCAAAAAATTGTGTTGCATATGTGCAAAACGCAACGATCTTGTTTCTGAAGCAATTTAAACGAAATGTCTATGGTAAGTCCCTTTAATAAAAGCAAACAAAATTCATGCGCAAAAATCGTGTTGCGCATGCGCAGAAATGCAATTTTCTTATTTATGGAACAATTTTAACGAAATTTAGATGGTAGGTCCTTTTAATAAAAGCTAACAAAATGCATGCGCAAAAAATAGTGTTGCGCATGTGCAACATCCAACTTACTTAATTATGGAGCAATTTTAACGAAATTTGGATGGTAGGTCCCTCTAATAAAAGCAAACAAAATGCATGCGTGCATACAATTCCACGAATTGACGGTTTTCTCTTCATAGCATGAGCTAGGTACAATGCGAAATTTCATCAAATGTTGACGTTTTAGATCATTTTAAGCAACTTTTAAAAAATAAATTTTTCCCGTCTGTAAGTGCGTACATATGTTGGCAATTTTTGGTTTCAGCTAGGAAGCTATTCTGTCAAAAATTTGACACCTGGTTATAATGGCGAGGACCACTTTAGGCGAGTAACTCCGTAAAAATACAATTTTTTGAGAAAGATAATTTGTAGATGAATACGGGAAATACACCTGCCGCGTCATCACAATCTCATTCATAAACTGTTATAATATAGGCACGTATGCTTGGCCATAAACGCATCTGAAGATGATTTAATAGCAAATTACCTGTAGTAAAGAAAGTGAAGCAATTCGCGGACGATTAGTCGTAATAATAGTTTAATATGTTTATCTTTATACGATCCAATGATCTAACCAGCAAGCACTTAGTTACAATTCATTCAGAAGTAATCGCGTACCTACCGCAAAAGGTACGACCGGTGTTAATTGAAACAAGGAATGCGCACTAAGTAGAACGAAAATATTCAATTTTAAAGCGGTTATTTCTCCACGAGAATTGCATACAATTATACGGTTACTAACTTTTGAACTGCGTAAGAATTGCTAAAAACGCGACCAGGTTACAATTAAAATTTCGTTGACAGCTCAGCTTTTGTATTACACAGGATGCCAATCGGGTCAGAGTTTCACTTTTTTGTCCTTCCTTGGTTTTGGAATAATATCCTTGTCTCGTCACATTGACTAACGACGTCGCTTGTAACCGCGGAAGCGATTTTCTCCATAACTGCACCCCAAGTTGCATACAAATTAAATGCAGGAGTGTGCACATTTGTACAAATGGATAAACAATAAGTCACGCCAATTAATAGATATGGCGTAAATGCTTGTCTAATAATTACAGTACGAGGTGTAATAAACCTTGATGAAAATTAGGTGTTAGCTAATACAATCATGTATGGTGAATTGGGTATATATAAACAAAACGTATATCTATAAAACACACGTAGCACAATATATTTAAACAAATTTCCATTGGACTTGTTTAAATTTCATCTTTGTATTGGAAAAGAAGATGGTAATATTTACACAAGATTACCGAGAAAATATACGCGATTAGTGCAGTAGACACACTTTCTCAGATCTCTATTTGTGTACCTGTACATACTAACATAGGTACCTGTATTTAACTGAGAGAGATATAAATTAGCCCCCCAAGCTGTCCCAATCAATTATTCTACAATTTAATAGTCATATATGATTGATTTGCTGAAATCGCTTAATAAATGTCAGAGACAAAACCGCACGGCAATTTTTTCTATTGTGGTTGGTTCAGGGTTGCGGTTATTGTGACAGAAGAGGCACAAAATGTGCATCAAAGCAGTTGGTTTTACCATTTTCACGACAAAATTGGTCACTAACAGAAAATTCGGATTATTCGATGATCAAATACTATTGAAATTGATGTATCTAAATTTTTTCACAGTGCTATTACTACGCCAAAAAGGTATATTCATATTCGTCAAAATCACACTTACATGATGAATTTTTAATTTCACACCATCCAAATACCATAGAAATATATAAATTTCCTTAATATGAATGCATAAATAGAAACATCTGAAAAGGTGCAATAAATTGGTTAGGTATATTGAAGAAGGAACCTCGGAAGGAACTACTGTTGCGTATAAGAAAGATTAGCCAGAAAATGGGGTTAAGATGGGCCTTAAAAGAGATAAAAAGAACTTCCTATACCAAAAAACATGACACTAATTAGAATCGTGCCAGTAAAGGTTAGCTACCTATTACAATGAAACTTGAATAAAGCAGGCATGTAAAATGATGATTTTGTTGATTGATAGGTATGTAATTACGTTAACACCGCTATAATTATCTGTGTAATTGCATTTACAGGCCCATCTGAGCAAATCATCGCAACAATAATTAATTTATTAAACATTTGCGGTGAAAAAGTATACCACAAACGGTCGCGGAATAATGGCAGCTTGAAAGATACTGTTCGCAGGATGCTACAATAGTGACCTAGAATTAAAAATCTTAAATCAAGTGCCGTTCACACGGTAACCTACATGGAGATAACTGTTATACACACTTTAAGGTCAAAGAAATGGTACTTGTGCTGCATCTGAAGCAGAAGCAATGAACTTTCTTCTTAAATTACGAATCACTTTCGTTGTCTCAAAGAAGAGAGCTTGTTTTGTCGAACAAGATAAATAGATTTCTCTGTTCTACTGTAAAAAGGACATCTCGGAAAAAGGATGTATCCCATCTTTTAATTTTGTAAAATGCTATCCGGCTATAGAAATGTAAAACGGTTCCAAAAAATTCACCAACAGAAATAAAAATGCTTCGTCTTTTTTGGTTGTAATTGGTACCACCCCGTCTGTTAAGGATGTTGCAATACAAAAGGCATGGTTGTTAGTCCATCGCGACGTTAGTTGTAATTTATTATAATGCGTTCCGAAATTAGGACGGACATTGTATAACCAACCTCGATTGCACTTCTAGCGCATTCTGGTTTTTAGTTGAGCCATTTATATGTACCTAAGTAAAATTACGGAAGGGATTTATTCTAATGAAAGGAAGGGAAGTTTACTAAATCAGAATGTTCAAAGTTCACTAATTATCTGTGGCAAAATCAACATGAAACTTCTTTTGAAGGGATGGTTTCCTTATCCAAAATTCTGTTGGATTATAAACCAGAACAATGACTTGAAATCTGTTTCAAAAACTGTTTGACTGGAAAAAGTTACATAATTTACAATTGATATTTTACTAAAATAATTTCAATTACAATTTCAAGGGGGTGTTTACAAATTTTCCGGCTTGAAGTTTACCTACTGTGATGACCACCCGGTACGTAAACGCCCAGTATCTAGAGGCGCTTCGTTACGAAAAGTGTCATGTCGAAAATATTTGTGTTGGTTCTAGGAGTTGAAGATAGTAGGTAGGTATAGGTAATTGATTCAATTTTTAAAGTTGTATTTCCGCCACCGTTACTGTAAACAAAAGCTGTAATTAATTCGCCGTTTGCAACTGTTCCCATCAAGTTATTTCAACAATCTTTGTTGCGTTCGAAAGCTCGTGTCATTTACAAGATGACGGCAAATTAATATTTTAGAATTTCAGCTCTGTTAAGTCATTATTAACCAGTTTTAGTTTCCTATATGGTAATTTAAAAATGCAAGACCATATGGCGGTATCAGTTTGATAAGAGACCTTTCGCCCGAACTCGGAAATTCCAAATTTCATGCATTGAACTAGATACTCGTAACTGGAATGGCATCGCTGATCGTTGATAGAAAACAAGTCCTTTCATCCCCGCATACAAAAATATGATTGCACTTTACTTAGAACCCATTGAAAGTTATTGACGTTTTACTTGGCATCAGAGGGAATAACTTATAGGGGGGGGGGGGGGGACACCCGGGTAAAAATTAGGAGACTACCTGGCACACACTCAAGGTGTTGGTTTTCAATTGCAAAAAGTTTCATAACAATAGGAGTGATACAAAATAGCACAATAAATAACGTTTAACATACAGGGTGTCCCACGACGAATGCGCCCTATCCATATCTCGAATACGAGACTTCCAACTATTTTGAAAATGTAAAATTTTTTTACCTAATAGCATATATTAAGAGGAATTCATCTAAACTATTTTTTGTGCGACACGTTCGGTTTTACCGGAAATTGATGCAAACTTGCTTATTTTAAACAAAACAACCTGTATATTTTATTTTTATTTTTAATCATAATTGAACATTTTTTTCTATATGAGAGCTATTATTATTCAATTAATATAATATTTATTTAATTGGGACAAGTTTCCTTTAATCATTTAATTTGATTATAAATAAATGCAGGGGGTTCATGAACTAAGTTTGTTTTTTTAATGGAAACCACATATTTTTATAACAGCGTCTTATTGAGTAGTTTGTATAAAGTGGTCTTTCCGTATAAGACATATTGGAATTGGACGTGTTTACATTATTTCGGTATTTTTATTATAAATTCTGTGTGAATAGAGTTTATCTTTAATTTATAAACTGTTTGTTTTAAATATAATTCTAGGACCAAAACTTTGTGTTTGTGCTAAAATCATAACGAGACGGGTTTATTCATTAAAACTAAGAAATTGTGAAGTGCAGTATTAACTCCTACGGACCTGATAACGTACGTACGCTACAATATTTTTTATACGTACATCAAATGTTCCATTTCGCTGATCATTTTCAAACCGCGAAGTGTTGTTTCACTGCTAGGAGCAGAGAAGTATACAAAATTTCACTTCACTTCCTCTTTTCCGTTTCTCTGCTTCTTTTGATTTTTGGCCCGTTTATATACTACAACCACAAACTTTATTGTAGCATACTAATTAAAAAACTTAGTGTTCACCAGTGACACGTCGGAATGTCCGTACTCGGCACCTCGTACGTAAAACTTGGTCCTTGGAATACATATACAATTGTAGGTATGAAATGTGTGTAAATAACCCAAGGTCGACGAAATTGTTTACAATCTTTTTTAATAGCCAAAAATTTAAACTTATTTTAACTATACCCTGATTTGTAAAATTTGTTCGATTAATATTAATCTTGTGTACTCAAAAATGTGACGCCAGCTAGATGGCCAAAGACAAATTCCACAATCCGCCAGCGATAATATCTTCTGTTCGCTACCGGGAGAAGCTTGATGAAGCCTAAAAAAGGAAATTGCTGAACTGCAAATTAAAAGTACCGTAAGATTTAAAGGCCCTCCGCTGCGCGTCGTGCCATTAAACTCGTTGCGCGTGCTTGAAAGACTTGATTATACCATTTTGCACATGCAAAAACGCAAAAACAGGATGCAGGACATCTTGTGAGTGCAGGAAAGGTGAATTAAATTGCACTCTCCGAGGTTTATAAAATCAACCAACGTGGGCCATTGCATTGCACTTTTTGTGTATGGTCCTTTTTGGCCGGAACCCAGGCCAAAAAAAATTCCAAAAAAATATCATGTCATTTGAATATAGAGTATTTTTTTAATTCAAAAATATAAACATCATATCTTCTTTTTTGTCTGGCAAACATTGTCTTGGGTTGTGTACCTTCGTAGTTTTTACGAATTAATACCGCCATTTTTATTAGAAAATAGTGCCATTTACATGTTTGAAATTAGAAAAAAATGCACTCAAATAACACAAAAAGTAAAAATGACTTCCATAAAAAAAAACAAAGTTAATGATCGTTAACCGGAGATAAAACGTCAGACTTAAAATTTAAAACTAGCATCTTGTAGAGGGAAAAAAATGGTCATAATAATGTGTCATTTATTTTGTAATATCAATATACGCCACGTTACTTTATCTCTTACAGTTTCCGAAATCCCCATGGTGGCTCTCGACTTTGAATCAGCATGTATAGGGTGTTCTGTTTAAAATAAGCAAGTTGTGCCACCCATTTGAAAATAGGTTAGCCTGATTCCTCTTATCACTGTCAAATTTTCAAAATATTCCGAGATCTCCTTTTCGAGATATGGATAGACAGCATTCGTCGTAGGATACCCTTTACTCTTAGTAACTCAATGTAGTGTTTTTTAACGAGAAATTATTCTTATCATCACCATCCTTACACTATCTGTACCATTATTGAATAAGTTTTTCAGTTCCCAGCATTAAGCTACGCTTAAGTAATTCTGTTCTGTTAATGATCCTCACATTAATTTAAATACGTTTCTGTCTGTCTAGATTGTTTTATTCGCGTAATACAGAATTACACCAAAAATACAACAAATGCCATATTACCTATACGGAAATAATAAAATCGAAATTCACATTGGAATAGAAAAATAATGCCAACTCTTATAACATCATTTTAGTATGATCTTAGCTTTATTGGGCACTAAAAACGAAAGTGAAGTGTCATAAAGTAATTATGGAAACGACATATTTCCATTTCAGTCTTCAATCCTCACCATGCTAGTAGATAAATCAATTCTACGTTGATCTGCAATTAATGAATCTCGATTACGAAAAGGTGGAACTAAAACAAAATTTCCTAATTGTTTCTTAACGTAACCGTTGTTCCAAAACAGTGGACCTATCCTTGCGTTTAATGGTTTATAACAATTTAATGAAGGTATAATGATGATCCTATAAAGCGGCAATTAAAAAGGTGTTAAATGGTTAATTACCAGTCAACAGTACAAACTAGCAATCACAAATTAACATTTCACAAATGAAGCGGTTTGAAAGAAATTTTAGGTGTCTATCCGTTTAATTTCACGATTGAATTGGTACTAATATACAATATTAGAAATTCAAATTAGTCACCCAATTATAAAGTCATTGCACATGCCCAAAACTAAATAAAGTTCGTTATGCAAGTTCTGTATATTCAAAGTTGACTGTACCGGGCGTTGATTTTACCCTGGAAGTGAATGCCACTTCCTCTCGGTGTAATGTGAAAATCGCCCCCTAATTACCATCCCAATTGGAAATAATCGGTACCACTTTTATTGATGGATTTGTAATATCCTCTAGTAGTATCTATCGCTGGTTCAAGGGCCATTTCGCGTATTATAAGTTTTTTTCTTATTATGAAGAAAATAGATTTTTGTAAAATTACAAGCTCAAATTCGTTCAGGACAGGATAAAGTTGTTGCGCATTAAAAAGTAGGCACATAAATAAAGTGAAATTCAAAGTTGTAACGATTATTTTCCTTGGGTGAGATTTAGGCGGTAATTTTAACATTTTTTGTCACCGAAGAAATAGGAACCGACATTTGATCCGCCGTAACCCGTTTTTGTAAAGTGTTTCCCGAAAAATGCTTTATTTTTTGGCTATTTCAAGTTGAAGCTTTCAATTTTGGCGACCGAATAAGAACCAACTTTCAACAAGCTATTACTTCGTTGGGGTGTTCAAAATTGCTTGTTTTCCTTTTGTTAAAATATCAGCAACTTGATCTGTACTGTTTATTCTTCAAATGTCATTTTTTTAAAATAATAATGACACTAACCTACGAATCATAGATTATCTTCGGATGTCCTTTAAACAAATACAATGATTTTGAGGTAAATTACAGGAAATAGGTCCAATTAAGGCCGTAGCAATTATGCGGTTTATTCTACAGGAATTCCAAAAATATTCCATAAGTTTAGTAGAAATCTGTTAACATTTCTAACGATTTAATAATTATGCGGAAAAATAAAGTAGGTATATACCTACCACTGACACTTAAGGAACATTTTCTGCGACTAAACCGTCCGAAGGACAACTAATCTTAACTGCGTACTATCGAAAGTAAAAAAAGCAAAACATAGTACGAGTACTTTAGATTTAATCAACAGTTTGATTTGCATGATTAAATAGTTACAAGTTACAATTAATGATATAGGTAGGTACAGCAAACTAAGTGCAGAATTATTACATTACAACAAACCGCTTCTTTGCAGACATTAGACCTAAACAGTAGCGAAAGTGAGGTAGAACCTAGCGTATGCTTCTTGAACGTGAAAACAAAATATCACTACAAGAAAACTGTCCAACTGTTCTAATTCATGAACTTCCCTAATCGAAATAAAAATGAATTTCGATCGCAATTTTGTTTTAATAAAATCAAGTGCATAAAATATGATTATTCTAAGCTTTTAGGAGCATACATGAAATTTGTAGAGATGTAACCCAGACCATGGCGTTCAATTTTAGATATGGAGCCACCTCAAATTTTTCCATTGCGGCCCTACCAGAAGAGATAAACCGGAAGTAACGTATACTTATGGAAAACAAGACTGTATCTGGATCTGCAATGTGTAATTTTATAAATTTTGTATCTACTACAGGTTTGAAGAAGTGGCACAAAGATTGGAACACGTGTTTCTTCACGACTTAGTCAACTCCTATATTACTATCAGCTTTTGAAGAAACAGTCGATATCTAAACTAAACAATAGCATCATTTAGTTCAACTTTTAAATTTTGAGCTCGAACAGGGTTTTTAGTAAAACACACACAAGTATAAAACGAACACTTATCACATGTGGTGGAACATATGGTAGCTGATACGCGTCCCACTACAATTATCAGTTTTCCCCCAAAAAATCATCCCCACCGTCGCTTTCGTTTTTAGCCTTGGGCCACAAAGGAGATATTAACATCGAGGGTCGACCCTCATATGGAACTTCCGCAACTCTTTATCGCCTTAATTGATAACTATTTTACCCCTTCAGTGGGTTATATGTGAATATATTTAAGTATCGACCCGGTACCACGATAGAACCAGCGGACCACAAAGAACAGCCTTTTACTTGATATCCAGAATGTGACGACTAGAATACAAGCATCTTAATAACTGATAAGCCGATTCAATAAGGTTGTCTATGTGTTTAGTAAACTCTAATAATTTAGTATCAGCAGAAACGCCCAGATTTTTTACAGAATCAGTTATTAGGACAAGCTCCTTACCAATTTAATTATTTTGTGTTTGTCGTTACAAAATACGATAAAGCATGATTAAGTTGCATTTATTATTGCCCGATTCCTTGCAAGATCTTCATTGACACTTGGCACAGAGGAATTTAATTCGCTAAAGGAAAATGAATAATGTAGCTGTCAATCATCAGCATCGAGATGTTAAATATTTTAAACCAGATATCCCTCGAGATATCAAGTTGAGGGTGTAGAGAGTTAATAACAGGGGTCCATGGATGGATTCCTGAGAGACACCTCTGCACAATCAGAATGCGCTCTGGCATCTACCAACGAGATAGCTTTGAATAAGCGCTACAGCACCATCGTCCAGTCCCACAAACCTCAATATGGCCTTAATTACCCACCCCAGGGCTCAGATTTTGAGTAGTCAAGTACTACCAATACTGTGATGTTTCCACAATCACTTTCCGCAATGATATCATCGAGTACCTACGTTACTCAATGCAGTGCCTCACGAAAACATGACTGAAAAACGGCCAATATGCTACGTGAATTCCAAAATTATGCTAATTGGCTTTCCGACACCTTCCCTAGCACTTTAGATAAACTTGGTAGTATAGTGATGGATCAATTGTCAACGTGTGCTTTTTTTTGGAATAGATGCGACCCATCCTTCTTCCCACACAGTAGAAAATATTGAATATTCAATGCACTAATTGCTATGTGCACTATATGAGGCAAAACACAAATAACTCCCATATTTATTCCGTCACAATTAGGCATGGGAATTTTTTTCGATATATCGATAGGTATCGATAGTTATCGATATATCGAATAACAATAGGTAGAGCTAAAAAAATCGATATATCGATAACTATCGATATATCGATACTTATTGATAAGTATCGATATATCGATACCTATCGATATGTCGATAACTATCGATATGTCGATAACTATCGATATATCGATATGTCGATAACTATCGATATATCGATATGTCGATAACTATCGATATGTCGATAACTATCGATATGTCGATAACTATCGATATGTCGATAACTATGGATATATCGATATGTCGATAACTATCGATATATCGCTATGTCGATAACTATCGATATATCGATATGTCGATAACTATCGATATGTCGATAACTATCGATATATCGATATGTCGATAACTATTGATATATCGATATGTCGATAACTGTACGATTAAATTATGTTATTGTTGAGATTTCAACGAGCGCTACTATTTTTATTAATAAAATCCATTTTCGGGTTTACTCTCGTGTGAATTTACTATTTTTAGTCGCTCGACGTTTCGCAAACTTAACTTTGCTCCCTTCCTCAAGAGAAGCGCTACGTCACATCATCATCCATGCCAAATAAACGCAGTAATAAAATCTTTAGAAAATAGATCTTTTCGTCTTACTGACGATTGCTCAAAAAAAGAAGCACTTCAAAAACTTGAACAAAATGTTGCATCAAAATGGCTACTTTTTAGATAAAATAAAGAAGACAATCAAAGGGTGTAATTATGGCCTATGTATCGGTATCTGACTGATGGTTACAGAGGACCAGTCACAAAAAAACAGGAAAAGCTAAGAACACTTCAAATTTAGATATACAGTTTCAATTGATTGACATTTACGAAATCTAATAAAAAACTCTTGATAAAGGTAGCAAAGAAACGTCGAGTAACGAGTAACTATTTAGTCACTTTACACGAGAATAAACCGGAAAATGGATTTTATTAATAAAACTCGATAAGATAACTATCCCTGTCGATAACTATCGATACGTCGAATATTTCTCTCAAATGAGACGTGCAATTACCGCTTAATTACAGCGGTAATTGCATTGTAGAAAGCTAAAGAGCCCTGCGATAATTGCACAGTTAATAATGGTAACTCCAATAAAGTTACAAGAACTGCATTCGGTTATTTTCATATTTTGTTAAAAGAGCACTCTTGTCTTGTCGGGCTCTTTCGCCAAAATATAAAAGTAAACTCATGCAGTTTTTAGACACGCTTTCAAAAAAATTACCGGTAATATTATATCGATACCTATATATTAAAAACTATCGCCATAACGAGAACTATCGATACCGATACTTATCGATATAGCGGTAGTTATCGATCTTTCGATAGTTATCGGCATATCGATAAGTAAAATATATCGATAGGTAAGTACCCGATACTTATATCGATAGGTGAAAACAGTTATCGCCCATCCCTAGCGATAACTATCGACATATCGATAACTATCGATACCTATCGATAGTAATCATATATCGATAACTATCGATATATCGATAACTATCGAAATATCGATAACTATCGATAACTATCGATAATATCGATATATCGATAACTATCGAAATATCGAAATATCGATAACTATCGAAATATCGATAACTATCGAAATATCGATAACTATCGATAACTATCGATAACTATCGATATATCGATAACTATCGATAACTATCGATAATATCGAAATATCGATAACTATCGAAATATCGATATATCGATAACTCGATATATCGATAACTATCGATATATCGATAACTATCGATAACTATCGATATTTCGATAATTATCGGCATATCGATAAGTAAAATATATCGATAGGTAAGTACCCGATACTTATCGATAGGTGAAAACAGTTATCGCCCATCCCTAGTCACAATCACTGGCTTTGGAGGTCATTTTATTTAAGATCTTTATCTAAAGCTGCTTTGATTTTAATACCCTCGTAAAAAACGACTGAGCAAAAATTACCATTCAAAAGGCTGCTGCAATTACTAGGTACAAAATCTAAATAAATATTTGAAATACGGTGCAAGGACTATAAACCCCGAATGCACATACATTTGAATGTAAGGTTTACTGTCACTTTTCGTACTTCATTTTCCTTTAATCCCTCTCCGAGAGAAAAAGTTACACTTCCGCGCGCGTAGTATAAAAAATGATATAAAACCTAAATTCAATGGTTTTAGATGGTCATGCGTTCTGATGCAGACCCTGAGGATGGAAAGAGGATCGTTTCTGTAGGAAATACCAGCAAATCCCTAAAATAATGATTTGCGATAACCTACAATAAGTCAATTGATCAGAGTAAGGAGATTTTAATGTATGGGCTGTGCCCAACATCAATCAATGAAAGCGGAACTCCATTTATAGTTTTGTTATAGTACAGGAAAATAATCAATTATTCAAGGGGAGTGCAATTAAACTTTGTACTTTGAGTAGGCACTGCTAATATATCGCTCGAAAGTGGATTGTATGTCCATTTTTTTTTGGGACAAGACAATTGTAAAAAATCGCAGCTTTTGTTGGGAAGCTGTTTTACTATTTTCTGGTGCAAAGTTGAATAAATTGCAAAATCACGCTCCCTCAAGGGTCATAACGCATTTGGGCACCACTTTTTGACTGAAGACCCTTGCGTAACAGTTTTCCCTTTAATAGTGACAAACGAACTATTCGAACAATCTTCGTTTAGAACTAGACTGCCTTTAATGTACAATCCATATACATGGTATTTTTCAAAAAATTGAAGAAGGTCGACGCAATTTAATGAAACACGTACTCCTTGAAAACAATGAAACAGGTAGTGCAATTTTAATTGTACACATTCCGGAAATAGTGCAATTTTTTAAAACCTGCAAGCTGCAGGTATGAGAATCGAAAAAATAAATTCATGTCCATTGATTTTTTGCATGAAGGTGCAACTTCATTTTCATCACGCACTGCCATCGACGGTCTATTGGAGTCCATTTCGGCCGAATTACTCGTTATCCTCGTATATACAGCCTTGATCGTAAAAGGTTAAAGAAAGCAGTGGCCAGTACTACCCATCAAATATAATCGAACACTATCAATGTGCCGGTAGAGTAAACAACACCTACCTACCTATTCTCGCCGCGTACTCCTTTTTCGTGCTCGTTGATCGGTGTCTTCAGTTTGAATCTGTAATTGGCGCGGCTGGATTAGTTTAGGTGCGGGCGATTTGTGAGAATCAGGATTACCAGATAATTCATTATAGATAAAGTAAGTAAGAGTAACCGATATTGTTTATAAAAAATAATATGGTTCAAGTAGAGTTAGATCGTGTATGGTATATGTTACATTGGGCCAAGGCTGATATTTTCTAGAATTTATGCATTGCAGTTTACACCTGGTTTATTGTTGAGATGCTCGTGCGGTAATTATTTTAATTAGTGCAGCATCATTAGAAACCAATCGGAAAATTCCGAGGTGTAAGTGAAAATTTACTTTTCCGAAACACTAAAGTATAGACCAAATTGGGGTGTCATTTTTTAAAGAATTGCAAGTAGTTGCGCTAACTTCTTATGATTCTACCAATTACCTTTACCTTGTTTATCGTGCAATATAGATAAATTCCGGCTGTGTTTGTCACCACGTT
The DNA here is from genome assembly GCF_008802855.1 of Photinus pyralis. Taxonomy (NCBI): domain Eukaryota; kingdom Metazoa; phylum Arthropoda; class Insecta; order Coleoptera; family Lampyridae; genus Photinus; species Photinus pyralis. The sequence goes on from NW_022170738.1 coordinate 10,331,322, forward strand.
TTGAAGGTAATTACGTGCTAATTAGTTTTCAAAGTTACGTCCATCATTTTGAAACTCATTCATTTGCGATTATATCCATCGAGCGGCGGTTAATTACCACTAATTTTAGTTAGATTAACAGGATGCACTCGAGCTGTCAAATCTCAATAGTATAGAAAGTGAAGGATTGGCACAGAGTTGTATATAAGTAAATAGAGAGGCAGTACATACGACCTGCGCGTGGAAAAATAACTCCAACTACAGTGGCCGACTTTTAATGGCGGAGCCGTTGGGACTCATGCGCAGTGCGTGAAAGGGAATTAGCACGATTTTTCGGTGCATTCAGTTACATAATCACAAAACAAAACAGCAATAACTTTTCAGATGCTTCAGATTCATTTGTAAATAAACAAACGCTTTGGAGCAATAATTTAAGCATGCCCATTACATTATACTCTTTACCGCCATTTCAATGTTTAGTAGGTGACGATCTGTACATAAATAAAGGATATTTTAAAATGCTCCTAGAAAAGTGCAAGAAAAGATCAAATATATGGGTGGAAGGAAAACTCTTCGCAAGCAATTGTTGAAACTTGGTTTTCGATACAAGAAGTGTCGGGACAAACGTAGGTTGGTAATGGAAAGAAGTGACATTGTAGTATGGCATCTCGTTATTTAAGAAGATTAAAAGAAAATGAACAACCTGAATGTGACGAGAAACCCGTGATATACTTGGACGAAACCTATATTCACCCATCGTACGGAGTGAGTAAATGCTAACAATCAGATGAAGTATCGGAAGTTTATAATAGGGCTGGTCAGAGGTACATCGTAGTATGCTGGTCATACATATTTTTGTCTTATGTATGATGCTGGTAGTCGTTCTGGTTTTGTAGAGGATGTCGCACAGTAAATCGGGGGATTATTACGATGATATGAATCATACCAACTTTATGCAGTGGTTAGAGAAGCAGCTTATACCAAATTTACCAGCAAACTCACGCACCTCGTCAGTGTTCAAATAAATAAGCCACCAACAATGAATAATCGTAAGGAAGTGATACGTTCTTAGTTAGAAGCAAATAACATTCCTACGAGAAATGAATTTATTGACAATCTACAATTTATTGTGAACACCGGCAGTTCCGATGATGATTAGTGGTCAAGTGACGATAATGAATGAAAAAAGTTAAAGGTTGTGTGTTAATTTAGTCGCGAGTATTATAATATTAATTTCAATGTGATTGTTTCAATAACTGTCCATATTTATTTACACAGCAGAAGTGCATCAGAATTGTAAATTGTGTTGAACATGAACATCTAACAATTTTAAATGTGTTTACGTTTTGTAGAAATAAAATTATTAATTTTACTGTTTCCCCTTGAAGTAATGCAACTCATATCGCGTGCCCACTTATTTATATTTAGTAGAGTCAAATTTTGCATGAGAATGTACAGTCTAAATTTCCAACGTCCTCGGACACGCCCTGTCAGGGACCTTCTGAGTGTGGTGCCACTGTACATACCCTCTGCCGATGCTCCATTTTTGAGATATTTGAGTTATTGGCATTTGCAGTTTGTCTTTGTGGCTACCTGTATTCAAACTGTGTTTTCGGCATTGCACACCTGAAATTTTGTCCCGCACCAAAATAAAATTTCAACTTATTTTATTCTTTCATTGCTTATTTTTATACTCACTGAGTGCATAAATAGATCTTTAAACTCGGTCGCACGACAAATATACGATTTCCTTTATACCAGAATCTCAAAAAATCTTTTCTCGATTCTGATGTTGTATGTTGTAAGCCCCTTACCAGCTTTGTATTGTAGTGTAGTCTACTGTATTAAAAGTTCTTAACGATTGTAATGTTTCTTATTTATTCAAGACACAGTGTTAACAACATCATTCACCACACACTGAATTTCTTTTCAATTTTTGTTGCAATGAGAAACCATATTATTCTCAAGCCGAACCTGCTTTAAGGATCATTTAATTTGAAGCCGGTTCTGTTGTCGATTACTGCGCACACTCACCAACGGCCTGCGCAAGGTTCAATTGGAGTCAATTTTTCGCTACAAGACTGTCTCTCTATTTACTTATATACAACTCTGTGAGGATTGGCAGGAATCGTATTTTTCCCATTTCAGTGTAGTATTCTTTGGAACTGGTTTTTTAATGAAAAAATAACGCTTTTACTTTCCCTCAACTGGGAATTCTGTGTAGGAGGTTTTACACAGTTAGCGCACGAAAACTAAATTAATATCGGCTACATTTTCAATGGTCGCGTCTAAAAACGCACAGAAAAGTTAGCAGATAAAGCGCTCCTAATTAATTAATGATTAATTATAAGCACCATTTGTTGGGTCTTATTCCTTGCTTAATGCATCGGAATTTTATAAGGTATACGTTAATTTAAGTTATGGCATCCACTTTGCCCAACCTGGTCAAATTTGTGCGTTCATACATAATTATATACCTACCTACGTAATTTTTGGGTCTTCAGTTTTGAAGAAATTCGAAATTTCTGTAAAGGATTATTACCCCTTTTCATACTCAGGATGTATATTATTATGTGCGTCCATCTCCAACTTTCCTCCATTCTTTCAAAAAATGGATACAATTTTAATAGGGGACAATCCGTTCATTAACTTGTTCCCCCTAACATTACAGAATCGAAAAGCTCTGGATCGATTAATTTGAGCGCCAACCCCCACTTTTTGTGTGTCAATATGGATAGAGATATCGAATTTCCCAATCAAGTTCAGTGGCCATTTGGGTCCGAACCTTTTAGTGCTAAGAACGAAAGTTTCTAGCTAAAATTCGCATCTGAATTATGCTTGTGTTGTACTGATTTTTGTGGCACCTTTGTTTTGCGCCCCAATGTAATGGGCGACGCCTATTATTATCTATTTTATTATTATTATCTAGTTTAGAACGATAGCTCCCCAACGGTATATGAAAGTTCACAACTGAATTATGGCAAGAATTTTATTTGTAGCAGTGCCATAATAGCAATTTGTGCGGAGGGTGTGATATATCTATGTAGAACAAGTACAACGCGTTCAGAGATAAAAATGAATGGTTGAAGGAACCGTAACATTTTTTTTCCAAATAAAGCCCGCGCAGAAAATATTTCATTTAGGAACTCCCCACCGAACTCTAAATACTTGCAGCTGTGCAAAATTCTTCATTAAGACGGCTCACCCTACGCAAGGCTGCAAAAAAGTTTTTATTTCAGTTTTTTTATGGAATGTGTTCGCAATATTTAAAACTTTACGATTTTTGGTCGTCCTTCTAGAGTTCAAATTCAAATTTTCATGTTCAAAGATCCCCATGTATCCAATTCCGTCCAGATCACATTTTGGAGAACGAATTTTTGTAATCTAATTTCCAAACGAGCATTTTAGACGCTGACTTAAAACATTTGTCATTGTTTTGTACGGTTTATAGTATGCAATTAACATGCGTAAAAATGTGCATTTAGATAACCCATGCATCACTTTTATGGCTTCTGTAGTGCATAGGGATGCAGAAAGTATGCCACGGAATACCACTTTATTTTCATATACAGAGTGAGTTTTTTTCCGATATTTAGTATGTAGATCTCGAAAACTACCACAGATAGAGAAAATGTAAATGGGGAAAGAATTGTAGTAAATTTCCGCTGTTTTTGATAAGAAATGCATGAATAACTAGATATATCATGAAAGTGTTGTATTCGTTATTTTGTTTGGTGCCACTGGCTTCGTATTGAATTTAGCCCGAATAAATGTTATTTTATTTATCAATCAACAATTTTGTGTTTAATCGAAACCTAAATTCGGAGGATTGGAGTTTTCATGTTAAATTGGATATTCGTCCCCAGACTTATGCTAGGTGTTATTCAAAATTTGTTTAAATAATTCCTTGGAGCTGGTGAAACTGATCAAAGGTGCTGAGATTCCTAGATTAATAAAATCAAGTCATGTATCGAGATTTTTGTTTCATTGTAGCAAAGGCGGGCGTGTCGATAATTTATAATCAAGCTTATTTAATTAAGTTAGCTGGAAATGTTTTTGTGGGTGGCTTAGTGACCGTTTGCCATTACACACAGCAATATATTATGCGGTTATTTGGTATCAGCAACTACAGCCACGTTGGATGACGGACAACGGTTATTTTCATTTTTACTTTTACGTTAAACGTTGGTCGCTAATTCGGAATGAACACAATTTCGATCATGTTATTTGAATTGAAAGTCTTTGTTGATTTTAAGTAGAATTATTTATTTAATGATGTGTAAATAATCGCCTGCTAATATGTTTATCTAATTCAGATAGATTGGAATGTAATGTTTTGTAGGGTTGTCTCATGTTAGCTCCGGTCATTGCAATAAGAGCGTTATCACAGCATAGGCTAATTAGTTTTAAGATAAGCCCGTGTTATCGCAGATGTTTTTTCATCGTACTGAACACAAGTGTTTAATTTACTCGAAGACACACTAGCGGATCGGGCGTTAAACGAGGCTTTTGGCGTATCGCAGTCAACGGTAGATTGGTCAAGAACTTCAACCTGAGCTGCTTCATTAAGCAATCTTGGTTGCTTTCTTTTTTATTGACTTACAGTACAGCTGAACGTGTGGAAATAATATTCATTTACGGCTCCGAAAATCGATCATCTTTCAGAACAGCTAGAACGTTTAATGAGAGACATCCAGGGAGCCATGTAAGCCATGCCTATGTTCAAGATTTGGTCGCTAAATTCGAAGAAACGGGATCTGTTATCAATAAAAATAGAAAGCAACCAAGATTGCTTAATGAAGCAGCTCAGGTTGGAGTTCTTGGCCAATTTGCCATAAATCCATCAGTCAATATTTTTTTTTGTTAATTATTAAATTTTTGTTAAATTGTCTTAATGAATATTGACTTTATTGGTACCAATGGGAAGCATTTTTCAGTAGATTTCCAACGATGTGTCATAAGTATGGGGTTACCATTTAGGATTTTTGACGAGGGGGCTCGGGGGTTAAGGGGGGGGGGTGTCACTCATAACGTCATTCTGGTTCCTCCTCGATACCCCCGAAACGGTTTTGCGCGATTTTCAATATCTTCTTTAGTTTGGAAAATATGGCCGACTGCAAGTTTTAAAATTGACACCCCGTATATTTGTCATGTTGTGGTAGTGCATTAATTCTTAAATATAAAATTAAAAAATTAAATATAAAAAATAAAGTTTTCAAAAACATTAAATTTAAATTTACCAAAACTAACTATCTAAAAGCTTACTTTTCCTAGTAGACGCGTTTATGGTTCTTATCATATTGTAAGAGATCAGTAGCTGACTTATTTTACTAAAAATACCGTATTCTCTAGTGGGATCGACATTAATATCCCCTAGCAAAATGAAGTGAATAGTTGTGTAAAAATATACATAATCTAGTACAACCTGCAACGCAACTTGCTACAAAAGATGTTAAAATTTCGGTATAGTGATCGATGATAACATGTAAGAATTATTATCTTAAGTTGATTATGTTTATTTTGTTCCACGCTGTACCACAGATTTCAAAGGTTTTTTCTTCACGCTACTCCTCGTGGTTTTGACGTTACACGCGTTTCATTATGATGTTCATATCGAACTTGTATCGTTATTAACTATGTATATACCTACAGTGCAATTCGTATATTTTATATGCCATATTTTTGTAGTAGTGATCCAAAAAACAAACCATTTTCCTACGAAAAAAATGTTTCTGCTCTCAATCAAAAATATAAGGATGTACTTGAACAAATACAAAAAATAAAAAAAAACACTTTCTCATTGCCACTTTTTAAGCGCGACAAGACACCGTTGAGCGATGTGGATATAACGTTTTGTTTCGGAAAAATACTCATCAACTTTTTTATATATGACCCGTAAATAAAGCACACTGTATTCAGTGTTACGTTACGAATACAATACACCCGTGTACAATGCCCTAATCGTGCGAGAATATCTATCACATAAATTTGGTTGATGGGTATTTTCTTGTATTCCGATAATCAGTTTACAACAATTATTGCAATATTAGTCCAAATTTAAATTTAAAAAATGGTTGAATTGTAGACACATACATACCTCGATACCTATCTTGTAATGTTACGATTGTTAAAGTACATATAATAATATAATAAATTTCAGTATAACTATTTAACATTCTTGTACAAAACCACTGCGCAGGAATAATTATTTAAAACTTCACAGATGAAACTATGAGTAAATCACTCTCTATAGGGAAGGAAAAGTGGCACTTAGGTGTAGGATAAAAGGCCAAAAATTCAATTGTGTATGGTGTTTAGGCTATCAGAATGGACAAAAGTGAAATTTTAGAGAGTGGCAAACTGAAGATGAAGAAGTGCATTTTTTCATGACAGTGGACGAAGCAGAGGGGTAGGGAATTTAAAACGATTACTATACGACCAATCAGCTTAGTGATTGTTTCAAATTCTAACCAATTAGATGATTTTTTATCTGAATAAACGCTAGGTAGCTTTTTATCAGCGATAAAACTGCGCGTAGGAATACGTAAAATATATAGTGGTTGTAAAATTTACTGTCTTTTATTAATCTTCTTAAAATACACTCGATTCTTGGAAAACTCTCGATCAAAAGCACATGATAAAATCGCTCCAGCTAAAGCTGTCGCGACTTTATCCCATTTTTGATCTCTAGTTTTTTCCGTTGCAACAAAACTTTCGTGTAAAAATAAAATTATCCGATTAAAAATCAACCTCTTATGTATTTACTCCCGAAAAAATATATTTGACGCGATCTAGGGTTGAACCACTCCTGAGACTGGAGTAAGTGACCCATTGTTGTATTCCTTCGCCGAATTTCTCTGTATAGTGAGCTACCGAGTGTGAAATTCGACGTAGGTGCTTTAATAACAATAATTTATTACTTTATCAATTATTGTGCAAGAGACTTCTAGGTATATTATCATTTATTTAATCAGTCGAGTATAACAATAGATATCATGGTAAAGTGTTACAATACAACGAGTGTAAAATGTACGAATTATTACACGTCTGGGGTTGGAACTATGTGAAAGTGGAGTAGTGAACAAATGGTGAGTGATTGATGGAAATCAAATTCGCACCTCCTATAAAAAAAATAGAAATGCTTCTAAACCAATCCTTAGAACAACCCAGCGGTCAAAATCGGTGCTTCGTACATCCACATAATTGTTCATGAAGTGTAAATTGAATACAAAATTATAACCAAAACAGTTACGGATCCACAAGAAATATTATTGGCAACATTTTATCTAAATTTTGACAAACAGTAAAGTGTTTGCTTTTGTGCATTTGTTCCAAATATGGGAAGGACAAGTAGGTACAAACAACAGATGGATCTAACACTACATTACACCGCAGTGTGCATGCGTTATGCCTCTCTATATGGACTGCATAGTATTAAAAAACATGCTCGTAATTAACAAAACAATTGAGCAATAACTAAGTATCGTATCGACATTCGACATTATCCGCGACTATTCCTTCACCTGCCGATTACGGTCGAGTACGGTACAATCGTCACTGCAACACCGTTGCCTTTTTGGCCTTGAACGAAACTCATAACTATGTACCCATATACGACACCATAAGCATTTCCAATGTTAAATTGTTTGGTGGATGTTTTGTACAGGGTGTCCTATTAATAAGGGTCACAGGCCATATCTATGAAACAGTTAATTGCGCAGCTTGGGGAAAAATATTTTGTTTAAGCATTTTATTGGAAATGATCATTGGATATGGTTAATTTAAGGGTGCAGTCTACTGGTCCTGTGCGCATAGCTGGCCCTGTGCGCGCATATTATGCGCATAACGCCAGCATCAGATAGACGACAATGTTGGTGCTGGTAAAATGCAGTAAATCTGTAGTGGACCAGCTAATGGCCAGAGAGGACAATATAAAGGAACATCAAATAAAAAATATTGTTGATTCTAGATGCAAGATCTAGTTACCCATGGATGTTTTGTTGAGAAATGAATGTGAAACATTTAATTTTCAACCTGGGGAACCTTAGTTACGACACCGACATTGCTATTGTCAAATAGGAACTAGTGACTTTCTGCTGTGAGAGATTCTATACTGTCAATGGATAAATAATGGCAGGGGAATCACTGTATCACACATTACTAAACGTTACCTATGCTATGAGTCTGATTACGCGAATGAATTATTATTATTGCATGCAATAAAAGCGGTATTTCTCAAAACGAAAGTCCATTAACATTTTATTACACTATCAATTTCGTTTTTGCTTTCAGAACTACTGAAGAGGACTTCACATCACCGGGGACCTTGCGAAGATTTCAAATGCTATGTTAGGCGCAGAGTATGCAAGCCTTAGCAAAGGCAGGCATCTTCTAGCCTGGGTTCTGAGCCAAACCGACGTCTGGTATTTACTGTATCGCTGCGCGCATTACGTCGGAAAAAATCAGGGAGCAACTAGTAGCGTTTCCGTTCTGGATAACCTCTTTACCTTGGATGAGGAAAATGTGGATGTTAATGATTGCGACAATCCTAGCAATCCACTAGAAAGATTTGGTAGGTTAAACAATAAATCGTAATTACAAAGTGAGTTAATAATACCTCTATAGACCACAAAATATGCAAGTTGCGTAGATCTAATAATGCATTTACGTAGTAATTCAAGGCAAGTTTTAATAATCCATCGGAAAACGATTAAAATAAAATAATTTGCATATAATGCAAAATGGCAACTGCAACCAATGCATGACTGGCAACGTTTTTCTTTTTCAATAGCCTTCATACCACAAAATACCAAGAGATGTTCACTAGCAAGAAAGAATTTATTTACACAGCAACATAGCAACGTGAAAAATGAAAAAGAGCACGATCCCAGGTTTAGGCATGCAGTGTGAGAGTGTAAACTTGTTGCACAAGTGTAATTTAAAATTGATCATTAATACTAACTGAATAAATTGCACTTTTGTAAATGCAAAATGCAACGGTCTACATACTGAGCGACTCATTAAAAGTAACAATTTGTTTTGAATTACCATACCTACATTTCCTAACTTTATTGTTTGCCATATAATTAATTGAGCAATGGTCACCCTTTCCATGTACTATTTCATACGTCTCTGACTTTTATTGCCTTTTTATCAGTGCAATCAAATTTACCGGTTAAATTATCGTAATTAATTAAAAATTTTAAACATATTTATAATATTATTCTGAATTGTTATTGTTTTATTACAATACAATAGAGGTTAATGGGTGCGTTTAAATTACGTCTTACTTGATAATTTCTAAATTGTTTTCCATCGAATTTCCAAATTGATGTAGTCGTAAAATTGATGAATGGGAAATCTAATTGGTATCGACTGGGCGGAAAAGTTTAAAGGCGGAATTGTTTTGGGGGTCTCAAGTCGATAACTTTTGTTTATAGCTACGTCAGTTCATTTATTGATGTGGCAATAATTTGAAAATGCAGGAGGAGATTCCATTCTTATAGCACTATTTACATGAAACACGACCTTCCTTTACATTATTTCATTATATGGCGCTAACTTGTTTATCGTGACGTGGAACAGTCAACAATAATAATAACACGAGTAATAACATCAACTCAACAAAACCAATGTTTATGGCTGCGACTGGCCGAAATTGTTTCGCGCATACCGCATTTTATTATGAAAGCAAGCGAGTATGAAACCACCACAGAATCAATTTCACCCTAAGTATCAGACGATTCATCTCTAAGGATTCAAAATGGCCGTTATCATTATTTCACATGGTCGCCATGTTTAAATAGGTATCGGTATAGGAAAAGGAAAGTTTCAAATATCTGAAAAATTGCGCTCTAATATTCAATGAGCACCTTTGTTCCAGATCCGGCGAGATTGCATGGGTAACTTTGTTATTATTGAAGGTAGAGATTAGGTTAAATGAGTCAATTTTTGCACCTTTCTGTGATGACCAAAATTCCACTTAAAAAGTTGTAAAAATCATCTGCAACGCGCCGATTTATAAAAAATTAAAGATTTCCTTAATATGTAGGTACTTAATAGAAGATCTATATAAATAAAACTGAATCGCCGAAATGTATGTACGCACATAACTTCAAAACGACTGCACCAAATTAGATAATTTGTTATGCTTATTATCAGGACAAGGTTTCTATGAAGGTTAATTACCGAAAAATTGTACGGAAAGAATACAACGGTTGAGAGGTCTATAACTAAGATGCGTAGGTATTCATCCCAGTCAGGATCCCAGTGCGTATCCACTTAAAGCGTTATTTCCGTGTAGATAATTGCGTAAAACTATTTTAGTTTTGAGTAAAAATCTATTTAAATGGCAAATGATCACTAAAGCTCAATTTGAACTCAGGTTCTGATAAAACCTTTAAAAGAAATAAATATAATTTTTCTAGGGCACGACCAGCCTCCGCCAAAATGAAAATTTCGATATTGACGTAAGTTATTAATTTGAAAAATTCAGCATCTTAATCGCTTGTTATAGCCCAAAGAATGAATTAGGAAATTTTTAATTAATACCTGATGTAATTTCGGTACGAAAAAAATTAACAGTAACACTCTTATCTAGGTCGTCACTTGGACTCGATTAACAACACAACGAACCATTTACAAATGAAACAAATTTATTCCACATAAATCAATCAAATAAGCTGAAAGAAAAATAGGCACTCAGGGTTAGAAAAGCAAATACCACGCAACAAGCGATGGATTAAACAAACTAAATTTAAATAAAGGTTTAATTACCTAGTTAAATAATCCTTACCGGTAACAACAATAAACAGGCGTACTAAATATAACACAAACACCAAATTGAATGATGCTTCGGAACCTCACTGATTTGGTTGTAAGTACAAAGATAGTATTGGCCCTTTGATGGCAGAAGAACTCCTTTTAACTGATAGCTTGAAGACCTTAAAGACAGGTTTCTCTTCATCGACAACTAAAGCACTCGGACTAAACTTCTAAACAGGCTTCCGCTTTCTTTTCTTCTTTTTAAATACACTCAAATACGGCAATACACCAAAACAAACGGCTACGTTTCAAACGTCCACGACCAAAAGAGCTTTAACTAAAAAGTCTCGATCAACGCCTTCCGACTAAACTTGTCGGACGTCGTCTGGATATAGGCTTCGTATGTGTTCTATGATTTCAGCTATTTGTTTATCGATCTCTTCAACGTTTTTATCGCCTTCATTTCCGACATTGATACATTCATTCCTCTTATTTCCTTCAAGATCGCAGCGATCCATTGTTCTTCGGTCTTCATCCTCATTGTAGACATCTCTTGTTTCTTGTTTATTAAAGTAACTTTCTATCGTTACACTTACAGCTGAAATTAATGCCGTAAGAAAACCATAATTCAGTTGAAATGACCTTTCAATTTTTTTCTACGGATTTTAACAAACTCTTCTGCGCCTATAACTCCACTAAATTCAATCAGTACAAATTTCCTTTGCCTGTATAAACGTCTGGGTAGTAAAAGAAAATGTTGCTCTACGACCAACTTCCCCTAACACGAATTTAAATTAGAATTGTACCGAATTTTTGCGTGTTCCTAATGCCTTTAATAGCATTTTTATTTGGCGTCCAACGTGGGGCACGTAGCAATACCTACTTGTATGTAAACTGGTAAACTTAATTATAATTAAAAACAAATGCAGATAGATATCCACAATTATAACTTACAAAACAACAATATGATCAGGTCGAACAAGCAAATCTAAAAATCACTCAAAATTATAAAATTAAAACAGTTAAAATTAATTTATCTTGTACTTGTACAGGTTTTTTAAAATTAATTTATAACCTGACCCTTCGAATTTGTGGGTATTGTGGGTGTGGATGAGGGTGTGGAAATGAATACTACCAGTTTTAGGGGGAAGTTTAATGGAAGATTTGACCTTAATTTTATTACAAAACTAACAGTCCAGACTCCAGTCCATCTATCCCATTTTTCCATGGCCATAGAAAGTTAAAGTAGGAATTCTGCTGATTAACATATCAAAAAATGAAAATGACGGCCAATATTGTTAATTTATTAAACAAGTTGTAAATCAGCATATACATGATGAAAGCGCATTTTTGGTAATGCAGATCAGTATTTCATTAGCAAAGTTTAAAATTATCGATCTCACGAGTAATCTAACTCAAAATAGACTAAAGCCTGCACATCTACACTACATCAGAAAGCTTTTAGTGAAAATTTGGTCTCTAGCTATTGTAATTGCTGAGATCTCAGTCGGACAGCCAGCCAGCCAGCCATAACGAATATAATCGCGTATTTTTTTTTCCCACAAAATGAGCTAAAAAGATTGAGACATACGCTACTCTGACAGTTGCACTTTAATCTCGACTTGAACCATTCAGGGAAAAAAATACCATTTTGTGGAGAAAGTAATTGTCTTTAAATTTGATGTGGGAACCTACGTATTACAGTCGCTATTTTTTATGTTGTGGACACTTTCCAACGCTGAATACGCCATTAAGCGTCAGCTTGATGCATCATAATTCATACCCCGCTTCGATTTGAGGTCGCAGGTCGCGCTTCGGAATACATTTAAATGAACCAATGAGCGTTCAGTTGTCTTTCGATCAACGCAAATCAGCTGACGCTTTGGCGTAATCAATCGTTATCGTTCTAAATAAAATTTACAACATTCGCGATGTTTGTCGGAAGTCCATTTTTAGATATGTAATTCAGCAGATTTTGTACTTCACCTCAGTTATTTTTTCTTCATTTCCCCCTAAATGAATATGTTTTTGGAATTTTTTATTTTTAACAAAATTGCAATCGATCGTTTTGAAATAAAGGCCCTATGTGGCGAATTGACTCACTAGCGCGATGCAAGTCATATGAACATGTGCATGCATTGCACCTGCATAGGCAACAAACTTTACACGTGCGTTCATTAAAATGCAGCTCTTTCGTTTTGCAAGGATGCAATTTAGGAGTGACCCGAAACACAAGATAAAATTAGATTGGCATTTAGATTAGTTATCGATAAATAAATGGTTGAAACCAATAACAATGGTCTCAATTTGACTTCAATTTAGTTTTGTGGAACAAATTACAAAATTTCCTTTAACGGAAACCCCAAAAAATCGATGATGACATGACAAAATATAACAGAATCTTGTGATTATGCGCTTTATAAACTCTTCCTTTCCTTGCCTTGCACCGTTGATCGACCGCTTTTCTACAAACGCGCCGTGCTAGTAGTGCGAGAGGGGAAACAATCCTAATGGCGTGCGTGTAATTTACCGTTCCGTTATTTGGCGATCGACGTAAAAAAAATTAGAAATTATGGCTATGTCGAATTTATATTCTAAAATTGCACCTAAACCGATGAAACGAATACAGGATACGATTTCGGTGTCGCAAACGAATGCATGGATGAACGGTAGGTCAATTGTTTTTATTTTGCTTGCTTCGCTTTCGGGCGTTGCAGTAAATTTCTGCGCAGAATCACTTTAGGCGGGAACTATGAAATACTATCTTTGTGCAATTTGAAAACAAATAAATTCGTAATTAATCAATTATGATTGGTTTAAAATTAGATAGTCCATTGGAGGTGGGGAGGGCAATACTTTGTTTACCACAAAACATCCTTACGCAAAAAAACTGTATCTTATCACTTTTACCATATTATCCTTATCCACCCAACCTGGAATAACAGGGATAAGCAAATGATGTGAAGGTCTCTTGATTCTTTAACATAAAATAGATTTCATTATGTTATCCTTGAAACTACTTGACATACACTCCGTTAATTAATTGAAGTTAACAGTCTCGTTTCATACCGTTTAATTTTGTTTACAGCAGAAACACTAAATAATGGCGCTCTTAGTTTATCTCCTCCGCACGTTATATCCCAACGCGAAAGCGTGCAGATAATGCAACCTGCAAGCGCCCCGGGCTCTCCTCCCTCCAGTCCTTGCGCCTCACCTTTGGGACCAACTGGAACAGAAGATCCCAACTGGCAAGCAACGAAAACGACGGTTAGGGAACGAAACGCAGCCATGTTCAACAATGAACTTATGGCAGATGTTAAGTTCATAGTCGGAAGCTCGGGTGCGACGCAAGTGATACCGGCACATAAGTACGTGCTTGCGACGAGCAGTTCGGTATTCTACGCGATGTTCCACGGGGGTTTAGCCGAATGCAAAGAAGAAATCGAAGTTCCTGACGTCGAACCTTCCGCTTTCCTTACACTACTAAAGTAAGTCACTTATTACGATTCGCACGTGGGAATTTACCACCCCTCTTTTTAGGTACCTATATTGTGATGAAATTCAACTAGAGGCGGACACAGTATTAGCGACGTTATACGTAGCGAAAAAGTACATAGTCCCGCATCTAGCTAGAGCTTGCGTAAATTATTTAGAAACTAGTCTTACCGCCAAAAATGCCTGTTTGTTATTAAGCCAGTCGCGATTATTCGAAGAGCCCGATTTAATGCAACGATGCTGGGAAGTAATCGACGCCCAGGTAAGCCTCCCACATTCATTGTCATGCCTCGACCTAACAAATGACCACTGCAATAAACCCCAGAAAAGGCATCTGAGTTTTAGTACGGCCAGAATTCAATCTAGTGTTCCTTCCTTGTTTTGAATGTATTTTAACACACCCATCAAGCTAACGACTGCCACTTTTTAATGATTTATGGAAACTTTGTACCTATTTAATGTTATTGTCGATGTGTCTAGTTTGTGTGATTACCTAAAAATGCTCAATATTTTATATACATATCTTAAGTATTGACATAGTGTAAATAATGAGATAGTGAGACAACCACGCAGAGGCTGTAGCTGATTTTTTATTAATTGCCACCTTATACTACAAGAATAAAGGTGGCGCTTTTGATAATTTGAAGTATACTTAGGAGCATCCCCCACTCTTGCCTTCCGCTCCGCCCCTACATGTCAATTTTGTTTAAGTTTTATAACTAACTAACATACATAACTCCAAAATGATTGTTTTCATCCCTTTTACCACTGTTACACCCTGTATATCTAAAAATTTTTAAAAAATCACATTTTTGACTGTAAATTCACAAATGACATTTTCCAAAGTTCAGAGAATCTCATATCTCTTACTGTATTGATAAGACTGAATATTGATTAACGTTCCTGCTTTCTTACGCATAGCAAACCAACAGTTCGGCCTCTTACTTTCCACGTGATATTTTATTGCCATAATATTTGCTTATCCAGTGATTCGGTTTCACCTACATTCTAGCAAAACCCGTTTATACAATAAAAAAATCTTACTAAACGTTTTCGCGTCATATGAACGAAAGACTGCATTAAAAGAACTTAAACTGGAAGAGAACTGTCAAAAGAAAATAGTTATATAAAGTGTAATCTTATACTAACGCGATGTTATGTGGCCATTGCTTTAGTGGGCTAATTCCTATAGTGTTTCTTTCGCAAAAAGTACAAGGAGGTTCTCTCACTATCTTATTCTTTACTCTATAATATTAAATAGCTTTTATTATAACAGGTGATCGGCAAATAAGTTGTACTTGAGTTTGCCAATTACCGTAAGTCGCATACATTCCTTTCTTTTAATCCAAATATTTACAGCATTGATGTTGGTAATTGTAATAATTAATGTAGTGTTTCATGTGTTGTCAATATATGGATTATTAACATGTCGAATTTCATTTCATACCTCCCTAACAGTCCAGTTACTACAATATAGAATATTGGGCATTCAACCGCTGATGTAATACTAACAGCTGTTCGATGGATGCGTTTTGTTTTTTTTAATTTAAACTTTTACCATTAAAGTCTAATGGCCACCAACTCGAAAACTTTGCTTGGTCGGGTTTTGGTCTACCGTTTACATACACAAATCTAAAGTTTTGTTTATTATTGTAGGCAGAAATGGCATTAAAATCAGAAGGATTTGTAGATATAGATATGTCGACATTAGAATCCGTATTAGGAAGAGAAACTCTAAATTGTAAAGAAATGGTGTTACTAGAAGCAGCGCTCAATTGGGCAACGGCTGAATGTTTAAGACGAGATTTAGATCCGACCCCGTCGAATAAGCGTTACGTATTAGGAAATGCCCTATATCTAGTCCGTATTCCGACAATGACATTGGAGGAGTTTGCAAATGGTGCTGCTCAAATGGGAATTTTAACGCAGCAAGAAACTATTGATATTTTTTTCCATTTCACAGCTAACAACAAGCCAAGCCTTGTGTATCCTACTAAATCACGAACAGGGTTGAAATCTCAGGTGAGCCCGTTGCGTATTCAAAAAACATAACGCCAAAATTGTTCTTTTTTTAGGTATGTCATCGTTTTCAATCATGTGCCTATCGTTCAAATCAGTGGAGATATCGAGGACGTTGTGACAGTATTCAGTTTTCTGTCGACAAAAGAATATTTGTTGTCGGTTTTGGACTTTACGGTTCGTCAAACGGCGCTGCAGATTATAATGTTAAAATTGAGCTTAAAAGATTAGGTCGCGTTTTAGCGGACAATAGCACAAAATTCTTTTCTGACGGATCTAGCAATACGTTTCATGTGTACTTTGATAATCCAATACAAATTGAGCCAGAATCTTTTTATACAGCATCTGCAGTTTTAGATGGCGGCGAGCTGAGTTACTTCGGTCAGGAGGGTATGAGTGAAGTTTCCGTCGGGACTGTTACGTTTCAATTTCAATGCTCCTCTGAGAGTACTAACGGTACAGGTGTCCAAGGTGGACAAATTCCAGAGCTTATTTTCTATGGACCTTCACCAGATGAGCATTGAGGGTTTTTGTTTCAATGTGTACGTTTGGTTGTTAAATATTTATGTGGGGGATTATTTTTCGTAAAGTGCTGTGAACAAATGATCTGACATCATTTGCCCTTTATTTTTTGGTTTGGGTACGACTTGTTTATTTTGTTCGTTACGCATTATACAATTCCAGATTATCGCTTGTGAAGAAGATATTAGATTATAAATATGAAATATTGTGTTCAAAAGTTATAGAAATTGTATGACACTATAAGCAAAGAGTAAAATTTTAGAATCTTCCTTCATAAAAATAGCTGCATGAAAGATATTTTTCGAAATGTCTTATATACATATACATTGCTCCAATTTTAAAAGCTGTAAGCATTTTTAAAGTTGCATACAAGTGATATGTACTCTATTTGTAAATAAGATAGTTTGTAAGATTATTACTTTAATAATTCATTAATGTAAAAATGTCATCATTTAAATATTTTGGATGTCCAAAACGATACAGGGTGAACAAGACGAAAGACAAAGATTTTTAATGGCTTACAAACTCTATTTTAAAACTTTCCATTTTACCAAAACTAAAATTTGCAATACATTAGTTGTCTTTATGTAATTGTTCATCTATCGACAAAAAACTGTATAATACTTATATTAATCTTGTGATATACTTGACTTGATATTAAAAGCAGCATAGCGTTTTTTATTATTGTTGGCGATGTGATTACAAGTGCTACATTTGCTCGGTTTTCGTTTTTCTTATGGGGCAAGGGAAAACATTCCGTACTTATTAAATGAAGTTGTGATGAAGGGTGTTGAGCAATTCAAAGTGTTGACGCAAGTTGAACTATTTTGCCAGAAGATAGGTGTTGAAACCTAAGCAACTCTTAACGAGGCGAGGCGGCGCAGCAATTTTTAACATTTGCCCGACCTTGATGGTAGGACCCAGTGAAAATCACGTTTTAACTCTACACAATGTTGCTCTTACACTTTTTCATACATTGTACTGTTTCCCTACTAATTTTTTTGACAATCGCATTGTATTGCATGCTTGGAAGACAGTACACATTGGATATTTACCCAGGGCCCCCTTCTCAAACCTTTCACACAATTTTTGATATTGGACAATTTCAAATGCATGTTGATCAGGACGGTTGTGGTTGACCAATGCACACTCATGGATAGGTTTCATAGTAATATGAGAAAAATATGATAAAACCACTTACCTAATGAGGGAATGTTAATGCACAATGCCTGTGATATTCGTAGGTATGTCCTTCCCAATTCATAACAACAAATTTGTAGTACATCGCTGATGTCGATTAACATGTCTAATACATGAGTTAAGAAAAACTTGAATGATACAGAAATACTAATAAACTTATAAATAAATAATGAAGGTGGGTTTATGCAACATTTTATTACTTAGGTCTTAGGGTATTATAAGTAGCCTATTTCTTACAGTGAAGTTGTTGATAAATTTTAATATTAATAAATCTGACATGCAAGATCCATCCCTAGGGTCATCAAATTCAAAAAAATTGGAATTTTGGAAATAGAAATAGGTCAAACGTTCAATGGCGCATTATTAGGCTCATTTCTTCACAAAAACAGAAAGATATGTCTATTTTGCCACTTAAAATTATACTTATTTGTGTAAAAAACGAATCTTTTTTGTTACCGAGAGATAAGCCACACTCCCAAAATCAAGTAGGGTGCACATTAAAAATCCAAGGCCTATTTTACATTATTGACTTCACAAGTACTTTTTTATAGAATTATGAAAATACGTGTATTTGAAAAAATGTAAGTTCTTGCCGAGGTAGTTCGTTAGAAGATTTAAACGCGTCAAAAATGTTCCTAATAGTAAATGCGTAAACTTTAACAAAGGGTTTACAGAATTGGCTAAAAAAACCATCAAAATACTAGCAATTATATACAAATATCCCTTCCTACAGCTGATCTACTTCATGCTATAAACACCATTACCATTATAATACTGAGCAGTGTTTCAATAAGCCCATAATGACATAAGTTATATATGCCTATGGATATATAGGAGCCCATAAGTATAATGAGGTGTTTCATTACCATTAAAAATCCAAACACCCCTATTCATGCTAACGTGCAATATTTCCCTAATTTCAAAATATTACCCTCATCATATAATTTCACATTTAATATCATTTTTGAAATGCACTCCCACCCGCCCACTCACAAATAAAGGCAAAATAAATAAATTCGTTTCGGTATTTCAATCACGGGTGCATTGTGTGTTGCCTACATGCACGCAATAATGTATTGCCTACTTTTACCTATACAGGGTCATTCTTGACGAGCGTCAGTTAGAAAGATATGGAAAACCTTTGAAAATGAAGATAAACTGATAAGTTCTTTAAGGGTTTTGGCACATGATGAATTGAGCTAAAATATTTTCAAAATGGCGTCACTTCCGGAAATACCGGAAGTAGCGATCAACTTTGTTATTTTAAATAGGGACCCCCTATTTTTTCTACATTTTCGGATTCTACGTCGAATTTGGAGTACAACGATACCCATAGTTGACCCTTTGCTCCAAGGGCTTCGCCGATATTCAAGTTTTTGTGTCAAAAATTGAATTTGCAGGGGTAATTTTAAAAATTTATTATTCGAAAACGGTGAGAGATATTGCAAAACAGTTTTTAATGCTTTATTAAGGAAAGATCGAATTTTCTTATGGTATGCGTAACAGTCTAAAAAAGTGAGACTACGTCACTTTTTCAAAGCTCTCAACTTTTAAACTTTTAAATATCCGTAACTCCATTTTTTCAAATGGCACCCCCCATTTTGTTCTTCACCCTTGTTTTCTTTTTTCCCAGACCTTTAATTTGATGCAAAATGTCAAAAGCTGCTTCAAACGGTTTCCGAGATATTCCATGTTTTAGTTGCTTCTTGTGGAAAATTCATAAAAAAATTAAGTCGCTTGATGTTATTCTTTTGTTTTTATTATGATAATGTTTAAACGTCAAATTTTTCGCTGTTTGAACTTATACTTCTGGTCAATAATGGCTCGTTTGGGTTACACTAATGAAGATTTTGTGAATTTAATATTAATAGATGATGATTGTAATCGAATAGCTGCCAGGACTTGTCGTCTTTTTTCCGAAAGATACCCTGACAAGGCGCAACCCACATAGGCTACAATTCGCAAATTACTACAAAATTTGAGGAATAACGGTACAGTTGTACTCCAAATTCGACGTAGAATCCGAAAAATTAAAAAAAATAGGAGGTCCCTATTTAGAATAACAAAGTTGATGGCTACTTCCGGTATTTGCGGAAGTGGCGCCATTCTTTGTGCACTCGTGTCTGATATGTCAATTTCTCTTTGGATATCATTAAGCGATGCAGTTGGATTTGCGGCAAAATACACCAGTACAGTTATTTCCTGTTCTTCAGAGCCTACCACAGGCTTCCTTTTTTTGTATTTTTGTTTGAAAGATACTGTTATTCGTGAAATGTTGTAGTAATTTGCGAATTGCGAATAAAAACAAAAGAATAACATCCAGCGACTTAATTTTTTTATCAATTTTCCACAAGAAGCAACTAAAACATGGAATATCTCGGAAACCGTTTGAAGCAGCTTTTGACATTTTGCATCAAATTAAAGGTCTGGGAAAAAGGAAAACAAGGGCGAAGAACAAAATAGGGGGTGCCATTTGAAAAAATGGAGTTACGGAAATTTAAAAGTTTAAAAGTTGAGAGCTTTGAAAAAGTGACGTAGTCTCACTTTTTTAGACTGTTACGCATACCATAAGAAAATTCGATCTTTCCTTAATAAAGCATTGAAAACTGTTTTGCAATATCTCTCACCGTTTTCTAATAATAAATTTTTAAAATCACCCCTGCAAATTCAATTTTTGACACAAAAACTTGAATATCGGCGAAGACCTTGGAGCAAAGGGTCAACTATGGGGTATCGTTGTACTCCAAATTCGACGTATAATCCGAAAATGTAGAAAAAATAGGGGGTCCCTATTTAAAATAACAAAGTTGATGGCTACTTCCGGTATTTCCGGAAGTGGCGCCATTTTGAAAATATTTTAGTTCAATTCATCATGTGCCAAAACCCTTAAAGGACTTATCAGTTTAGCTTAATTTTCAAAGGTTTTCCATATCTTTCTAACTGACGCTCGTCAAGAATGACCCTGTATACACATCCAAAAACGGCTACTTATTTAGCATTCCCATTAAACTTCAAAATTATTTACAATTCAATTTCTACTAAACTATGCAGTTGATTCAGTTGAATAACAGAAATTGGGCAATGTATTTTCATAAATGGGCTTTACATAAAGGATACGTGGTGTGCCTTCTGTTCTGCAAGTCATATAGACACATGCTGCAAACATATGAGTGTTCTTTCTTCCACGTGTCAAATTACGGGCCAATGCCATTTTAAAAAAATTACACGCAGTATCTACACAGTGCTGATTTAACCGTAACTGGTTACACAAGTTGGTTATTCCATTTCGTGCCTTCTTTAATGTAACCTCTCGTGATTCGATACCCATTCCAATATGAAATGCTGCAACAGCCCAATAGAAAAATTCGACAAAAACAGATTCACTTACATGCACCAAAATTAGTTGGCCCTCCTTTAGAGTCTGCCGACACAAACTGTCCAAGTGCGTTACTACCGCCATGAGCATTTTCCTCAAATTGCACTTCAGCGACAATTATGTTATCTTCCAAAACCGAACCACAATTTGTGCACACTGCATCGCCTCGTGCTGGATCTACCTCGATATCGAGGCTTCCACAGTTCTTACACTTCCGACCCGAAGACATTGTCAGTGAAATATGAGAACCACTTTAATATTATTAAGTTATTAAAACGCCTTATACAAACGGTACACGCAAAACTTATCCGTAGCGTAGGCAGTAGGTATTCAATATTTTGTTTGCAGTTTAATATTTAATATCACACAATTAACCTCAAAAATGTAAATAATGGCAGTGATTATTGCACCGTATACCTGAATGACAAAAACACGTGGCTAAACTGACGTAGGACCAATGAGTTATAGACTGGTTCACTTTTATAAAAAACAGCGTTTTAACAGGTTCTAGGGGCATTTCACATAACATTTGGCCAAATAAGCGTTTTTTACTAATTTGGACCTGCTGAACACGAATATCGATGTTGGCACCTCGAAATCTGAACAGGAAGTCCAGAATTCGAGATGGCGGCCAATTTCCGAAAATGTTGATATTTTCACTCATGCGACCGATTTTTTCGATCTAAAAACGGATTACAATGTTATTCCTGACGGAGGTATGGCACGATAATAATAGTGAACAAATGTTTAAACAATGATTTCATAGTTTTTCTAAAGCTTAATTTACATTTGGCAAGTTTACTGGCGGAAAGTACTTTCTGCCAGTAAACTTGCTACCCTATTTCTATTTAACTGGCACTTTCCGCGCATGACCTCATATGGAAGAATTTCCTTTTATTAGAGGAAAACAAAAAAAATCTTGTCGCGTCACCTTGAAGAGGCCTCATTTGACGGCGTGATTGCGAGAGGCTTCAATAATGAAAGAAAAGTTTTCTGTAACCGTCAGACGACACAGATTTCCTCCTTAGAAGCTTTTCACATCAAGGAAGCGGATACTAGAAAAACGCTACAGATACAGATGCATTCCTGTTGCTTCTTCATCACTTCGAGGTTTCAGGAGCTGCGAAGCTTTAGATCTAACAATTCTGAACTCCATTCTCTTGCGATTCCATCTAATCTTCTCTACCATTTCATCCATTTCCATCATTACGGCATATCAAATGTAAATCTCAAGATGTACTTTTTTTGTATTGTAATTTGTATTCACTTTTCTATAGGCTTTCATCCTTTAATAATAATAATATATCCTGAGGAACGGTAATTAATACCTAGCAAAATAAGAATCATCCGAAACACCGCAGAATAGTTGGACTCCCTTCATTTTTTTCATTTAAAAATTAACGCAAAATTCGAAAGATTGTAGTTATCCAAACTTTATAAGGAGAATTTGCAATATAAACGCATGTCGGGAATACTTATATATGTGTCAGGATTACTGGAAACAATCGTTTTGCAAGCCCTCCTTTTAGCAAGGGGAACTGGGAATTTCGAAATTCTTAATTTTACGCATCCTGCATCCTCCTATTACATTATTGTTAAAACAATAGTTAACTATTATTATCGTGAAGTACCTCAGGAATAACATTATAATCTGTTTTTAGATCGAAAAAATGGGTCGTTTCTAACGAGGAAATCTGTGTCGTCTGACGGTTACAGAAAACGTTTCTTTAATCATTGAAGCCTCCAGCAATCACACGACGCACAGTAACTAAAATGCTTGCCAAAACAGAAATAATTTAATACTTTCACGATGTGAAAAAATTTAAACAGTAGAAAAAAAGGTTTCCACTTTTACGCACTTTCAGGTTAGAAAAACTATGAAATCATTGTTTAAACATTTGGTCACGATTATTATCGTGCCGTACCTCCGTCAGGAATAACGTTATAATCCGTTTTTAGATCGAAAAAGTCGGTCGCATTAGTGAAAAGATCAACATTTTCGGAAATTGGCCGCCATCTTGAATTCTGGACTTCCTGTTCAGATTTCGAGGTGCCAACATCGATATTCGTGTTCAGCAGGTACCAATTAGTAAGAAAAGTCTATTTGGCCAAATGTTGTCTGAAATGCCCCCTCGAATGCCCCTAGGACAGAGAATCTTCGAAAAGTGAACCAGTCTACTAAGGTAAATCACATTTTAAAAAAACGACGCTACCCAGCCGCTTAAAAAAAACGCCTGGTTAGAAGGGGCTCTAATACGTCCAAATAGATGTTGTAGGTAGGTATTTAAATTAGAAACACTTGTCATTCATCGTCTACATGTTTACAAATTCTCCTTCGGTTTTTGGCATACTCAAATAAATGTCGTGAACCCATTTCATCAGCGCGTCTCCTACTCTCAGTTGGAATCTTCTATTGGACATAGAATCTAGAGTATTGTTGCAATGTCCTTTTAATCCCCGAAGTATTAACGTGTGTTTGACCCGTCGTCAGGTTATTAGCGCTTTCACTGCAGTTTGCAACAATAGAAATCGGGAAAAATTCATGAGTGAAAAAAAGTTAAAAAGACAAAACAAGGTACAAGTCTTGGTTTAGAAGAAGAGGGGCGTATGTTTCAAAGAAGTAAAACAACTGCAAGGGCACGGTCACAAGGACGTCGTCAGAGGGGGGCAACTGCCAAAATTAACATTAAGTATTGTAAAACGTCGAATTCGAACCCCACCCGAAAATGAGTTCAGTCTAGCTTTGCCAGGAAATAGTTCTAAACCCGGAAATGAGTCCAGCCCAAGAACTAGTTTTAAGAATTGTACATTTTATAATTGTAATGGGGTCATCCCGCCTTCATTTTTTATTTCTGATCCACAAAGTACATTAAAAATAAAAAGACCCGTGTGTCCTCAATTTTTAATTGCGAGTAAAATAAACCCAAAATGAATTATTGAAAAGCTGTGTTTTTAGTCCGAATTTGAAACGCTGTTTAATTTTCAATTTACGCATTGAATTGAATATTGTCATATTTGTTACGTATTAAAAAATGACAATGACAACTTTTCTGTACAAAAATTCATTTTTTAATTCAGCTTTTGATTGATCGATTAAAAAAAAGTAACATTATTTGATTGGTTCAAAATAATCGAGATGAATAATTGTCCAGACTCTATAAGGTATACAAAAACTAGAAACACCTACGGCTCTAACAATAATTAATGTAGGTTGTAAAAAAAGGTAGCCATAGTCGATTCCACGGTAGCTTTGAGAGGTACGGTGACACTCTCCGGTCTCTCTGTAATGAGAGGTATTAAGTGATACCAACAAGAGCATCTGTCTTGGGAATATCACCTTATCGGTTTACTGTCTGAGCAGCGTTACAAATCGGTTTTCCCGGGAAACATCGGACTACCCACAGAAATGAGTATATTCGTTGTATATAAGTAAGTAGTTGCAACACGCATAGTGTGAGAAGTAAAAACCAAGTTGTGTCTTGAAATGCCTAAAACTTGTTTTAATAGAAACCTTAGTGTTGATGTTTGTGGCAAATGTAATAATGAAGGCTATCATAAACGACATTGGTGCAGGAGTACAACCAATTTGCAAAAAATAATTATTTTTCTATTGCATATTGTGGATAGTAGCATAGACTATGATAAAGTTGCGGTATTGGTTAGCATAAAGTTCTTGCAGATATGCCGCTTGACTGATCTTCGACTATAATCGACTCGAAACCCGTATTCTTACCTACAGGAATGATCTGTACCTGCAATCACCTTTTGTCACTGGACCTGAAAACATTAAACGTGTTAAAGTAAAGTAAATCAATAAAATAAAGGTATGTGCGCCGGTTTCGCTAGGGTGTAGGGTCCTGTAAGAGTTTATACAATTAGAAACTTACAAGATTTTAAAAGTTATCTGAACCCGGCCTCTATGAGTGGACGGTGGAATCCCTTTCTCACTCGTTCTATTCTGTCATTTAAGTTACGTGTACGCATATATGGCAACGGTAACACGAGGTGTCGAAAGTCCTTAACTTTGAATATCGAATCAAATATCATACTAGCATTGAATAATAGTTATTTATTATACAGATGCGGGTTGTATTTTTCCAATTTTCCGTCTTTAAATGAAAAAAATTGGAAACTAATAAGTAGGTACGGTTGATTGGTGTAAAAATTTTTTTCTACGAAAAACCTTAATACATTTTTGCTCTAACATAATTTGGGGAGCCCATAATCGCATGTTAGGAATTTTACATTGAAATCTGATGCGTTACGTAAAGTCACCACCCTGTATAAGGCGATAAAGGGTAAAGTGTATTCTACACGATTCTATGGTTTTTGAAACCTAATTAGAAATCTGTATCCCTTACCCTAGATGTAAAAATCGCAATTGCTCTCCTAAAACCATTGTTTTCCTTCATGGAAACAGTAGAGCCTGAAAAACTGCAATAAACTGTTCGATGAACAGTTCCTGAAATAGACCATTCTAACCTTGATGTCATAATATCTTCTTTAATTAATCATATAACAACATAATTACTCTTAAATAAGACACAATACCTGGTGAGAGGTTATCAAGTTGGTTTCGAACGTGAAACAATTAAAATAATAATGATAGTACCCATAATAATACTAAATTTCAAATACATTTATATTTATAAATAATATTCACAGATGAATTTGATTGCATAACGAATTAACCATTTGATGTCATTTAATTAATAGTTACAAAACACTCTTCTTTGATTATATTTACAAAGGCAGAAATAGTATTTACAATATTTACAAATATACATAAACTCTTTGATACCGATATTTAACGACTAGAAATAACCGCGAACCTTTTTCTTACTTGAGTCAAGTCAATAAATTGATTTACTTAAATGAGAATCTATTTTATGATAGATGAATATCACATTCATTTATTTAACGTTAAATTTTCGATTTACACCACTATCTATAATTTATTTATTTCACTTTTAAGGATGATTTGTGAAGTATGAAACCAAATTATTAAATAATACAAAAATGTATACGAATTAACGTTCCCAATCTGAATGAATAGGCAATTTGTCGACTGTTTGGAAAGAAGTGCTATCGCGGTAGGTAGGTGTCATACTGTCAAAGGTACCGTAACAAAAAAGGCGCTGTCATGGCGCATACGATCGGAAGCGCAACAAATGAGTATAAGATAGTCTCTGACCGCCAATAATTTATTATACCATGGCCAATAAGCGATTTGAGACCTCGAAGTCCTGCACGGAATAAATTTTAAACAACGCACTGGCATGGGATGTTAATACGTTTAACGACTTTATAGTAGTTTTGACAAGTTGCCTATACTAACAAATGTCGTAACTGAGAATCATCCTTAAATAGTAGCAGAGTGAGTAGGTACCACATGTATGATTTACTATCAAACGCAGTACTCACGTTTTCACTCCGATATAGTCTCAATAAAAATGAAACTATGATGAAGAGATATGTTGCTACATTTTAAATCTATAGTAGTAACTTAACATTTTTATTTGGATTGTTGTTGCGAGTGCGCTTTTATTAATGGAAGAAATAAACAGCCCTGTCTCAATTGTCCTTTGGATGTAGCAACGTATGGTTACTGTAAATTGACGTATCATATAGGTTTTAAAGAGCGATTTAAGTGGATTGGATACTCATAAAGTCAAGATCTTAGATTTATATCAACCAAATAGTGCTAGTATCAAAGTACAAACGAAGATTGAAAATTAAATTTAAAAAAAATTAAATTTTTAACAATGATATATACCCAAGTACGTTAAATACTAGGTACAACATACCTTTTTTGGTTATGGAGATAAACGTGTGTGAGCACTGTTTTAATTATCATCTTGAAGAAAATTGCTATCTTTGGCAAGCTTCTAAGGAGGCCACTTATATCGCTTTTGCATTTTTTTTATTCTCATGCGACCAAAAACGGAAAATGACCGGTTTATTGAGGAGATACCACTTTAATCGCTCTTTTAGTATTTCACTTTTTATGATATCGATAGGTAAATTGAAAGGTATACTTATCAGTACGTATTAGTTTAAATCAATTACCCTTCTCGTTGTGAACTATAAAATATAGATAAAAAAGATCGCATAATACAAAAAGTACAAAAATCTCATAAAACTACAATAAATAGAGAAAGGAAGCAAATACAGTCATCGAAACTGTATTACCCACACCTTCTCTAGATGACTAAATATCATAAATATTGTACAAATCCGCGTTAAAAAATTTTACACTCCTTAAATTACAACGAAGTTACTTGTCAAACAGTACTTTCACGTTTATTAACCATTAAGGGAGTTTCTACAGACGTTTCTTCATCGGCTCCGTTTAAGGGTTGTAGAGGTATAGGAGGTTCTCTGGGCGTCGGCCGAGGCCTTGGCTGAGGATGAGGACCACGATATTGGGGTACGGGGTAAATGTTTGGAGGTAAATGTGCAACAGGTCCGTACTGCCATTGTTGGGGTGCTTGACGAGGCAGTGTGCACTGAGGATACGGACCCATCATAGGTGCCTGAAACAACAAAATTTAATCAGTTTTGATCGACAAAACAAGTTGTTTTAGTTTAATGCATCGACATAATATGTTTATAGTCCAGTCTAATTAGCTTTAAAAGTAGTTTAAACTGGATATTGTGATTTCACTCAACGAAACCAAGCGTATCCTATGTAAAAAAATCCGGTGAATCGGAAAATCATAGGCCCCCTGATGGTCGGAAACGCCCGGAACATATTGTTATTAACAAAAAACGAAGAAAAAATGAGAAAATGTCGTGTTTTTTCGCATTTGACTTCGAATATCTCGTTGACTATTGCTCTGAGGGAAAGAATCAATTGTTATTGTTTTTTACGAAAAAATGTGAAAAATTAATCTCTAAAATTAACAGTTTGTTATTATCAAGTAAAATTCATCCGATCTTTTTGAAAATCCGTATTTAGTAACTTCTTATGATAACAAAACAATGTGACAAACCCGATCACCGTAGGTTTCATAGTAATTGATTAATTAAATAAACAATTTAAAAAAGGGATGCTTTCTTTGTGTTTCAAACTGGGGGACTACAAGAGCGTTCTCAATTTTTTTATATATAGTTTAACCCTAAAATAATCTTTTCCAATAATTGTCTCGATGATTCTTGCAAATCGACGGACTGTAGAATTTCTTTCGGAATTCGAAGAATTTTCTTAGTTAACAAATGGAATAACTCCCGCAATATAACAAAAAATATAACTCCATAATAGGCGAATGGAAAGCTCTCGGAAAGACGTACCTTAAAAAAAATACGTCCAAATCCGATTAATAGTTCACGAGAAATCAGCTTTTGACTTTGATGTCAGTTTTCGAAACAACCAAAAATGATTTTGCAAATCGGGTCGCACAGATCGATTTTTTAAAGTGTGGATTTTTTTATGCTTCTATTTCACCAAAATGAATGATTTTTATTACTTCGAGTGCCAAGGGCCGATTATACAGTTAACTTTCTTGTTATATCTCGGAAGCTATTTCATTTGTTAGTTAATTAAAGAAATTCCACAGTCCGTTGATTCGCAAAAATTATCGGGTCAATTTTTGGAAAAGATTGTTTTAGGGTTAAACTATGCATAACAAAATTTGGAACGCTCTTGTAGTCCCCCAGTTTGAAAGACAAAGCATCCCTTTTTTTAGTTGTTTAGTGTGTTCCGGTTTGTTATATTGTTATATTGTTTTGTTATCAAAAGAAGTTACTAAATACGGATTTTCAAAAAGATGGGATGAATTTTACTTGGTAATAACAAACTGTTAATTTTAGAGATTAATTTTTTACATTTTGCCATAAAAAACAATTCCTACATATACTCGTATTTCAATAGCTGTTACTTACTTTCCATATTGCCCCTAATGGAAAATATTAAACGTTGAACCCGCATACACTATTTTCATACAATGTTTGCTTAAAAATGCGGCTCAACGTGGTTACATGCAGCACTTCTTATAGGAAAGGAAATCTATTTAAATCGAAAACTGACAAAAATATTTTCGTATGGTCTTCGAAAATTACGCCTAACAGGTATGAAAATTAAGCTTTTCGTTATTTTCTAGAGGAATGCGGCCGAAAGCAAAACAACAAAGTACCAATTTATTTCTTCTTTTATACTTACATCAACCATAGGTATGCACATTTTATGGCGTCATACAGCAAATTGATTACCCTTTACAAAGGTCTTAAAAAGAAAAACTTGCATCGATTTCCGGTTTAACCGGAACTGATACCAGAAATTTCAATCGATAGATCTGGATGTCGCATACAAAGATTATAGTTGACCATTAAATTGTTTACTCTCGCCAGATGAAAGAGATAATGAGTTGACCCGCATATTTCGAACACACCGTATATCCATCCGGAAATCCAAACATGTTTTCCATGTCTACAAATCACACTATTTTTCCTTAATTTTGGTAAACCGTTCCTTAGTTCAAACCTTTGATTATACAGGGTGGTGACTTGCGTAACGCATCATAGGAATTTCAATGTAAAATTTATAACAAGCGATTATTGGCTCCCCAAAGTATTTTAGCCAAATTGTATTAAGGTTTTTTGTAGAAAAAAATTTTTTTAATTGGAACAATAAAACCCCCATCTTTTTCAATAATCTGCGATGCCATGGAATTTTCTAAAACAAAAAGATATCCAGTTATCAATTAGCAGCAGTTCGAAATGGATTTTATGATCGACTTGGTTACTGTCTTTGCAGTTAATGGTGACATATTCGAACACTTATTGTAAATTGTTATATTAGGAAACCGTTTTTAGTAATTTGGTCTTTCTTTATATTGAATTCGCTGTTCTAAATATAATACTTTTTGATAGAATTTGATTTGTTTTATAGCAGACATTCCATGGCATGACGGATATTGGCGTTCTTTTTGTATTATAAAATTCTATGGCATCACAGATTATTGAAAAAGATATTTTCCTATTTTTCCAATTTTCCGTCTTTATTATGCAAAAAATTGAAAACTAATACGGTTGATTGACGTAAAAAAATTTTTTCTACAAAAAACCTTAATATATTTTTGCTCTAAAATAATTTGGGGAGCCAATAATCGCATGTTGTGAATTTTACATTGAAATCCCTATGATGCGTTACGCAAGTCACCACCCTGTATAGTCTATATTCAAAGGTTCAAACCCCCAGGTTGAACCATTGCTAATTTTAGAGAAGAATTTGAGACTACTTGAGAGAGGTTGAGGACGGCTTATAAATAAATTGGCAGAAATTGGAGAGAAACAAAAATGGAATTTGAGGAGAACTTGTGAAAGATTGAATAGAAGCTTAAAAATTTGAGGTAAACTTAATGGGAAACTGAACGATACATGAAGAGAGCACAAGCAAAAGGTGAAAATAATTCGATAGGTAGAACTGTGAGAGGAAATTGAGAGAATCTTGAGAGTTCAGAAACTGTTTAGAGAATCTAGAGACGAACTATTGTAAGACTTTACGATGACTTGAAAGGAAATTGGAAAGAAGGAGCTTCAGATGAAAGAAAAAATGAAAATGTGAACGCGAAAATAATTTGTGATTGGTGAGTGCCGACAGAAGTAACTACTTCTTCCTCTCCCGCAATTCTTCGCTCCTTCTTTTTGCCGCGCTGTATTTTAGAAAAAAAAGCGTGGGGTTGGGTTCGAACCTGCCTAATTGACAATCGTAAAAGTGTTGTAACAAATCTCATATTCGGATGCACCACTCTGAAATAGTTATTTACATAAAAGTCGGGAAAATATAGTTTGCCGGCGAGAGGCCCCTTTGGGGCCGAGTACTTTAATTTCCGAGGCAGGTAATGTCATTTTACTGACGAGTTTTGTATTAAATTTTACCCGAAAGCGTATTTTAATATAAAATGTCAATTTTCTGTAAATGATGACAGGAGTCATTATAGATATTTGGAAATGTCAAAAATGCAGCCGGGAAAGTGACAAGCGGCAGGAAACGTAGTCTGCTCTGCCTCTGTCATGGAAACTAAAATTTTCTGACAGAAAGTAAGCATGAAAATGAAGGTTTCAGGACGATTTTGGGTAAACAAATTGAATGAATTAAATTAAAATTCACCCACAACTTCTCAAGTAAAGATACAATTTGACGAGGTAAAATAATCACTTCATACAGTGTATCAAGCAAGTTATAGAGTGGACAATAATTTAAATAATTCATCCATCACAACGGCCCGTCGGTCACTAAACAAAAAGATGAATATAAATTAAATCATAGAAAAGATTTCGAGGCTTGAAGGCAAAGGAAGTCACTAAATAAAAATCTCCCCTTTTTCAATAATGCAAAAAAATTGTGCTCGGTTAAGTATAAAGGCTCTTCATAATATATTTAAGTTTTGACAAGGGACATATTAGTTTTCCACCTGATGGATTTAACATTAATATATATCTTGGTATCCCAAGCAACAGTTACCCTTCCAGATAGATTATGGTGGGGGTGGCTGAAGAGAGAGTCCGATTTTCACACACTGTGACCACGTGAAAGAGGCGTTATTGATCATCTTGCGAAAGTTGCGAGATTTTCGCGTGCTTGGTTCTTAGATATTCTGAATTTGCATTTGCCATACATATTGAGATTGATCTGACTCGCATGACCTCACGAACATAACCTTTGGGCTTTATCAATGCTACCAACCTAATATGGATTTTGCATTCAACTTAAAATTAGTTATAGATTTTTGTAAATCCATAAATATAGGTAATCCAAATTAATTATTTTTCTGTTGTTGGATGCGTTGGTGATGACAAACTATAGAAAAGACTTTTCTTTTATCCTTTACTCAAGCTATTTACACGGTACGGCGTAGCTATAATATTTCACCCGTTGACAGGATCAATGAAGGAATTCTTAAATTAAAGTTCGAAAATTATTAAATATATTGAATGATGTAGGTAATAAAATGTAATTTGGGTTCTACAAATTGGTAACGAAAAATTGACAAGCGCGTAATTTTATTGTCGTTAGCTCGTTACACCAGAAAACGGCAGATAGAACTCATTAAAACAAACCATTGTCATTTTTAATTCCAATTTTTGATTTGGTGCCCCAGTTAGAAGTTATTGGCGTTCTTTTGTTTTTTCGAACAATCGTGATCTCCCCTAGCTAATTTTTAGGACGATTGAAAAAAACAAGAATTTAGGCTTTCGCCTCTCTAAAACATTTGTATTTATAATTATTTACTATTTTTTCAAATAACAAAATAGTAGCCAACGCCTTTATTTTTTTCACTGATTAATAACAGGCTGAATCTTCGTGAGTATAGGTTGCGTGTCACGAGACGGCCAGCTTTTCCTCTGAAAATTCTCGATGGAGGTAGCTAATGGTCTGCGCAGGTGTTAAAAACTTTCACGCGCAGGACTGGGGATATATGAACATTTCACTGTACATTTACTAAGCTGCATACAAAAAATCAGCACGTTGGGTGGTCTGACCAGGAGCGTCCCCGACTCAGAATATCTGGAAAGGAGGGGAAGGTATCATTAATATCATGAACTTCCCAAAACAGAAGGTAAGAAACGTATATTCAGGGGAGAAAGGGAAGCCGGATTGGAAAGTTCGTACGAAACCGCTGGCGGCCGTGACGGTGGGGTTTCGCAAGGTTCGGTCTCGGGTCCCATATTCTGGAACTAGGGGCTAAGACAAAAAAAAGGAAATTTGGGGGTCGAAGTGATCGCGTTCGCTGACGACTTAAACCTAATCGTTTGGACGAGGAATCTCGGAGTGGCGGTTAGGTGCTTAATGGGGAGACCAGACAGACGCGGGCTGGGTGGGGAAGGGGGTATTACTACCTGGCTCTAATATTGAACAGGGGGCCATATTCATTATAGGTGAAGCTTTGAGTCTAGAGATTTCTGGAATGGGCACTTCGAGACTAGTTCATTCACATACTGATTCCCTGGGTAAGGAAATCACATGGGGAACCGGGTTATGTTCTCACACAGTATCTAACGGGATACGGGGAGTTATGGTGGTATGTAAAGAAAATTTAAAAAAAGGACACTGACACATGCGAGAACTGTGGGGAGGGATGCACTTCTTTTTCGAGTGCCGCAGATGGGGTCCAGAAAGCGACGAGTTAGCTGTTAGAGGCAGCACGGTCAAACCATCAACGGTCATCGAAGTTATGCCGTTTTGACTGAATAAAGTGATAAAGTGAATCATCAAGCCATCTTCGCGTTGTGGACGGAAATTTTCGCAGCATTTCCAAGAAAAAACGATGGCGTTGAACATTTTCCGCGAAGCCACGCCTGCTAGGATTCTGTGACCGATCCGTGCCGTTAGGCCTTATCGGCGTGCAGGAGGTTGAACCAATTTCATTCTACAGTGCACGAGCATTGAGAGTAATAATTACATAAGAAGAACCACCCCAATTTAATTGAGACGTATTAAGATTAACCAGAGGTGGGACGAATCAGAAGTAATTGTAACATCCAGTACAGTATGCTTAATTAAAAGTAAAAATAAATTAAATAAACAATAAACATTTACTGTTGGTTTTAAGTTATCTCAAACTTACCATTTTTTGTTGAGCTGGTATTTCATGCAACGGAAGTCCATTGCGTAATGTACAGTATCCTATATAACCCCCCGATGTGGGGGTTGCGTGTAATAAACTTCTACTAGGCGACGTTTCTATCGTAGAAACGTGTTGTCGTTTTCTCGCATAATCACTACCATCGTCGACATCTACAGGTTGTGGTATAATATCGGGATTCTTTTCATCACTGTCGCACTCCCCGCCGCTTGAGTCGTGTTTTGATATTGGACTTCCACCTATTAATGATGTGATTTATTAGTACCAATTAATTGTACAGTGCGTTTATCTTAGATTGGAACATACGATTTTGCATGCAATGTTATTTCCCTATGTTCCATTTTAAAAAAAACGCATCAACCTGAAGGATATGCGCGGTTCACAACTAAAACAAACGTATTAGAAATTTGCGAGTCACATTTGAACCAGCCTTTATTTTTAGGTTATGTACGTGTACGGTCGAAAGTCGAAGAAAAATTGTTTAATAATAAATAAAATGAATTTAATTATAAGTTATAACAAATGTTCAAAGTGCCCTCCTTCACATTCCAAGCAGTACCCTAACCGATTGCGAAATTCCTGAATACTATTTCGTAAAAACGTAGGATTCATTTGATCACATGCTGTTAGTATTCGGGTTTGTAACTCTTGCACATTCTGAATGGGAACATGATTATAAATTTTCGATTTTAGATATCCCCAAAGGAAAAAGTCATTTGGCGACAGATCGGGAGATCGTGCTGGCCAAGATATTGGACCAAATCTACCGATCCAACGGCCCGGGAATGTTTCATTGAGGAAACTTGTCACTGGTCTCGTAGAATGTGGTGGAGCCCCGTCCATTTGAAACCATGGGTTGTTTATATTCAACTCCTGTAACCGTGGAATAATGCGCGATCTAAGTAATTCGAGAAACTTTGTTGAATTTAGAGTTCCATCGATGAAGAACGGTCCGATTAGAATATTGTTTATTATCCCGGCCCAAACGTTAATTTTAATATTATATTGCGTATGCGTTATGTTGTGTACATGATTATTAGTTTGTGACCAATATCTAATGAAGAAAACGGTATCAGTAAGATTTAATATGGAGATAGGTACCTACCGATAGTTTTGAGAATTTACTGTACCGTTCAGAGACAAAGATGCTTCATCTGTAAACATTATTTTGTGCAATATTTCCTCATTATTGTTTAACAAATTAAATATTGTTTCGCAAAAGTCTGTGCGTTTTATTTTATCATCATCAAACAGTTGTTGGTGATTTTGAAATTTGTACGACTTGTATTTAAATTTCTTTAGCGTTTTAAACACGGAAGTTCTAGAAATTTCAAATTCCTTGGCCATTAAACTTAGTGATGCTGTTGGGTTTTCTTCAGCATAGCACAAAATTTCTAATTCCAATTCTTCATTAAGGACATGGTTAATTTTTGCCTTTTTTGTGTGAAGATTTGCAACACAGCCATCCCTATCAAATTTTGCTATAACTCTGTGGATCGTTGAAATGGATGGTATTTGTTCGTCAGGATACTGGACTGCAAGTAAATCGCGGACTTGTCTTGTACTGTTTAGGCCTTTGTATAAATTTATAATTGCAATTTTCATTTCTTTAGGCAGCATTTTTGAATTTATTGCAGGGCGGTAGATTTAAAGGTGACAGTAGTACATTGCGCCTACTACCCATTTGAACTACTCCTTCAGGTTGATGCGTTTTTTTTAAAATGGAACATAGGGAAATAGCATTGTATGCATAATCGTATGTTCCAGTCTAAGATAAACTCACTGTATGTACCTATATGCTGGAATAAGTGTTTGTTTAATCTCACTAAAAAAAATTGGCAAAGTTATGCAGATGTTTCATTTTTCCACAAATGGCGAAATATGGCCAAAAAATAATAAAATTCGAGAATGGCATTTTTTGGTTTTTGGGTCATATCCATACTTAGCTATATTTGTGGAGCTATACACGAAAATTTTCATGAGATAATTAATGAGCATCTGTATAACTTTGCCCATTATCTCTTACGGCTAATAAATGTATATGTCGTAGTCTTTTAGTGAAATCAGTCATTTCACGAAACGCCTAGTCCGAGGCCTAGTCATTTAGTGAAACGCTGAAAATTTGTACGTGTGGGGTATTTTCCCTTCCCCTTCTAGATCGATAAGGATACCATTTATCGATCTCTAATGGGAAGGGAAACCAATCGCTTGGTCTTGGAAAGTAAACTGTTCCACAGTTTCATATAAATGACTAGACTTTTCATGAAATGTCCAATTTCATTAAACGGCTGCGACATATACAAGATCTCCCTCTATTTTATGTTGACAATTTGCTTTAGCCGTTTTTGAATGAACATCCTGCGTTTACTAACAACACTTTGCTTAAATTGGATACAGACTACAGAAAATGTATTGGAAGTAAGAGTGATTTGTTGATCTAGATTAAGATTTCCAAGGGTGAGAAATGGACATTTGGTTTGTTAGGGCAACTGCGATTGTGTAAAACAAGTTAATAATATACCTACTATAATTGCAAATATTTCAAAAACGGTTAAAGCGACATATTATATATTTATGAAATTAGAAAGAACAAAATATTCAATTTTTGAAAAATATAGGTGCCTATTAACTTTGCGATATTCATCTGTTTTTTTAAGGTACATTTTCTAGCGATTAATGATAGGTAAACCCTCGGATAAACCTTACAACTCTTGTATTTAAAGTGTTTTTCTGTCTCTTAAAACCCACACTTTTACCAATGATCTGTGATGCCACGGAATTTCATAAAACAAAAAGTAAACCTTTGACACCAAATTTATTGTTTATGATAGTATAAATTGGTATGACAAATATGCGTATATTCATCATCCAAAAAGAAGTGGGATTGGTTTTACGCGGAAAATAGCACTCACTCGTCAAGTAAGCACTTTGTGTAAAAATCGATTCAGTTTTCATCGATCAAAAATTGCAACAATGCATCGTATACTATAATCATAATTTTTTTTAATGATTCAATATTCTAGGTGGCCAACCGAGATGATTTGTAATTGTAAATTATGCCAAAAATGTCTGAGTAATGGCGAAACGCCACGAATTTGCAATTAAAATGTCTGGGTGGCGAATCGAGAGGTAAAGCGAAAACGTAATGAATTTTTCTAATGACATATTGCTCTATACAGGGTGACAATTTGAAAATTTACCACCCCCCATGTCTTAGTAAATAAACGAGATATTTTAAAAAATCAAAATCCGTAATGCGGAGCGGGAATCACAATGACATAGTTGGCGACGCACTCCCTCCAAACCCCTGCACCCGAGCCACCCCAACTATTAAATCTTAAATAGTGACCCCCCCTCCCCCATGTGTGATACGTCGTTGGAAAGCTCTGAAAAATGCTTTCCAACCATACCAAATAGCATTACATTTAGGTTAGTAATTATAAGTATTTGGCGGGTTCGATTTTGGATGAGGGCCGTGGAAGGGTAAGGCGGATGCGAGAAGAACAAAAACTTCCTACATATGGTGCAGATGAGATGAGGTGCAAAATCGTATGCTATCATATTCGCCAATGTGCTAGAGCCTTTTGCACTTCCATACTTCGAGTCATGT
Organism: Photinus pyralis; assembly: GCF_008802855.1. Classification (NCBI taxonomy): domain Eukaryota; kingdom Metazoa; phylum Arthropoda; class Insecta; order Coleoptera; family Lampyridae; genus Photinus; species Photinus pyralis. The sequence goes on from NW_022170738.1 coordinate 10,368,874, forward strand.
TCCAACAAGATCAATTGGGCGCTCTCATACGGCAAGAGCTATATACAACACGGTTTTTTGCAAGAAGCTAACATTGACATTCGTCCATGGCCTACTCGGTCGCCAGATTTGTCAGGTATTTGGGCATCTATTAGGTAAGCGGGTCACTAGTTTCCCACACTTATCAAACAATTTGCGTCACTATCTTCGGCTGCGAATTCACATGAAGCTTGCGGTATGATACCTATACACTATACAGGCTGAAACCCATTAATAATTGTTTTTGTTCTATTGTTTTTAAATTTAATTATTTATTTATGACATAATACCTATAGGTATATTCGTTACTGAAAATTTCAATAACATGCTTCTACTATTTTTAGGTGGTTTTTTAAAGGAAGTTATAGTATAATATGTTATAAAACTCATAATTTGTATTTAATATACTTAAATTCCAAAATTTTCTTTATAAACTCGTCCAAGTTGCGTTATAGGTATTGCATTAACAATGACGGGCAGACAGAAAGTACGATTTTCAACTTCGTTTTGTATAGGTATTTTCTTCCGCCCGCATTCGCAATTATCTAGAAATGTAGAGGATGGAATCTGGTTCGTTTCAACAAGTTTGTGACTTTTGTAGCGTTGTCTTGAAGTACGTAGGCACAATATAATGTGCGTGGTAAACTTAATAAAAAAGTGAAAAAAGAAAAACATATATCTACCTACACATATTAGGTATAGCTATATACACTTCTAAATGTTTGCTTGTCCTTGATGCAATTAACTAGGTATTAGTTGCGTGCAGTTGCTTGTTATATCCACAAATTTAGATAATGTTTATCCTCAAGCAAAATTATCCAATAATTACTAAAGGAATGGCTATTTGTTTTTAACATTCGAACTAATCACATTTTTCTTAAAACATAGACGAATATTCTACGCGATAATTCTGTAAGTACATGATTACTTATGCGTGATTTATCCCAAGTGTCTCATGTTTAACTTGAAGATTGTAGGTACATGAGCTGATGGTTCTGTACCTATATAAAATGTTATGTAATTTGGACCTATATTTGTATTACCTAATCGGAGCAGATCTTTTGTCAAGAATTTTATGAAATAGTTACTTATACAACTAGAGTAAGGAAGTGGAGTTTTTTAACTCGAGTTCAAAGTTTGACACGTAGGCGTAGTAAGTTTATCAACTGAACAAGTTTTACACATATAGGTAATGTTTTCTGAAACTACAATCACAATTGAAAAATTATCGTATGCAATGATAAAGTTTGACACATAGCAATCTAGATAGCGGTATGTTTTAATTTTAAATGTCATTGTTAAGCTAGCAATTGTTTTTTACTTTCCGCATTAGAGAGGCAAATCACATTTTCTTCACCCTTTTTAGAGACGAAAGTATAGTTGTTTCTCTCAGCTTGAATGTATTTGATGAATACGCGGAATATAGAGAGAAAGAGTTCAATTTAAAAGATATGTAATACTAAAGGTGTAAAGATAAAGGGCAGAAATTGTTGTTTCAAAAGTTCGTTTTGAGTGAGTCGTTGGAGTATCCAAAAGAAAGTTCAAATCGGCCGCCGCTATGTAGAAAAACAGTCGGTACATGGTGATTTATTTGTCGTAGTTATACAATGTCGGTTAAAAGAGAGAAAATGTGTCTATAAATTCGAAGGAGAATTGAATCATGCTATTGTTTTGTTTGGATAGTCCACGAAATCGACTTTTTTCTTCAAGAGCCGAATAACTATAGTTCCATTGTATTATTATTATGAGAAATATAAAAAATTGCAAAAAAAGCCAGTTTTGTTCATTCTTACGTGGAAATCATCTACAAGAGATAATAATTTCCAAAATCACGCGCTATCCTTTAAAAAATGGCACGTTTTCTTAATGGACAAACAATGTTTACATCACCGTTGCTAAATAGCGTATTTTTCGTTCTTACCAACGAAATAGGAGTTAATACCTATGTACAGAAATCTTTAAAATTATGGAGACATTTGACCAAAAATGAATTTTAGATACGTATGTAGGTATATAATAAATGAGGTATAGTGTGCCATGAGAACAAATGAAAATGAAAAAACCTTTGTATTATACAGGGATGGTTGAAATTCGTGGCTCACCGTTGGGATCTCTGTAACGGTGAGATGTACAGTGTACCTATTAGGTTAAATCACTGAAAAACGTGAAAATGTCAAATTTTGTTTTCATTTGCCCTAGCTGAAACGGTCGGAAATGGACACATCTTCTATGGGCACTTTTATTTCGTTGAATCGGAGTTTGGTTGTCAAAGTTTCGATAACACTCTAGATTTCTTATTTCTTGTGGACGCTCATGTTGGATTTTTATGGAATGAGATAGAGGACCAAAAAGAAATTTATTTGAATGCATCGTTATCATATAGCATGTTGATTCAGCAAGATCTATTTACCCGCGGGTATATGTTTTGAGAAATGCGAATGTAAAATTTCTGATTTTCAATTTTTTTTGTAAATTTATGTACAGTGTGACACGTCACTATTTTTTTGCCTCTATCTCATTCCGTAAAAATCCAATATGGTGTCCATAAGAAATAAGAAAGTATAAAGCCTGTATACCTTCTACATCTAGCGTGTTATGGAAATTCTATAACAGATTCAAATTCTCCGAAAAAAAGTGCTCACGAGGGAACCGTCGATTTTCGACCGTTTAAAATACGGAAAATGGAAACTATAAATTTGACATTTTCAGTTTTTCGGTGATCTCAGTTATTTTCAAAGATTTTTCAAAAATTTCAAATCGCCCCACTTCACCTAGGTATACACTGTATCTCTCGCGATTACGGAGATCCCACTGATGGGCCCCGAATTTGAACCGGTATTTCTCAAATAAGTACTGTTGTACCTATGAAACTATTGCTCTAATTTCTACGTATAAAAATGTAGCTTTAAGTAACTTCCTACCTATCTTTCCATGCTTTATGTTGAATTTGAAAAGAGCAAAAAATTCTAAGACCAAATAGGTACCTATGCTAAAAGTAGGTGTATGATATTGTATTTTAGAATATTCGAGAGATAAGTGCGTTTAAAATTTTAAAACCAAACGTCTAATAAGAATCAAGAAAAAATCAAGTGGCCATGTAACAATTGCCGTTAAAATGACGACAGTTCTCATCAGCTTGTTTATCAGCTGTTTTTATTGTGTGGTTTTTATACGTAATTAAGTGGTGCGATATTTGACTTTGACTGAAAAAGAGCGAATTTACAAGCAAAGCAATTATCTCGAATATTTCGAAATACAGTATACCTATGATACCTTATTAGCATAGGTATTTGGTCACAGAGTTTTCCAAATTCAGCAAAAAATTATCGCGTAGATACGCTATATCTCCAAAACAAAACACGATCCTGGAAACGGCACCAATTTCTTATACAGTAAAATAGGTATGTCTCATTAAAAATCAAAATTGACATGTTCGAGGATTTTTTTCAAAAACGTTTTCTGAAAGTTTTATTGTGATTATATTCCAATATATATTTTATAATAAATTCAAATCATTATTAGGTAGGTATTATAATCATATACCTATGATCGCATTTAAACTTTGTTCGGGATTAATTATACATACACATAATGCGATTCAAATTCTAGACTGAACATGTATATAAAATTTCTCTTAGTAGGTACCTACCTACACATGAAACAATTGTCATAGGCATTTACTTGAAATTTCCATTTTTTATAGTACCTATAATGGCAATATTGTAGCACAAATCTGATGTACCTAAACCTACAGTATAGGTATATAGCCATATTGGTACTTTTATTTACATCCGTGATGTCTGGTATACCTATACCTAAATAGTAGGTAGGTATACAAATGCTCGATGTTGTCAATGATAAACACCTCAAGTGACAATTGCGATTACGTCACTCTCGATTATTCTAAAGTGCCTATTTCACCACTATCAACCATCAGTTATTATTCTTTATACCGGGCGATTTTTAGAACTATAACGATCGTTTGAATTTCCCCGCGTAAACAAAAAATGTATGAAGTTGGTATATATAGGTACTAGCTACGTGTCGATCATTTATTTATGGACCTAATTATACAATGTGGTACCTAGGTATGTCATCAACATCATGCATTCACATAATTATTAATTTACAAATGTTGCTTCTTTACTATATATAAATTGATACTAGATACAGTATTAGGTATACCTATGGCACGTTGGTAACATATTTCAGTGCATCAACTATCAAAGTTGTTCATCAAAATGAAAAAACATAAATAAAATGCAAATGTCATGACAACAACGGTGGATTGGTTCTTTAATTGACCAGTCATGGCAGGAAAAATTATTAACGTAATTCTTATCACCAATTTAAAGTGCCATATTATTATTATTAGTAACCGATTTCAGTGTACTGCTGAAACATGCAAAAGACACGTCTATACCTAATTATATTATAGGTAATATACAATTGAACAATTTATGGCTGGAGTACCACAGGGTTCCAATTTTGGCTCAGTATTAGCAAAATTCGTCGCCTAAATATCGTAAGATAACTGCTCCCTTAAAAACCTTGCAGTGGAACCTTAACTAACAACAGCTTATGCGATGGGTCATAACCCCGTGAGATAAAAATAGTAAAATGAATAAAATTTTATATTCAAAAGGCCCATTTTTTCCATTGATCTATAGATGTTGTAGAACAGCTCGGGAGTGAAAAAGGTTCGCGTACTATACCTACCCACCTACCATATATCTTATACCGGGAACATAATTAGGCGTATCGAGAAAGGAAGCAGCGCGTTTCAATTAAAATTAATGAATCGCTAAAAACCTCAAGGCACTATACTCTCTACAAATTTAAATCTCAATAAATATAATATATGATATATGCTTATACCCACCCCGCGTCAGGAACTTTATTAGGGCAGTAAATACTAAAAATTGACGCCGTGTTTTACTACAATCCATCGGATATACAAGGATTAAGAGGATTTTCCGCTATAATTTTATACACGGATGACGGGATGACAAAAAGAGCAAGCTCTATACATCATGAATTGTCGAGGCTTTTGTCGACGGATTTAACGCTGCGGGACTCATTTTGTTAGGTTCAATTATCGCTTATGCTGTACTTTATTATTTAAATTATAGGTGTAAGCGCCTAATATTTTTTTGACAAAGACTAGAGTAACGTTTGCGGTATTACCCTCTCCTATTACAGGTAAAAAGCACCATCAGAACTTTTAATATTCCATGGGTTTATGATATTTAATAGTAACGTCCCTCGTTTCAAATTTCTTTCTATATGATACCATTAGATAGGTCACCTTAAGATTTTGAGCGACGGGCGTTACCTGTAGGTCTCATGTAATTACTGTGATACTGCCTAAGTACGAGAGGGGTGAATTGTAGATATATCTACGAAAATTGTGGCCCGTTTTGAGATAAAATTATACCTATACATGATGAGTAAAATAAAAGCGACGATTCTTACTTACTGTAAGTCCAACACCGGCTTTAACATTCATAGTTATGGCAGGAATTTGTGAACCGTAAAATTGTCCAGCGGCGGCGGTCATGTCGGTTAACATTTTAATTAAAAAAGTATTTCACAAATTTAAAAGATAATAAACACATTAGGCCTAATAAAAAATAGAAACACTTAAACACATAGGTTTTATATCCACTATACATGAATTCCGTTTACTGACTGTTCTTCGGTAGGGGAAATTGGGATTAGATGAAATCATATGTTCCCCTACCCTCTTCTATCAGTTTCATAGGCGTACCGAGAATTTCAGAACCAATCCTCGTTCTTGCCATTGATTATCACGAAACGCCCCAGATTTTATCTTCCACCATCCTTTAAGCACGCAAGCGCATTTCAACCCTATGTGCATCTTATAGAAGGGCAACTTATTTTCACACCCTTCACTCTCTACACTCGAGCCCTACTTCAAACAAATGATTGCTAACAAAAGTTACTCGTTATCTATTTTATTCAAAACAAGCAGTTTGATAGTGTATTGATAATACTTAGATAAGTACCTACTCATGTAGGTTGGCAGGTAGTTTTCAGTAAACCATATTATTTTCTACTTACTCCGTATGTACCTACCTATACACGTGCATTTAGTAATGACTTATCGATACAATAATCAAAAGCTTCCATAGGTACCGTATAGCTATCCTATAATTTATAATACATACCTACTTACCTACTATTATCAATTTGAATTTGTTTCTCTGTAAAGGTATGTCTTTATTAGTCAAGATATACCTAAATGCTGAGATGTAGGTATACCTACCTAAAATTTCAATGTAAGGAAGTGACTAAAAATTCTTATGATAAGAATATACAACATGCCTAAGTATACCTAATAGAAACTTTTAAGGAAAGTTTAAAATTTTCATCAGCAATGCAGTTCTAATGTAAACGTGCCTACGTTACATAAGATGATCCAAAATGACTGCAGACAATTTGAATTTGGCACTTAAAATTTTTAATGTTGGCCATCATTGTATTCCCCCAACAGTAATCGCCATCCATTTACGACGATGTGTATTTTTATTTTCTTGTCTCTTTATACCGCGATCCTTGCATTTTAAATCAAACAGTTCTTTTCCAAGTTCCTTGCAAGTGGCAACATTTTGTAAAGTCATGTATAATAACTGCATAAGGTGCACTTAACCTTACTGTTTAAGCCCATAAGAAAATGACTATCGTCGTACAACACGTTCATGAAGATTCGGTTCCATGCTTTCAGTAATGTAATGTAAGAATATCCTACCAATCATATGTTAATTAGTTGCCAAACCTTCGGAAGTTGTCGAAGATATAGCCACAAGAAATCTAATCAAGCTAGTGGGTGAAACAATACGAACGATAACACCCCTTAATAATAGTTGTTATTATTATACATCAGGCTTATGCAGATACGGGGTATAACAGTTTGCACGAAGATATACTTATATAGGTATGGGAACGTTTACATATAATACCTATAGGTAGTTTTAACTGTCCAACAACTATACATTACGATGACAATAAAGTAGACGCAACGCGAAGTCGGAAATCTTTTATGAGTGACGGGTGTTCATTTATCAGGATATACCTATATGTTGATAGTCAAAAGTATCGCACAATGGGCAACTGAATACAGTTTTACGGTGGTCGTTTAGGTAATCATAGCACGAATTCCCCACGGGCAAAGTAAAAATTAATTTAATTAATTAATTGTGGTGATTATTCAGTAACTCATTTAATTGATCCACTACACCTACTGCTTTTAAATAAATGACATTTGGCATGTTATACCGCAACCTTATAAATGTTTTGTTTTGCGGGAAATTTAAACTACCCCCGCAATCATTTCTGATCACCCGGTATACCTACATATAGGTAGATAAGTAGTTATAATGTATATGTATATATACCTAAGAGTACCTATACCTAATCCGTCTAACCACTCAAACATGCATGTTTATTTACGTATAGATATACATTACTATACCTAGACATTAGTATCTTACTGGGCATCATCCATTCGTTTATTCCCGTCGCTTCTGAAAGCTTCTTAAAGGAATAAAAATAACGGGCTGTCAAAAAAGGATTGACGTAGGATCGGTCGCCTTTGGAAATTCATGTTAAATAACGGGCGATCAAAAATGAGTTGCTGTCTAGTCGCCTTTGGAAATTCAAGTTAAATACGAATTCCCATGTAAACAAAAATTCCAAAGGTGACTCGACAGCAACTCATATTTGATCGCATTGTATGATTTTCCATGTAAACGAAAATTCCAAAGGTAACTCGACAGCAACTCTTTTTTGATCGCATAGTAGGTACCTACTTACTGATTCATATACACATGCCAGAGTTGATGTACTATAGTTAAAATGAAACACTTGGACTGGCGAAATTTAGGGGGTGGATGTTTTTACTGAGATAATCCTATACTATACCTATATACACGGATAGAGTGTATGGGTATATTCTGTACACGATATAAAAATGAGCTTTTTTGTAAATAGTCCTATGATAGATTAGATAGGGATGTGCCTTACTCAAAAGTCGGAACACTCTTTTTTTGTCAAAAATATGCATAGTTTGCTATCGATATTGCTATTTATAAAGCGTGCGTTCTGCAATTAAAAAAAAATTATTTCATAACTGACAAATTACAACAATTTTCCTAAATTAAAGTACCTAGGCCATATATACAGTCTGTTTTAAATTAAGTCGGCACTATATTGCTAACTTTCTTAGTTGTATCTATTAGAGTTAGAAAGACGGTTAAATTCACCAAATTGTGTACCTATTTTTGTCTACTGAATCCAAACTTGTAATTAAAAAACAAAACAACATCGCACTGTCCATCAGGTAATGACAAAAATTTAACTTTTTTATATGGAACACCTCCTAGGTATATTATGCGACATCGTATGACAGCTTATTAAAAAGTTCTTAATGAACCATCGCCGGAAAATTTCAAATATTTTTCAATTATTTTCATTTCGATCTAGTTACCTATCCATGAAAATGGTAAAATGGCCTTGGTTTGTTGTATACGTATTTGACAGCTAACTTTGACGTTTATTACCTATACCTAATGCTTGCCGTTTCGTAAAAAATATTCTTTTTACGCGCCCTATACCTACTGAAAAAATGGAAACGTTTTTGAACACCTTCTTTAACAGAGGTATAATATATTGTAATTATTAAGTTAAGTGATTTTTATATGTTTTTATACCTATGTACTTACTCAATTTCACATGTTATTCTTGTTTTGTTAACAACCTACTATAATAAGTGTGTACCTACTTATTGTTTTAAATACCATTATGTATATTTGTATCATTTTCATGGTCTATGGATATAACTAAATCGAAATGAAAATAATGGAAAAATATTGGTTACCTATTTGAAGTATTTTGGCTAAAGCGCTATAGCGTATTGCTATCAAACCACAAACAATCGAAACGTTATTGGTACTTTCGAAGCAAGCAAAAAATATTATGAAGAATACATTTTTTTCATAAATCAATATTTAAAAAAAATTCCCTCTTGTATACCTACTTACTCCATCGCTTTACACACTGTATACCTATAAGTTTGTGTTTTTCAATTCCCTTTGTTGCCTTTTTTATTAGTTAATTATTTAGATAAGAATCAATGATAAAAAAATCCTTTCCTTGATTTATTTAAATTTCGATTGTCATGGCATGGCCGATACTAAAAAGAAAATCCGAAAAAATGGTATCAATTCAACGAAATGGAAATAAATCAGAAACTGTTAAAGATATACCTACATATAGGCACATGTCAATTTTAATTCTCTATCAAATGCAATAGTAAAGAAAAGGGTCATTTCATTTAAAAAATTGAGTTTTTAGTCTTTGAAATTTGTTAAATTTGGATCTCCACGCATAATCGCACGCAACTATGACTTTTTTTAAGTATATATATCTACACTAAAAAATCCTATTCTTTCTCTATGTACATACTGGTAAAAATGGGTTGCCATAACTACAACCGAAGTAGGTAGGTAATCAATTTTCAAGGTACCTGAAATTTCGCGTAGAATCCAAAAATACATGAAAAAATAGAGGCTTGTCATTTAAAATAACGAAGTTTACTATCTACTTTCGGTATTTCGGGAAGTGCTACCATTTTGAAAATATTTTACATCGATTCGGCCTTCGGCGTTACTCCTAGGTAAAAATTTTCAAAACCTACCTATTTCATTTTCCGACAAAAACGTTAAACTACAGTTCCCAAAAAAGACCCTGTAGACTCTATAAGTGGATACAACAAGTTTAATTTATCTTTCTGTGAGTTTTTTCTTTGCATGCCTATTTGTTCTTTCTTATTTTTGTTCAATAGGTAATTATATTAAACAATTAGGATAGGTAGGTATATTTATTTATTCAGAATATGTTGCATGCGTTAGTTGTCTTTTTTAAATTGCAGTTATATTCTATATGGGTAAATATAAAGTGATTATTATTATTAAGATAATTATATAGGTATGGATTAGGTAGTTAATTTTTACTACCCCCGATTTATACGAACCCCTGTAAATTTGGCCCGGTTTATTTATTTATAGTGACATGAAAATAAATTCTTAGATTTAGCGCAAAAATTCTTCCCTATAAAAAAGCTCAAATGGCTGTCCTTTGGGTAGTGCGCACCTTATAACTAACTCCAAACGTTTTCTTTATAGAAGAGTTTTAATTAGCTTGTTGCAATTATAAAATTATATGTAATAAACGCCAATTTTATTTTGATACGCTTCGTAGGTATACCTACGTACCCTAATTTCGTTTTAAATAATATATTCGTATATACTTAGAATAAACCGCAAATGAAAGATATTCAGCAGATGTTCATGTTTTTTACATTCGTACCTACCAATAACAAACAAAAAAATCTAAAAAGTGAAGATAAGCCTGTAGTGAGACACTTTATAGGTATTAGGTATATTAGAAATTCCATATTCTGTAAAGTAGGTATATATAAGTAGATAGGTTATTACTCGGGTCATTTTACATTTTCAATTCTGGCAACCGCTATATAAGTAAGTCCGTTATATAAATTCGATCTAAGGAATGGTATCTAAGGCAATGCTGCGCAGCTGAGTTCAGACTGGGTCTGTAATTATGCTCCATCTGAAGTCGCATTAGCGGCGCCTGATGCCTTACCGACCTGCATTATCGTCATTATATAAAAGTCATCATCATTATCAACATCAACATCAACATCCATAAATTCCTTCTCAATGTTAAATTTCTGTTTTAAATGGAAAAAGTGGGTATATATTCGACGGCAAAATTGAATTTATATATTTTGTGTTAATTCCAATTAGTCTAAAATAAGTTGGCGAATGAAATAGTTACGAAATATCTATACCTACCTACCAATTGTTCTAATTCTAAATAGCAAGGACGTACCTATTTATAATAAGTAAAAATATACTCGTAGGTATGTCATCACAGGTAGGTACCTATACCTATTAGGTATTATAATAAAAAGTAATTGTAGGTATAAATTTTGAAAATTTGTCATATACCTTCAATACCACGTAGCTAAAGGTTCCAAACTCTTTTATTTAAAACCTGATGGTGCGTATATAACGCTGTTGGTATACTCAACCATAAAGTTACAATAACGATTTATAATATGATTAATATGATAATTTCAAGTTTCCTATAATTAGATACCTATACCTACCTAACCAAAGTAACTATAGGTACCTTAGATAATGTGCATTATAACTTTTGAAATTTGATTATCTTGTTAAATTTAACCTCTTTGTGATAACTATTTCTTGTAGGTAAGTATTTTGTTTTATTGCTTGATTTTACTCTACGATTTCAGTTACCTGATGATAACATGGTTATGTCAAAACATGTAGTAGGTACCTATAGGTATGTTAAATTTTGATAATACCTATTAAAGAATATATGGGGAAGGTATAAATATTTTCTCATAACGATTATATTCTAAGTACATATGATGGAACGCATTTTTATATGACAGGTGCAGGGTACCTTCATTCAAATAGAAACTTTGATTCCGTTTCCTTATTCTACATCATATCAAAATTAATTTTCTTTGTATAAACCATTTTTTTCTAATTTAAAAAAAAATTAAGATCACATCATTTACTGTAATTTGTATATAAACAATAGGTAGGTATACCTACGTACGTACTGAGTACAAAGTTATAGCCATCAAGATCTAGGTACTCACAACCACACTTGTTATTGTCGCCTACTAGATGATAATGATGTGCCTATAATGTTGGATGCTATTACAGAAGCATTAGAAGAAAAATGTGCATATAGCATCATTGTAAATAGACTCCTCCATATGAAGAATATTTTATTTTTTAATATCATATAGTTTCAGCAACCCTCTCAAGATAAATGGACCGCCCTGTATTTGGGTCAAAACACATGGGGTGATTCCCAAAAATTTATTTCTAGGGTCTCTAATGAATGCAATCAAAATATCTTTAAAATAATATTTGAGTGAGTCTTGCCATCTTTCGGTCAAAATAATCAAATATGAATTACGCATCTTAACTAAACTATAGATACGGGCATTGTTTTAAAGTAAGTATTTAAACAATGATACAGGCATACCTATATGGTTCCTGTACCCACTGCACCCAATGTAAATTTCCATAAGAGCGCAAGTTGTTTTAAAAACTATTTTATACACTGAGAGAAACGTTTCTTTTAAATTAATAAAAATATTTCTTCCAACTTATTTCTTTATTACCAAAGTATTTTGTTTGGTGTAAGTAACATGCATTTTGTGTAAAAGAATCATGTTATTTCCCCAGAAATGTTCAATCCTTTGGTTATTATTTTCAGCTCAAACAAACATCTATTTATTTCAAAGAAACGTATATCCGCGGCATTTAGACCAAAGATATGTTTTCTTTAATAATATAATCCGGTGCGTTTAAATGTTAGGGAATGCATTTCTTCCATTTAAATAAATCATCTTTGGAATAATATACCTTTGTTTGCTTCAAAAGAATTTCTTTGAATGAACACTGTTCCACAAATAAAACTGCGAAGTTGGTTATTTTATTGAAAACAAGACAAGTTACTTGAGGTGCAAGTACGCTGTAAACCTACATTCTTAGTGCCGAGTCGACTGTGGCTTATACGTGTAAAAGTTTGGGTGTAATTTTGATTGATTTCAATAATTATGGATGTATCCGAGCTGCTAAAAGACTGGGGCTTTGAATCACTAATAGATATTTTTAAAGGTACGTAAACAAACTTTGATATTCGTATATAGAATTATATACCTAAGCATACGGTATACGGTTAACAGGCTAATCCTACTTGATCATCTTTGCTTTTTTTCAGTATACTTCTGAAGTACTTTAACAAAATGCACATGCACCTGAGAATGATGTATCCATGTCCGATTTAAATGATTATTTAGCGTTTCAACATCTATTGCCGTCATATATTGGCAAGACTTGTTGTGTAATTAGTTGGTTTAATCTTCATGGCATTACTTATAAACCCAATCAAATTGTTTGTGTGTCTAATAGTGAGACTGTTTCATTTTATAAGATATTTTTTATTTTAATGCATAACTGCGAAACAATTTTTATTTGTAAGTTATTATCATGTGAATATGTGTATCATTTTCATGCGTATAGAATATTTGAAGTCTTAAATATTTACAAAGTTTATGAAGTTCAAGATTTACATACTGTTGTACCTTCTATTGCTATTACCACACCTGATGGTAAAATGTATGTATCACATTGTGTCACATAATGTTTTTTTTTTTGTTACATTTACTGTAACCGTTATATGTATTACAGTTATTAAATAATTAAACAAACCTTACTTTATACATACTGTCTTTAATTTTATTCCATCGCCGAATTTCTTTCAAAATATCTTTGGATTAAAAAAAGATTTCTTTATTTTTAAATTATCTATTCATTTCACGTAAATGCTTACGTTTGTTTCAAAAAATATATTTTTTTATTTCAAAAATAAGAAATATTTGAAGTAAAATACTGCTCCTTTCGAATAAAGAATTTCTTGCTTTAGATAAAAAATTTTAGTTCTTTGAGTTAAACAAATTTTACTTTATTTAAAATAAATTATTTATTTGTAAGAAGAAATTATACCTCTACAGATCAAGAAATGTTTCTTTGGTCTAAATAAGTATTCTTTGTAATGAAAGCCTGATGTTAAATAATTAATGATTTTGCGCCAAACAAACATTTATTTGCCACTATTTAAAAGAATGATTTCTTTAAGTAAAAGTAAATTTCTTAAGTTAAAAGAAACGTTTTTCTCAGTGTAAATTTAGACCTTTATCTACAAAATATTCCGACTATTTTTTTAAAAAAGTTTATACTTAGCAACTGAATATACCGATTGTTTAAAGATTAGATGTTCTGCACCGATTATTGAGCTAATGTGTTTTATTTTTTTATTCTCGATCAAAACGGTTTATGGAAAAAGTAAATCGACAGTTTTCTAGATAAGTTACTTCTAAACATTACCCCAAAAATGAAATCATATTTTTTGTAAATAAAGTCTTTATCTTGGCGGGCGGTAAATCAACAATTTGAGTGTAGCATTAAGTAGCGCCGCTGCACAGTGTCGGCGGGAACTAACTCAGGACCAAAATAGGAGTTGACTGAGCAAGAAGATCATCTTGTTTCTTGCAACTATAATCATCTATACACCATAATGTAAAAAAGTTGCCCTTAGATAAAGAAGACTCTTAAGAAAGACGTATTAGATGTATAGTAAATTTGTCATTAAATTATTCTGGGAAATAATTAGCAAGTACACCTATGAATTGAAATTATGAATGGAACATTATCTATACGTACCTACCTCATTTTACAGGCTAACGCGATTTTTCTACATACTTATAACTTATAAGTATTATAGAGCTATGTCCGCTGATTTCATATGCTCTTTGGTATTTAGTTTTATACGATTTATTCATTTAAGTTATTAACCTGTGGTTATATACGTGCATCAAGTCAACAATTAATTATAATATACGATATAAAAACGAACCTCTAAGTACTCTACTTCTGCACCGGGATCAATGGGAGCGCACGTCTGATGATGTACTGGATAGTAGGTGCAATTCATGTCACAAGATTTTTTAAGAAAAATTAGGTTCACTATAAATACGAATTATCTACAGTAAACGCCCCAAAATGGCAACAGTTTCCACATTTGGAAATGTACTAAGGATAAAGTTGAAGGTTGCTGATGTAATTCCCATAAAACACCTCAGTCACAAATTAATTACCAGTAGGTAACCTATAATAATCGCGGTTTAAATGGATCATTTAGGTACGTTTACAGCTCTGGTTTAACTAAACATTTTGTGATGACTGGCAATGTAGTAATTTACGTCGTCCCTTAAAGATAGAGATGAACCGGAACGACACGGGCATCATACTGCGTATGGAGCCGACGTGGTGGTGGCGGGTTTATTGCGTGTGGAGATACGCCCCCGCGAATGCAGGGATTTTCCATTGGTGGAGCACCTGCGAACGCCCAAATGCAATTGCAATTCTATTGCATTTCGAATAAAAATATCCTTTTTTTAACGTTTCATTAACTTATCCGTCAAATGCTAAGTTATATAGCTCCCTTTATCACCTTAAATTGCACCGACATCCCACATTTCTAAATGCTAGTATTTATCAATACAACAATTTAATTTGTAGTAAGGGATAAAGTTTGGGCACCCCTAACATTTTAACCATGTACCTATGCTGATGTTCTCGTTCTATTCTCACACGTGCTACATTTAAGTATATTATAAGATCCTCTCTACCCGGTTCCATCCGTAGATCATGTTTCGAAAGACAGTCCTTTTCAAACTTCACAATTTTATTCAAATTCTTCCTATTGTATGTCTATACTAACAGCTATAATGCTCTATTCATTTATGATGTTTCTTTACACTAAACCCTAAACAGTAGTTAATCCAGGCAACGAAATTTTCTTGTAAGCGATCGCGCTTTTCCGGTTGGTCTTTTTAAGAACATAAAGAAATAAGAAATTCACTATCGATGTACCTATACTACAACCGCCTATCTCTGAAACACATCTAATACCTTTCCCAACTCTTTGTATTAA
Source organism: Photinus pyralis (assembly GCF_008802855.1). Taxonomy (NCBI): domain Eukaryota; kingdom Metazoa; phylum Arthropoda; class Insecta; order Coleoptera; family Lampyridae; genus Photinus; species Photinus pyralis. The sequence continues at coordinate 10,384,537 of NW_022170738.1, forward strand.
ATACAGCATATGTTTTACCTGCTTAAGTTTATGGGGACGCAATTTGAACTTGAATTTTCTAATTTAATTTTCAGTTCTCCGTTTTTGGAATTTCACATTTTGAGATTACGTCTTTTTTCCTCTTTATAACGATATATCACACATGGGTGGTTCAGTATCACATTTTTCCTAAAAGTATACCATTTTCATTTTCTGCGAAGAGTGTTTTCTGCTTTGCAAAAACAAAACGTTCTTTTGTTATGAACACAAGGTTGACTTATTTCAAGTGGTGTCATTTACGGTTGTGCTGGTTTTATTGCGAAAATATTATTTAAGTATTCTTAGTATGTATTTTGTTCTAATTTGAATTATAATTTTCTTGCAAAACGAAGGTCCAATTATGTTCAGATGAAAAGCGAATTATCTCAACACAACGTTGCAACCAGACAGATTGACCAAACTGTCAAAATTTGTTCACATTGTTCACAATAAAAGAACGTTTTGTTTTTCCAAAGCACTCTTCCAAAAAAAATTAAAAATTGTATTTTTAGGAAAACTGTAACTGAACCACCATGTGTGATATATCATTGTAAAGAGAAAAAATCAAAATTCAAAATGGCGCCTATAAGGAAAACTAGAGTTACTACGTGTTTCTCAGTCATCTTAAAAGTTATTAAAAACGGGATGTCATTTTCGAAATCTCCATTAAAAAGTGTCCGAATAATGTGTTAATTAGAAATGTCTAGTACGATTAACTTATCATGAAAAAATTAAAAACGAAAATTATTCGTTTTTTTGCGATATTTTCAGAACTATTGATATTTTAAATTTCTTATCAGATTGTTATTCAGCATGGAAATTCGTTTGTCACCATTTAACCAACTTTCTATCTCAGATCCCTGTAATGAAAAAATACCCCCTCCCCCTCACCCTCAAACGCGAGAAATTAGAATGGTTTGTGATTCTGTATGTATATACGAACACAAGGCGCTTTCTTATAATTTATAATCTACGCTAGTAGAGCGTTTGCGACTGCCGACTGCTTTATAAAGTAGCCTTCCGAAATATAGCCGCCACAGTCGTTCGTATGTGACCACCCGGTACTATTTTTTACACCGAAACTCCCGTAGATATCGCATATCGCTAACGTATAGATATACGAGTACATAAAACTGGACGTCTATCTATACGTATCCCTGATTTAAGGGACGAACGAAGTATATACAGACGATCCAACAATCAATAGAAGAGGGTGAAAGTTGATACGGAATTCATTTACAACCTAATGTCGGCGAACATTAAGCGACAAATTTCGCTGATGCGCAAATTGTATTTTACGTACCTATAGGTATACATCGCGTATAAACAGAAAAACGTGTGACTGATTCAAAGGTAATGAAGAACTACGTTTGGTCTGACAGTGAATCTCGTTCACCATATTTCATTCAATTTGTATTTACATAATATAATAATAAGTACCTAGGTACTCAAAACAGTCACGACAAATCTCGCTACCTACTAAAAATAATACATCTTGGTTATAAAAAGCTTGACATTGTACTTATTTTACTAAATTTCATCAAGAATTGCTATATGTGTGCTGTATTTGGTCACGTGTGAGGTTACAGGATTGTTATCATTTGTTTTATCACACAGCCCCTATCCACAATTGTTTCCTAGATCATAGGTGCCTACCTCGTAAAAAAACGAAAAAAAAACATTTGTGCAAACGTCAACTGTATAAGATGCTTGCTCATCTATACAAATTATTTTGGATGTACAGGGTGTGAGGTGTCCCATTTTTACGGTGTAAATAAATAACTGATTTTTTTAAGTAGAAGTGAATTTAAAAAGGACTACTCTTTCTGATTTTACTACAAAATAGGGAGTATACCTACCTATTGCAGTAAATAATTCATTTGTAACTGTACTTGTTTACTTTCGGGGATTCTTTTGTTTTTTATTATCACAGCCTACTACTACCGGGTTAAGTAATTAATAGGTATGGTGAAAAATATTGAATAACCTATAAAAACTACGAGGTTTAGACACAGCGCATCCCTTAGGTACATAAAAGTTGAAGAGAACACTTTCGTGTTATTCGAGTGATACCTACAATAAAATGGTAAAACTTCATAATTTCAATGTGCCATCACTTTTTTTTTCAACTGAATCCATCACTATTTTATTTCGTTATTCGATAGTAGGTATTTTTACTATAGGTTTCCCAAGTTGTCATTTAATAAGTTTCCAAGTTTGAAAACTTAGGTACCTACTTGTTATGGTGGATTTTGACGAATAATTTGTTATACCATTAGCTCGTTTCCATGTTAACAATATTTTTATAGGTATTTTGTATGGACAGCATTTGTATTTATTAAAATCGTATACGCCTATCTAATAGCAATTTCGATAATATTCAAACCGTTCCCGGGGGAGTAAAAATTTGCACCTCTTGATAAGTTTTTGGAAAATTATAAGAAAACAGTGATTGAAGGAGAACCAAAATTAATATCATTTGCAATTCTTCGACGCTAAACCTCATACCTATAAAATGATAAAAGATCATGACGCGATCATTTTTACAAGTGTCACACCACGTCTAGCACGCACGTTGTTTGGGCACCGCATCCAGAAAGAATTCTGATTTAACGCCATATGTACCTACTCGTATTTTGAAATCGATGACGTGCGTGTGATTGAAATTGAATGAAGTTGGTCATTCATAATGTACACTCACAGTCTCTTCTTAATTTATATAGGGTCACGTCACGTATACGCAAATATACAGTCCGCGCAATAGAGGAAGCTCGGATTTGTGTATCTGTCAGATAGAAAATGATAAATCTAATTACCAGGGGCGACAGTCAATTGATAATTTTAAAATAAAATTCGTTCTAAATAACTTCCGCTCCTGCGAGGCAAAACATTTATGAACTTTCCGCTTTTCACCCCTGTCTCAGTATTATTGCCCAATCAGTAGTGTGAATACGTAAAATATTGAGAGATGTTTATTGAAAGCGGATATTAACATTTAACACCAGTATTTACTTAATTTATTCTAGATATATAACTGACGATAGTCGAGTAAAATTTGAAAGAAAAGTGCACATTATATAAGTACACTTATATATCTAATAATTAAGTATACATGTATATACAGGCCGCGAGTCTATATAACTTGGAATAAATTCAGTCAATCAAAGATTTTTTTATCGGGAATATGTTCAGACCCGTCGATTAGAATTTTAAACTTCGTTCTCTTTTATGTAATAAAATTTTACACGGAGTACTGAATCCAAATTTGTAATTGAAAAAAACAAAGCAACATCGCATTTTTCAAATAGGTAATAGCCAAAATGTGACTCTTTTATATGGAACACCTTGTATAATTTTAAATCATATGACAGCTTATTAGATTCATTACAAAAGTTCTTAATGCACTAACAGTCAAAATACCTTAAATATAGCCAAAATTGGTTCACACTTATTGAATTTACGATGTGTTCGTCTAGTGCATTCTGCACTGGTCGAACATGCGGTTGGTTAAAAATTTTTGCCTTTGCGTAGTTCTGAAGGGTTCCTTTTGCAATCTACAAAAAACCTTACTACATTTTTGCTCTAAAATAATTTGGGGAGCCAATAATCGCATGTTGTGAATTTTACATTGAAATCCCTATGATGCGTTACACAAGTCACCACCCTGTATACCTACTTATACACATCAAATTCCTACTACCTTACTACAACACTGTCGAAAGTATAATTCAAGATATGAAATAAGTGCGATAGTCTAAGAAATTGCGTCTCATCTTCCTAAAATATGTTGCTTATTTTCAGTTTTCTTTATATTATTATCATTTTAAGCATTGGGAACTCGGAAACTGTAAGATATAAAGATTCGGTTAAATGAAAAAGAGTTGTCGTTTTGTTTTTTTAAAAATCCGCACCAGTTTACTAGCTATATGAACGAAAAACGGATTTAGCGATTTTTCTTTTAAATGTTGTAGAATTGTTATTATTACAAATACAACAAAATGACACGAATAACAGTTTTTGACATTTTAATGTGAACATAGGTACCAATTTCCTTCTCGATTTTATCGTTTTTGAGTTATAACGCAAAATTTCATGTTTTAAGTGGTAGCCATAGTTGGCTTTAACATTTTTAAAAAGGATACGTTATTCTTTTTATAACGATATAAGGCTTGCTAATTGTATTTTAATAAATAAACGCGCTCCAGTAATTTTCGTATTATTGAGAGGTAAACAAACAGAGTTTGCCATGGAAAACAATATCTAATGACATTTAACTGTGGCACATTTAACATATTTAAAGGCCCTTTTCGAAAATTAACTATGAAAGTTAAGTTAAATTAATAATCATATTCAATACACTATTAAAAGTAGATCGCATCATGCTATGGAAAACAATAAATAAACAAAATACTGCTGTTCATTGTTTTAGTTGAAAGATGACAGTTCTGTCAATTACAATGATGTTTTCTAATCGCGAAAAACTTAATATGGTAGAATGTTTTATTGTTTGTAATAGAAATAGTGTTCATGTACGGCACCGACAATTTTATGAAAATCGACGTCAACCATCTCTATACCGACGTTCAACATTTTATATCTACCGAAATTTGCGGCAGTTTGGTTCCTTTTCGAAACCAAAAAGTGCTGAACGCGTTATTAACGAGGATATCCAAATAAATGTATATTGGCCTACGTTGGCCATTGCTCATGCAAAGCTCGAAGAGAAGTGCGTACGTGAAGTTACCTTTACTAACTACCATCAAGAAAAATGTTCAGAAAAAAGTACTTTTAGTATCCAAATCGTTAAGGTCATTTAAGATACATAATGAAGAAAAGGTATAGAAATGATTCAAAATGCCACGACTGACATGTAGTCCATAAGAGCTGATATGCGTTAACAACCCCTCACATGAGTTTCTGTAATTTATAATGTTTATCTGTATTTGCGAAAGCCATAACCCCCTGTTCGGACAATTGCTTAAGGCAGAGTTATAACATAATTATAGCCTTCTTTGATCGATGTTTTATCAGAGGCATTGTTGAAGACAAAGTATATACCTACCTATTAAAACTGGTTGTTTCAAAAGCGTGTTAATTTGTCATTTGTCATAATTATTTACAATTTTAAGGTACATGCACAAATGTACCTACCACATCTGCGTTTAATTATATGCCTATGCTTCTACCAAAGTGCCTATTTAAAAAATGATCTAGCTTTTCGTACAGATTTTCAGCCCTCGATCTTAAATTTTGGTTCCCAACGTAATAACTCACTTTCGTGAGTAAATTCGACAGGTCAGCGTTATCTTCATTTTCTACAAAATGAATTTTAGGACATGTTGAATGGGTTAGATTTGAAAACACGAAGTAATTGACGCTGGTTTCAACACGACGGTGCTCCGCCGCACAACTAAGTACGAGAGCACCTACACCAACTACACGTATGTTAAAGGTAATTAAAAATATAATAATAGCTATCAAAAAATATAATACGTATAGGGATAGCTATAAAGAATTATAAAAGTTATCATATACATTATTGTTGCAAGTGTATAGCTAGTTTTACTATACAGGGTGGTGACTTGCGTAACGCATCATAGGGATTTCAATGTAAAATTCATAACTTGCGATTATTGGCTTCCCAACGTATTTTAGAGCAAAAATGTATTTAAGTTTTTTGTAGAAAACTTTTTTTTGCGTCAATCAACCGTATTAGTTTTAAATTTTTTTGATATAAAGACGGAAAATTGGAAAAATAAAACCCGCATCTTTTTCAATAATCTGGGATGCCATGGAATTTTCTAAAACAAAAAGATATCCAGTTATCAATTAGCAGCTGTTCAAAATGGATTTTATGATCGACTTGGTTACTGTCTTGCAGTTAATGGTGAATTATTCGAACATTTATTGTAAATTGTTATATTAGGAAACCGTTTTTAGTAATTTGGTCTTTCTTTATGTTAAATTCGCTGTTCTAAATATAATACTTTTTGATAGAATTTGATTTGTTTTATAGCGGACATTCCATGGCATGACGGATATTGGCGTAGTTTTTGTATTATAACATTCCATGGCATCATAGATTATTGAAAAAGATAAGGGTTTTATTTTTCCAATTTTCCGTCTTTATTATGCAAAAAATTGAAAACTAATACGCTTGATTGACGTAAAAAATTTTTTTCAACAAAAAACCTTCATACATTTTTGCTCTAAAATAATTTGGGGAGCCAATAATCGCACGTTATGGATTTTACATTGAAATCCCTATGATGCGTTACGCAAGTCACCACCCTGTATATTGTTTTAAATCATACAAAAAAACTGTATGTAACGGCAACCATCTCATATGCATGCTTTTGTAATACGGGAGTAGTTGAATTAACATCTCTGCTTTGTATTAATATTTAATAAGTAACTTAGATTATTGCAACTAATATACACACCCTGCCAAAAATCCACTGCACCAAAATTTCTCGGGAAAACACTTTTTCTTATTAATTTTGGTGCGTAGAAACCAAAACAATTCGTACTTTTTCGATTAGACTTCTCAATCAAAAGTTATAGACTAGAAACCAATTTCGAAAGAAAATTCAAAGGGCTGTAACTTTTGAACTAGTACCTAGCCCAATCTTGGAACTGTTTGAAATTATGGATTAACATTCCATTTTTCTCCGTGTATTTCTCAATTCTTGGATAGGTATTAAGAACGGGCCGGTCCCTTGGTCACCAAGACCGCCAGATCTTTCAATTTTAGATTTTTTTCTTTTCGGTGTTCTAAAGGATTTAATCAGCGAACGTATGCCACAAAAAACGACGTGATGGTGGTAAATGCCTTTCGCACTTTAGATGGTTGGATAATACGAAAGCTGTAAATTCTATCACGAAAAAATGCCGTTTATGTGTAAATAATAATGGTGGACGCATTTTGCACATTTGCTAGATTAATTTTTTACTTGTAATTAGTTTAAAGTAGAAATTTAAATGTAATAATTCGTAATTCCTTTGCGTTGTTGTTCTATTGTGGCCCTAAGTACGATTAAGAGAAATATTATAAGTAATAATTAACGGACAAAAATATTACGCATGGCAAACTCTGTTTTTACTACTCTCAATAATTTAAACATCAGTCCTGAAGCATGTTTGTTTTACAATTTCAAAGCCAACTATGGTGGCTATTTAATAAAATGTAAGTTTGCGTTCTAACTCAAAAGATTATAAAGAAGAATTGAAATTAACAAATGTATCTTATTAAGCGAAAATGATCTTCAATTTCTGTTTTTGCATATTTCTGTATTTCTAATAACATTTAAAATAAAAATCACTAAATCTGTTTTGCGCTCATATCTAGTAAACTGTGGATTTTTTTAGAAAACAAAAGCATATCTTAAAATGACAATTGTTTCCTCAGTTAACCAAATCCCTATGTCTAATGGTATCCGAGATCCCAATATTTAAAATGAGAGAAAACTCACCCTGTATATCTATAGGCGAGTACCTAAACCGTTCACATCTTATTCAATCACATTTCCAGCTGCAACAATGTATGTAGGTGCTTATACATTATACCTATACCTATATGAAACGTGCAAAAGTTTCTAGACGAAATTACATTCAACTTAATGCCCACTATTGTCGGTACATTATAAAACAAAAGGCCGTAAAACAAGCTTTGAAACTAGAAATTGGTGATATTAAATAGAGGACTTGTTATGAAAAGAAAAAGTTTAACTATACGAAAATTTAAATTCAGCCTTACTCTCCCTTGTAAAGTCGAAACTAAGAGCACAAGCCGCCAGCCGCGGGCCGAACATCTGTAATTAAATATCGCCAACCCTGTAATTATGGTCAGTAAATTTCAGAATGCGGGGGCCTAGCATGATCAAGTCCGATCTTCTAGTCCCATCTCTTCAAACCGAATAAAAAAAGAGGATACTCGAGTCAAGATTAACTGTGGATACAAATATTAGATTTTTATGTCGAATATTTTTTCCCAGTATATACCTACCTACCTACATTATAGAGGAAGAGTAGGTACCTACCTATAAGTGAACATATCAACTTTAAAATAACTTACGCACCAGCCCACGACAGATTTCTTACATTTTATGTGTATAAAGATTTTAAAACAAGTTTTCATAAACGTAAATTAATTATAGGTGTTTATTTAGCGGAAAGCATTTCAGCTCTATCAATCTTTCTGCTCGGAACCACTGTACACACTACATAGAGTGCCCCAAATTTGGCGGTGGTCATTGGGATCTGGGAAACCAAGGCGTAAGAGATGGGAAGCCGGTTAATCAAATCGACGCATTTTCGTGCCAAATCTAGCAGACTTGTACAAATTCTTGAGTGAGTCATTATACAGAGTGTAGCATTATAAGACTCCTCGGATCCTTTACCGTAAAAGATGCCGAAAAAAATGTTGGAGCAAAATTGTAAACAATTTGCCGTCGCCATTTCTCTAAAACTGTTTAATCGCCAGTATATAGCGTGCCGTATTCCAGTCGCTGTTTTCTTAATATACCCCATATTTTTTTTATGAAAATCTCTATTGTCGAAACGTTATGATAAGACTGGTAAATAAAATCGAATTTGTTATAACGTTTATTTTATATTTTCTGTGGCGATCGATTTCGGCGAAATGCCATCATCAGGCCTAGCTATAATAGGTATATCCCGTGTCCTAGGTTTATCATTAATAACACAGGATATATTATAGCTAGTCCTGATGATTCGCCGAAATCGATCGCCACACAAAATATAAAATAAACGTTATAACAAATTCGATTTTATTTACCAACCCCATCTTATTTATTGCAGATTTCGAACGTGCTGTTATAACCTTCTTTCTCAAAATTAGTGTGTGGGTGGAAGATTATGGATTTATTAACGCACATATTTAAAATTCATTGTCGGGGGATGCTAAAGGATTCTTAGGCTTCAACCTAAAAATATTTATCCCTCGATTTATCTCATCGAATCTTGCAATACTTTTATCGATAGCTCTCTTTGTTATTAAAATACATATTTGAACTTTTTAAAAATGGCGATTTTCACTTTTTTCCAATTATCAACGAAACGAATTATTTTTTTCAAAACATCACATCGGAATATGCGCGATTTTCAATATCTTCTTTAGTTTGCAAAATATGGCCGACTGCAAGTTTTAAAATTGACACCCTGTATAATTAGATCCAACAGTAAAAGTATCTAATTGAAATTGTAATATTTTGCATTCAAGGAAGTTTGCCATGAATTTAGTAATTTCAAAGTGAGTACTTTCGAAATATTAAAAAAAAAGTGATGATGGTCCCAAATAAGCGAAACGTCAAACTTAAAAACTAATTATGCCAGAAAAAGTTGTTTTCAATATTCTCTTTAAATAGAACCACATAAAATAAAAAGAAATCAGCGAATAATTTCGGTTTTTTTCTGAAAGTACCTATTCGGAATTCCTCCACTTTCAAAGCAGCCAAAATGCACAACTTGGCCTTAATTTAATCGACTCTGTATAGGTATCTTACGGTTTCCGAAATAGTAATGCCCACCCTCAACATGAGCGTAATACTCGTACAAGTTCAGCTCTCGTAAAAATGAAGTATAAATAATTACGTATGGTCTCGCTACAATTTCTTGCGTCTTTAGGTAAATAAATACTCGGTCTTTGTGCTAAGGTATCCTATCATAACCAAAATGTGTGAATGTGTAGGTTCGTTGGGGTGAAAGCACGTGCTATGACACATGTTTATCAAAATTAATGAGCTTCGCACAAGAACTGGCGGTTTTAATAAAAACCCTTGTTTGTTTGAGAGCACGGGTGATGCGAATGTGACACACCCCTACCTAAATTTGTATTTCTAGGGGTAATTGTGGGCGTAGAATACACACCTGTATTACATGCCATTTATAAAAATTATCTTTTCTCAACGCCTTAGCCATAATCAGATATATACGGAGCATGCCAATATAACGTAATAATTGAACTACACAACAATGTAGATATACAGAGTGTTCAAGGGACAATCGAACCCATTATTAATTAAGAAACTAATGCGAAGATATTTCTCGGAACATTTCGCTTTTATAAAAGGGAGAAATTTAATTGATTTTTTTAAAAATCGGAGCTTAATTTGTATCGAATTACTTTCTGAATTGAAGAGAACGCGAGGGACGCATAGATTCTTTCCCAATTAGTATAGAAGTTGAGGTCCTTTCGATATTTTTAGATGCAAGTGTAATTATTTTGTATGGTTGGCGGAAATAATATCTAAGATATTAAGTATATTCTGCCTAAGTTTCCAGAAAATGTATACAGGATGACCAAGAAATAAAAACAAAGACGTCGGCATTGAAAATACGAAAATCTATTTGTCCTTATTAATGGACTCTTGAAGATAGTTAGGTACAGGTTCATGAAACATGTCTAGAATTTTCTAGACAATCCGAAAATGTAATAATATACGGGAAAACATACTTTTTTTGCCATGTCATCATCTTTTATCAGTTATTACATCACAACCCTGTATATTATCTATAAGTATACAGGGTTTCAATGTAAATGTAAAATAACATGCTATTATTGGCTCCCCAAAGTAAGGTTTTTGTAGAAAAAATTTTTTACGCCAATCAACCGTATTACTTTTCAATTTTTTTCATATAAAGACGGAAAATTGGAAAAATAAAACCCGCATCTTTTTCAATAATCTGCGATGCCATTGAATTTTCTAAAACAAAAAGATATCCAGTTATCAATTAGCATGCAGTTCGAAATGGATTTTATGATCGACTTGGTTACTGTCTTGCATCAGTTAATGGTGACTTATTCGAACATTTATTGTAAATTGTTATATTAGAAAACCGTTTGTAGTAATTTGGCCTTTTTTTACGTTGAATTCGCGGTTCTAAATATATAATACTTTTTGATAGAATTTGATTTGTTTTATAGCAGACATTCCATGGCATGACAGATATTGGCGTAGTTTTTGTATTATAAAATTCCATGGCACCACAGATTATTGAAAAAGATAGGGGTTTTATTTTTCCAATTTTCCGTCTTTATTATGCAAAAAATTGAAAACTAATACGGTTGATTGACGTAAAAAATTTTTTTCTACAAAAAACCTTAATGCATTTTTGATCTAAAATAATTTGGGGAGCCAATAATCGCATGTTATGAATTTTACATTGAAATCCCTATGATGCGCTACGCAAGTCACCACCCTGTGTAGGTGCAAATACAATATCCGCACTGATTTGTATAATTATTCGTTCTTTCAAAGTTAACTGCAGCAATACGGGCTACGTGTTATCTCGCATAAGCGAAACACTTCATTATTGAGTTCTTGGATACATGTGTCTGCAGTCAAGGCGGTCACTGGTCAAAAGGAAAAGAGGGAGAGGTTATATGTGGATAGATTTAAGGATTAGCCTCGAAATGTACCGATCTATGGTAATAAGTAATTGAAAATCGCAGTTTAGGTGAGGGGTTGACGTACCTATCCCGTCTTTGAGGCACTAATGCGTATCTTCTCCTTTTATTTTACTGTACAAAGATTATTGTATAATAGCACGTTTAATAACAGCTTGAGCTTGCCATCCGTTTCTCACATAAATGAGGGACGCGTGTATTTAAGGGTGCGGAGATATGCAGTGTATACTAACTCCCGCAAAAGAACTGGAGTGTAGGCGTGTCGCAGCAAATAAATCAGAAACCACAACACAAGAGCGTTCTTCACGAGCTCGGTTTTCCCTTACCCTATGACCAAAGCTTGATACTAACTCTCGATTGCATGAGCGCATGAATAAAATTTACTGCGTTATATCAACCTTCTTGCTTTTGTTGACCTATAGCTGGTACATTGATCATACTAATCAATAATAGTACAGACGAATTTTTTAAGTCACCTTGTCTTAAAAATGACAATACATAATTGGTTGTACGTATCTATAGAATATTCAAGCAACGTACCACGCATAAGGATTTTAGTGCAATATTTGCTCCCTAAGTCATTGTGAGGCGAAAAGGTATGAAGTCTTGAGCCACATTAGTCCACTAAACGAAGACAAAGTTGCACATTTTGGTGCCGAATTTACCGCGGACCGCCGATGAAAATGCAAATATTTTAGAGAATATCAAGAAAAAACCGAAATTTTGCCATTTTCTTTTTCATTTGTTTATAGTTTATTTAAATAGATTTAGGAAAACAAATGACTGTTTCGTTTTGCAACTTTTTCTTCTGTAGGTACAAGTTGGCACTACTTATTAGACGTTTCGGTTTTTTAGGAAATCAGATTTTTGGAAGTTAGTTATTAAAAACCTCACTAGGAACATTTCTATAAGTCTCCAAGGAAATTTTCTTAAAATTCTATTGACAATCCTTATAAAGATGTCTCGAAAACTAAAGAACTTCCTAGAAATCTTTCCGGAAATTAGTAAAGCTTTCTCGTATAGTTTTGAGTCTGAAATCTCGTTAGGAACCTTTTTGGATCTCTTCCTAAGAAATTAACTACAAATGTTTCCGAAGATTTTTTAAGAAAGTATAGAAATGACTCTTTTATTCCTGAATTTTCATTAAAATTTGTTTAACCAGTGCGTAGGTCACATACATTTTTCATACATCTTCCAGGAAACACCTTTCGAAAGTCAAATCTTAAATTTTTCACAATCATACTAAAGCTCTTCCTAGAGAGCTTTTTAAAGATATCGTCTTGGGGTCCGGAAAACATTAAAAGTTGTTGCAAAACTTTCGTGGATGTATTCATACATTTTTGTAAGAAATATTCCGGGGAAAACCTCTTAGAATGTAAATAATGTCAGGGAAGTTTAAGAATAGTATATTAAGATACAAGTGTATATAATCAAGTCTTTAAAGCACGCGCAACGAGTTTAAGGGCACGACGCAAAGCGGAGTGCCTTTAACGTTGCAAGTGCTTTAAAGACCAATTATACACGTGTATCTTATAGTATTTTTTATTATACCTGCAGTATAATTTAAAAATAGGAAATACAATGAAATCATATTGCCGTTATACTCGAATACATGTCTAATTAAGTGGGCTGGGTGTTCGTCATTTCACGATTGCCATGGAAATGTCACTTGACGTTTGCTTATAAAAATCATCGTCTTTGTGAATTAAACGATTTCCGTTCAAAAAGATAATACACCGTCCATTAAATCGATTGTTCTAAAATCTAAACAAACGTTGGTAGGTGTAAAATCCAAATCCAGTAAAGCCTATTATTAAGAATATGAAAAGTTGTTTCCATGGATGGATAGGAAGTTACTTACGAATAAAAAGTCTTAAATGCATCGATAATGCTGGGATATATGAAGGAAATGTCAAAGGTATTTAAATCTTCTATATTTTGGTGCATTCATTCAAAACTTTAAAGCAATGCTGCGATCAAAAAGTGGAACAGATTTGGAAGCATACCCTAAATTACGCGCGTTTGTGAAACCTTCAACCAAAGGATAGGTACAAAAGCCAAAGAAATGTTCTGCATTTACAGAAAGCGACCTAAGAGGATTTTTTATTTCATCCAGATGACAGTTTTAAAAGTCATACTTGAAGTATCGTTACTTAGCAACTTTAAAGCACGTGTGTTTTAAAGGCCCTTTTTCGCACGCATTTGAGTGTTTAAAACGGAGATTGTGATTCAGGTATAATAAAAAAATATTTTTAGAAATTTTATTAGAAACTTTTCGCAAACCAGTTTCGAGGTCTCTTGAATAACCCCTCTTTGATTTCAGTTTCAAGGGTTCTAATTTCAAATTCCAGGTAAAGGCATGGCATATTATGTAGCAGTTAGGTAAAACTTGTCTTAAATACAAAACCGCGATCATGAAATCCTTTTGAAACCTTTCGCTAAATGCAAGTCTTTTTAAAAATAGGAGGGATACTAATGAGAAATCTGCGTTATGTGCAGAGGCGGATTTAGAGGGGGGCACTAAGGGCACGAGCCCAGGGCGGCAAATTACCTGGCAATCCTAACGATCGAATCGGAAATAACCAGAAAATTAGATTTCGATGATGTGATACGTTCATTTTCTGAAGAAAGTTCACGGAGAAAATTGTTTTGATTAATCCAATAAATTGTTGCATAATCAAATAAAAATACTTATTCCTTATAAGCATTTTGTTCTGTAGTCGAATAGTCCACGAACCAATAAACTCCCTTAGATTGCGATTTTATTTTTTAGCCATAGGATTTATGAAGTTGTGGGCTATTTTTGTGGTAAGAATGATCTAGGGGCGGCAAGTTTCCCAAAGCCCCTGGGCGGCAAAAGTATAAATCCGCCACTGGTTATGTGGGCCGTATAGTGTCAAATAATTCCCTTTTTCCTTAGCCAGACAAACGATTTGTGCTAAGCAAAGAAATCAAAGATTTGGGACCTGGAACTCCCAAAAGTCTCTTGTGGCTCCGGATTGTAGGACAATTGGCGCCCGCACAATTCGCTCCCTGACAATTCACGGTCTGATAATTCGCTCCTGAACAATTCGCGCCTGCATAATTCGCTCCCAGACAATTCGCACCCGGACAATTCGCTCCCGGAAAAAATGCATGTTGAAATTAAATTGTTTATGAAATATTCCTATATTAAATTAAATAGATTTTTTCATAAAATCAAGTAAGTCAAAAACAGTTGATTTCAGTTCAAGCAACCGATTTTCCAGGAATTACTTTGAAGAAGAGTCACAAACTCCTATTTTGTTTGAGAGTATTCCGTATTGAGACTGATATAGGTCACCACTCACCATAAAGTCTTTGAGAACATGGGAAGTGAAATAATAAATATATATCTAATATATTTTTTGGGAAGAGGGCTTTGGAAAAACAAAACGTTCTTTTATTGTGAACAAAAGTTTAACAGTTTGATCCGTCTGTCTGATGGTTGCATCGTTGGTAGGGAACTATAGTTGTGTTGAGAAAATTCAGTTTTCATCTGCACATAATTAAACCTTCGTTTTGCAAGAAAATTATAATTAAAATTAGAAGAAAATAATATATTAAATTTAATAATATATTTGCGCAATACAACTAGAAAAACCGTGAATGAAACTACTTGAAATTAGTTCACAATAAAAGAACGTTTTGTTTTTCCAAAGCACTCTAGGAAATGTTTTAGGAAAAATGTGAAACTGAACCACTATACCGGGGGAATATTCCCAAACCGAACATAGGGAATTAACATGGGAAAATGGTTTTTTGTAGATAGTTGCTCCCCATGTTAATGTTTATACTGACACCAATCGAAAGAAGATTTTTTTCCTCGTCTAATGATATACGAATTAGTTCATTTTCAGGTGTATTTCTCAATATTTCAATAAAAATTCGGCAATAAATCCACTTACCAAAATCACGTTAAGCAATGACTAGTAAGACAAAAAGCAGATTCAAACGTCCAAATCAATATCAGTTTATGATAACTGGCATTAATTTTTTTGTAAAATGCGGTTCACTCAGGAAAAAGTATTTATAATAAACAACTTTTACAGTGGTAATATTTACTCTAGTACGCGATATTTGCTTTCCGTGCATTTTAATGAGCGTCCCATTCCGTCTGTGTGAAAACCTATTTCAATTTTTTAGGAAATTTCCATGGCTTAACATGATTTTCCTAATTGGATATATTGCCGAATTTTTGATAAAATAATGAGAAATACAATTTTACAACAATTTGGATTTCTAATCGCTATCTTCTTAGACCTTTTAATGCGCAATATGTCTCCCATTTAACCGAATTTATATCTCTTGCCCTTCTATAAAATGCCCATAATCAATATCAATAAAATACAGGGTGTTCTACTTAAAATATGAAAGTTGTTATTCGCTTCCCCTAAAACCGGAAGTGCAACGATCATAACAATACCTACTTTCTTTCGATAGATCATAAAAAACGATGTTGGTATGCAAATTTTCAGATTTAAATTATCAATGAGAGCCTGAATACCTTTAGGTAATGGTTGTCGTTAAACAGCCTGTATTCAGTAAACCCGTGTAGCACAAAGAATACAAGTTAAAAAGTAATCGTAAACGATTTACATAAAGCGCATTTCCACTTGCATTCATTTCCCATTGTTAAAATCGTAAAAATCCGGCCACAAATATGAAAGATAACGTTGCACATGGGCAATCCATTTTTGACGTGCTACTTCAATTTCAGTTTATGACAAGAATTTTATTTCAATGCTTTTCTAAATAAGAAAGTTGGAACTGCGCATGCGCAAACCTAAATTTAGAAACTAATATTAGATTTTCCTTTGTTCCAAGCGCCTAAGTATCAAATTTCACTTAAATGCTTCCATAGATAAAAAAGTTGGCACTGCGCATGCGCAAAATAAAATTTTGAAACTGGCGCTAGATTTTCCTTTATTCCAAGTGCCTATGTATCAAATTTCATTTAAATTCTTCCATAAATAAAAAGTTGGCACTGCGCATGCGCAAAACCAAATTTTGAAATTGGCGTTTGATTTTCCTTTATTCGAAGTGCTTCTGTATCAAATTTCGTTAAAATTTTTCCATAAATAAAAAAGTTGGCACTGCGCATGCGCAAAACCAAATTTTGAAATTGGCGTTTGATTTTCCTTTATTCGAAGTGCTTCTGTATCAAATTTCGTTTAAATTCTTCCATAAATAAAAAAGTTGCCACTGCGCATGCGCAAAACCAAATTTTGAAATTGGCGTTTGATTTTCCTTTATTCCAAGTGCCTATGTATCAAATTTCATTCAAATACTTTTATAAGTAAAAAAAGTTTGCAATTCGGTTTATAAATGGTCGAGATGCGAAAAGGGCACTGTGAATTTTGAATCGATTCGATTCAACTTTTGGCATTGCGTATTATATGGCTAAAGCTATGCCCATATCGAATTTCATGCAATTCAGTTCATAACTAACGGAGATGTAAAAGCGATCGAACATTTCTAAACAAAGTTATCGTTCACACGGACAGATAGATGGACAGACAGACAAAGCAACAGACGGACAGACCAACAGGCAGACGACAGATAGCAATGCAAAATTATAAACGATATCTAGGATCGTTAATAAACGGCAAAAGTGTAAAATTATGGAACATGTAAGAAACGGTTTTTTGTTTTTTTTACAATAACTTTTTTTGTAAGCGGCACAGAAAAAATTCCTTCCTTGGTACAAGACTCGAAACCATAACGAACCAAATAGCGGAAAAAGTAGAACAATATCTCTTAAGATAAAGAACTAGTAGCGTCGCAAAACGAGCGGACGGACGGACGGACAAAGTGGCCACAATAGCGCATTTTTTTTTATTTTTGTGGAAATGCGCTAAAAATGAATCCGTTGGTATATTGTAAGAAAATATTGGTAAATAAATCAAAATCAAATTATATCTGAATAAAAGATGTAGGTATAAGTATACAAATAAAATCATATACGGTACCAATTTTTTGCGAATAGGCAGTTTATAAACTTAAGAGGTATTAACTTAAGACGTTTATAAAATCTAGACAATGTGTGAAATCGATTGGTTGTGGACGTTGAGGCAAATCGGTAGCGGTGAGGCGCCGGGCCGCCGGCGAGTCCCTAGCTAATATGGGTATACCTAAATTCATCTTCGCTCGTCCCTTAATTAGAAAAGATGGAATTACCTGCAATATAGGTAATCTAAATAAAATAGAAATACATTGTCTTAACCGACCTCTGTTATTAAAAAGGTGGTTCGGGCAACTTAGTCTGTGGGAAAATATTAATTGGTTATTTAATTGTTACTTATCCACATTCGAGTTTCTTCAGATTTATTATTAACAACGCCTTACAATTAGTATTATGAACGGATATAAAATACAAGATAAATTACTTTTTCATTAAAATATTAAACTGTTTGTGTCTTTTTTCGACATTGTCCTCTTATACACATTTTAAGGTGATAAGAAATCTTAAGCATTGCACACATCGCGTCTTGGTATAGCTGCAGCTTTGTTTCTTACTCTGATTATATGGTATGATACCATCTTCTATTTCTTTTCTATCACATGTACCTTTGAGTGCCACCTTTGAATTTAAACGCTGTGATATGGGGGTGTTTCCAGATCAGGAGGGATGGCATGGCTAACTTCTTGTTATAGAAGATGCAGGCATGATGTAGGTTATACGTGTATCTTTAGTATAAATACGAAGTGATTCCAGTTGTATAAAAGAGAGGAAAAATAACATTCATGTTAATCTATTAATTACTTTATAAGCTAATGGACTGTTTTCTTACGAAAATCAGGAACGCGCGCATTTTTGAATCTTTCAAAACTCAGGACAACGCGAAATAAATGTGAAAGAATAAATAGGAGATTATAATAATTGTAGACGTCAAGACACTAAACCCTCTCATTTTAATGTTAATTATTCAAAAATCGAGTTTCGGTTGGCTCTGCATTTTGAGCCTGCGGTCGGGATTTTCGTAACAAAGCACCTTAAGACTACACTAGCTGAAGCACTTCCCTGTTGGTGATGGAGACGGCCCAAAGCGTCATCATAGGTAACATTTGCCATTCGATTTGTATACGTACGGGAACCCAAAGTGACTTGTGATGCGAAAGTATACCATCGTCATAACGATCTAATGAACACTCAATTCGATCAGCTCTATTGTGGTCAACAGTCGTTGACATAATGTAATCTGAACCGAAACCTACGACAAGGCAGCACGCGTTTTCAATTTCTGGGTCTACCGTGTTTATAAGTGTATTGTTATAAGATACCTAAATAAATGCTTTCGTTGTTATTGTACCTATTGTAAGCAGATAGATGATAATTATTTAATATTTGTAGTTATAAATGTTATACAGTAGATACCTTTTCTTATAGGAATTACAAGGAATAGGTACCTACACACATGTAATTATTGTTGCGCATTTTTCGCGGATAGTGATTGAATTATTTGATGCACGATTAAAACAGGGCAAAAAATTAGGTACGTACCTAATTAAAAACGGTAAAATGTGGCACAGCGATAAATATTAATAATAATAGGTAGGTATTCGTCGTACAGATTATCGAGATAGCGCCGTCACTTTGTGCAAACTAAACAGTTCAAGTGATGGGAAAATTACTGTGATCAGAAAGGCTTCTCTCTTTTCTTCGCAGGTCGATCCATCAATCATTTGACTAATCAATTTTTGATATAAACGCTATATAAACTGTGTACATACCCCAATTGATTATTGTGATTATACCTATATACCTACTCCTTATTATAAGACTTCGGGATTATGTCCTGCATGCGTTCATATATGACCATCAAAATTATTCCTAAATTGATTTGTCCATCGGTGCGTTGGCCCGCATGTAGGTAGGTACATTATGCATATTGCCGTCTAATTAGTCAGGGGTTGCGTATAATTTTTTTCCGAATAATAAAAGATACCTCCTCTGGCGTGTTTATCGACGTGTGGGTTATATCCGCATCTATCCCATCTATTACCACAAGCGCAATTTAAGAATTAGAATGAATTTTACACAGATAAAGCACGCAAACATCAAATCGAGGGGAGAATTTTTTAATAAACAGAAACACAATGGAGCTTGATATCAAAAGACAAATGAAAGCTTGGTGGGCGGATTACTAAAGTTATTGATAGCTGGGCGTTGGATCAGATTATGGATGACTTTGCATGCATATAAAGATGAAATAGTCATGCTCTAAGTATGAAGCATCTGAAACAAAGAACTTTTTCTGCATATTAGCTACTTCTCTCACTTGTTTAGCGTAAGTAATATGTCTTTTGTCCCATGTCCAATGAAAAGGTGGATAAACAAAATGAGTTGTATTTCAATTTTAAATATAGGTACCTATCCTGCCTATAAGTGATACTGACTGATGAAAGAATGCCGATTTAAATAACACCAACTGCGTATGTGTATTTCCTTCGCCAATTGATTATTATTATTTTCATTTCTAATGACCTTTATAAGGGGTAGGTATCCAAAAGAATGAAGTTATGTAATGCCATCTATACCTAGACCTATACGTAGTGTACGTATCGGGCGAACAAAAATGAGTGACCGTCGAGTCGCCTTTGGAATTTCAAGTTAAGTACGATTTCCCATGTAAACAAAAATTCCAAAGGTGACTCGACGGTCACTCATTTTTTATCGCTATGTATAATAATATAAGAAACTAAATTGTTTCATTCTGAAAGGTCTGTTGCATAGCCAACTATGTGTTATCCGTTAATAGTGCAAGAAGTCATTAAGGATGAATTAAACTAATGTTATACAATCAGTGGCGGCGTAAAGGTAGGGCGCCGTCACTTCTGGGGGCGCTACTCGAAAAGTTAATAAAAACTTATTCGCGCTCTACAATAAGCAAAAGCAGAGCAGAGAGTATTGGCTTTTCAAAGCTGCATAGATCGACGATTTTAATTGCAACGTATGACTCGTGCGAACGTGGCAATAGCGCAAATGTCCAAAAATGCAATAAAAATTGCTTTATAACTAAGTATGAAAAAAATCTCTTACTAGGAAGGCATTTTCATATTTTCCATAGCTTGCTTACTTTTTGAGATACAGTACCAAAGTTTGTTTTTCAAATGGAATGTTTTTTTTTGCACCAATAAATTCCTTATTCTTTTTCTAATTAGAAAAATGTATATAGTTATCAGTATGTTAGAAGTTAGACTCTGTAATTAATATAAATCAATCCAAAGTCTTTTAGATTTAAGAATTTGAAGATAAATATGACCCAATTCTATAAAAATACTGAGGGTTTTGTTTTCTGAAATAAGAACTACTGTTATTACATTTTTAAACGGTACAGATAAATACTTTAAACTATTACCTCAATTTTTTTGTGTTGTGAGTTAAAGATATAATGAGAAATTCTGTAAGGTATACATTCCTTAAACCATTTTCCAGAACATTGAATTCACCAACAGCAGTTTTCCTCATTTGTGGACATTTTACCATTTATAAATAGTGGATGCATAATTGATAACATCTACGAGTATGGCCTTAACAAAAGCATATCCTTCATGATAAGTAAATTGAATTTGACAATATTCATAATGAATATCTCTGGCAGTGACTCAATGCGTTTACTTGAGGCCTTTGAATATAGAAAAGCTAGAACGATTACGATAGAACATATGTACTTATTTTACCATATTATTAGCGCAAAAGGACGCTAGGACACAGGGGATGAGGTTTAAGAATCGCATATGGAATTTAATCATTCTCAATGAATACTTAATGAAAAACTAATCAGTGCTCTGATGTTTAAGTGTGGGAGATTTACTGCTATTCCCTCGGTCTTTTGGTTACCCTAACAAAATTTAATCAAACGTAACTGCTATAATCAAATTGCCCCTAAACTTTCGTATTAAATTCAATGGCAAGCGACAGACGTTATGTGCGCTTTTGTTCAACGACAATAATCACGTTAAAGATTACGCGTTACATTTCTTTGAAAAAAAATCACATAATTTGTGTGGGCACTTCATTCATATAATCAATATCAAACCCATTCATTCACAATATTTTCACGCAGGGATTGTTTGGTCATATACAAAACCACACCAAGTATAGGTACTATACCTTCATTTTTGTTCGATTTTTTGTGCGTTATTGATTTTGCGTGTCCAATTATTGAAGATAGGAAAAAAGTGTAAAAAACAAAAATACTCTTACTTTTAAATTCTGATAAATAGCTGTAGATTAAAAAAAAACAAAAGAGCGTCAGGAAACAAAATATTTTTCTTTAATACTTTTTCCTGCAATATTCTTAAAGTGCTTGAAATTCTCTATAATGATATCAAATGGGTTTTATTCACCTTAGAAATTAAAGCTACAGTATTAATGCTTTTAAAACCAATCGCAGTAACTGTGGAAATTTAAACAAAAACAAAAGAGAGTTTTTCACTTGTCAATGCTGTCACAAAACTAGTTTAGTGAACAATATAACTTATAAGAATCACAATGCGACAAAATAATAATTACACAAATGATAAAAAAATGTTAAGGGTTGTTATTCGATGTAATATTAATACATTAGGATGCAAGTGCAAATAGTATATTTCTGTAACTGCTTTTCATTTGTTTTCTTCGCTTCCTGTTGATTTTGATTTTGACAGCTACTGCGATTTGTTCACATTACTGCGTAGCTTTAATTTATAAGGTTATTATAACACATTTGATATCAATGTAAAGAAAATTTCAAGCTGTTTACGAATATTGCAAACAAAAGAAACCGTTCCATATTTAAAAAAAATTGTTTTCCGATGCTCTTTTGTTTTAGGTACATCACTTGTTTTTTGAATATGTAGCTTTATTTCAAATTAAAAGCAGAGTGTTTTTGCTTCTTACACTTTTTCCCTATCTCCAATAATAAAAGAACTATATACAGGGTGGTGACTTGCGTAACGCATCATAGGGATTTCAATGTAAAATTCATAGCATGCGTTTATTGGCTCCCCAAATTATTTTAGAGCAAAAATGTATTAAGGTTTTTTGTAGAAAAAAATGTTTTACGTCAATCGACCGTATTAGTTTTCAATTTTTTGCATAATAAAGACGGAAAATTGAAAAAATAAAACCCCCATCTTTTTCAATAATCTGTGGTGCCATGGAATTTTATAATACAAAAACTACGCCCATATCCGTCATGCCATGGAATGTCTGCTATAAAACAAATCAAATTCTATCAAAAAGTATATTTAGAACAGCGAATTCAACATAAAGAAAGACCAAATTACTAAAAACGGTTTCCTAATATATAACAATTTGCAATAAATGTTCGAATAAGTCATCATTAACTGCAATACAGTAACCAAGTCGATCATAAAATCCATTTCGAGCTGCTGCTAATTGATAACTGGATATCTTTTTGTTTTAGAAAATTCCATGGCATCGCAGATTATTGAAAAAGATGCGGGTTTTATTTTTTCCAATTTTCCGTCTTTATATGAAAAAAATTGAATACTAATACGCTTCATTGGCGTAAAAAAAATTTTTCTACAAAAAACTAATACATTTTTGCTCTAAAATAATTTGGGGAGCCAATAATCGCATGTTATGAATTTTACATTGACATTCCTATGATGCGTTACGCAAGTCACCACCCTGTATATTATTATTATTTGTTTAAAGGTTAAAATTTATTCAATTTTTTACTACGTAACTGAAATTTGTGTTCCGAGAGCGCAATTTGTTACCAACAATAAAGTTGAAAGAAACAGTCACACATAGGGATAGGTGTAGGATTAAGAATCACCTTCGCCTTGTGGTATACTGTGTAAACCAGACAAGTTCACCCCCGTATGCCTAATTTTGACAGAATTGGTACAGGAATATAACGTTTTGGTGGGTGATGACTAAAAACGTCAGTCCAATCATTTCTGGTTTTACATATTATAGCAAATGCGATGATTAGGTATAATTTTTTTTTATCAACCTCGTATGAATATCGAAAACGTCGGTTCAAAAAGATTGTGGGTTCTAGCATTGACTTGTTAAAGTTAATGGTTCGACAGATCTGACTCGTGACTTTATATCTAGGCTATATTTAACTTTATTTAGGTTTTTTAAATAAGTATATTGTTACCAAACTTCCGTTATCCTTCGATGATTTTTTTTGATAAATAAGGTAGTCAAGCTACATTAACCTAAGTGCTTTGCATGCTTAAAGCAGTTTGTATGTCTCGATAACACCTGGTAGAATACTTATTTTTTGCACACATGTGTCAGAAGTACCTAGGTATGTATGCATGGATTATAACACAACAAAGAAGAATAATTTCATTTCATATGTCTAAGCAAGCATATTCGCTGTACAAAAAAGCGCGATTATTCTACCAGATTAGTCGGATTGGTAAAAATCACAATTGCATCTGCATGAATTGTGGTGTTAATTGTATAGGGAAATTATGCCAAAGGTAGTTACCTAAATTAGAATGTTACGTATGTAAGGTATCGGTACCTATATAAGTACCTAAACGCCGGGCAATCAAAGATGAGTTGCTATCAAGTGACCTTTGGAATTTTTGTTTACATGGGAAATCGTAGGTACTTTCCCATGTAAACAAAAATTCCAAGGGTGACTTGACAGCAACTCATTGTTGATCGCATACTTATATAGTATATACCTTACCAATGTAAGAAAATAATATGTACTTATGCCTATGTGCAATAAATGAAAATAATAAATTGTGTGTAATGTAGGAAAATAATTTACAATTGGTGCTGGGGATCCAAAATATTAAAAACAACCGTTAGAGAGACATTCTACTTAATGCGGTTACTCAAATCGCACGATAATGACCAATTATTACGTATACCTATGCGTTATGACGCCGCAATATTTTTTCGCGCCGGCAAGACTGACATTTGGAGAAAACTTAGGTATACCTAATTATTATTTTCGGATTTTTCCAGTTAGTGAAAACCATGTGTTTATAACTTTTTTCCCCACACTGCATATATACGTCTAAATTAGTAAAGCAAATGTTTGAACAATTACGGAGTTATAGCATTATAAATCCATGCCGCGTCGCGCCCGGTAGACATAAAACCTTCTAATTCGATGTACCTACATAAACAAGTATATCGGTACCCACCATACAAACGTTTACCTACATGGTATAGGTACTAACGTACTATTATAGTACGAGTGTCGGTATACTTAGTAAATATTGAAATCTAAAATTAATTCGTTGAATGTCGTTTCCTATGGACCTAAGTATATGACCGAAGGGAATTGCATAAACCATCTACGTCTTACCTATACAAAATTTGTCGCGCGCTTTTTGCGAAAAGTGTAGGTGCCTATATGACGATTTACCTACCATGAATAGGTAAATTGGTGTAGGAATACGCACCTCAAGATCCGGTCTTTTATCGGACAGTTAATTTACATGGAGTCAAATGCATTCATAGGTAGGTATAGAAGATTATCCTTCAGGCAGATTTAATTGAAACTTGAAAAATCGACCAGGGGTTCCAAATGTAGGAAATGTACGAGTATATTTTTTGGTGCCGAAGTACCTATGCAGAATATAGATACCTAAATGACGATGTGTATAATAACAAATAAATTTAAAGATCCTCAAAGCTAATGATTAATGATACCGGCCGTATCACGACTTACAGAAATGTCAGGGGATCCATGCCCCTTATCCCGGTCAGGCCGTTCCTCCAGTTTTTCAGTCTCACACACCACTAGTATAGGAAAACATTCTTTTTAACCAAACATTCGCCCACTATCACACCACACACACGTACCTACGCCGTATGTTATAATTCGACAAATTTCAAAAACGTGAAAACGCAGTTTTCTGTGCTTATAGAAACTAGTAGATATATTTATGATTTGATTGAAACTGACTTTAATTCATCAAACGCCACCTTGCTAATCCCCTCTTTGTAACCCCACCGCAAACGTAAATAATATTACACTGTAATTTTGGTTTTTTATTTTTACTTATTTTGCCGCCCTCCTCTGTTAAAGCGGCCATGCATCCATAAAGCCCGCCCAGTTAATTGCACCCTTAATTTGAATATTATGCTGCCCTCTACAAGAAGGTACGTCATCGTCATAGTTTAATTGACTATCACGAGATGGAAGCACCTGCTGGACGCACAATCACTCGCAGTGGCGACAAAATTACCATTCTATTCAATAAATAGAAAGTTTGGCAAATCACAAACTTTGTAATCGATTACGATCAACAAGATTTAAACTTCATTATTGTTACAAGCATTACTGTAACTTTCTGTTCTATTACAATTTGTCGACTGTCGAGTATCTACTTAATTTAAAGCCAAGTTCAGACGACGCAGTGTTTTCCCGTATGAAATACACTAACTGTCAATTTGTAACTTATATCTCAAGTTAAAACAATATGAAACCGATTTCAGAATGTTCATAAAATCTGTTGGTGATTTATACACGAACTCATAACGATTTGTATACTGTGGGTACATAGAATATTTTTGTTTCAATGAACAAGTATGTGATGTGTTGAGTTGGGTAGATTTGTATTTTGTAAAGGAACCGTAATTGGGGCAACGGGGTTGGCGTCTTGGCGAAATCTTGGCGTCATCGCCGTCATCCCCGAGCGTTTATACTGACGTGGTGATTTTTTTTCTACAGTTTTGGTTCGACTGTTTTCAAATCGATGTCGTCATAAAGATCTTGTAAACTCGCACAATTTACTTTTACAGTTTTGCACGTCTAAGAATATGTTTACCAAATTTGGTTCCAATCAATTCTGCAGGAAATAAATAAGAATATAGACAGACACTCAACCGACAGATATTGTCCTATTCCTGGTGCTACATTTAAAATTTCTTTGAAAAGAAAGTTCAACAATGCGGTGTATCTTTCAAGAAAATTCTCTTTCATCCACCTTGGCGCATTCATACTTATTAAACCAAAAAAAATCGCATCGCATATAAAATTAAGATACACCATTGAAAAAGCAAGTGCTTATTCAATGGATACACCTTCAATTAATTCACTTTATCGAGTTAAAGAAAAGAAGGTTCTGGCAAGAGGTTTATATTTCACCTTCCGGTTTCAAATGTACACTATATAGAATTTGTTTTCAGGAGTTTTCTAATTTACAATAAATACAAACTCTGTAAGATTGCTTATGTTCGCTCGAAAGGAATTAGTTTTTTGGAATTCAAGTTTACAAATAAAATTTTATATAAGTATTACTGAATTATTGTCTAACATCTCGATGCACACCTAGGTATGAAGAGGTTTGATTACACATTGTATTTACAAGAGGCCTAATGATTAGAAATATAATCTTACAGAGTTGGTGAACATTTAAATTTTTACATATAAGGAGGGGGCAAACATGACACAGGGGTGCAGCTAGCTAACAAGGTCTTCACAACATATGAGTGAGGAAATTTTGTAATACACAATATTAGTAAAATATGACCAACATTGAGGATTACAAAGTGAACTAATGGTCGGTACCATTTTTGTTAGTGTACAATTATTCAATTAGATTACTTATTCCTAGTTTGAAACAACATTTACAACTGTAATTATGGTCAAGAATTAGTTACGCGATGACCTTCTTTATTCATGTCGTACCAAATTATATTATTTCAATTTAACAAATGGCGTACATGTTCCAATATTCGGTAATTTATATTTTGTAACGATTATACCTAAAAGATCATCGAGAAGTAACAATTTTGACCACAATGTGTAACACCACTAAGTATAACAGCCTAATTTTCTACAACTTCAATATTTTTGTAATTACAAAATTTAACTACATTATAACAGTAAATCTCACTTTGTTACATCAGCATTCGGTGATGCAAGAAGTATAATTAGGTACACATTATAATTAATGGTTCAAATTGAATTGACATGTATAAGTTATTTGAAAGTTATCGGTGCAGTAATCCAGACATCAGTTTACTGGAACTAATCTACATTCAAGTACAGTACAAAATTATCTACAGACATACTTAAAATATATTTATGACGAAAGACTTTTATATTTATACTCACTTTATGAGATCTTAGAAAGCCTACGTAATCGTTAACAAAATATTAAGAAATAATAATTTGTTTTACGCACAGTTATTAATACACTGAACGGAAGACAGGTAGGCATTAGTAAAATATTTACTTTATAGACAATTTATCGTTTTAGTAAACAAATCTAAATTTTATGACTCTCGCGTATAAGGAAAATAGATACCGAAGATACGTACATACAGAAAAATCATATGAAACCTACTGATTGTGCACCTCTCCATCAAAAATGATACTAATTATTGCCTATATTTCTGCTACTGTTATGTTCTACTTTAAACTAATTTAATTACGTTCGTTATATGTATTTGTTCACTCTGGTAACTAAGTACATATTGCAATCTTACGCATAAAAAATAAACAGACCATTATAAAATACACCAAGATAGTTTGAAGAATATAAATAATCGATGAAATCCTATCCTAATGTTACTGTAGCTAATAATTGTACACTAGTATTTATGTTTTAATATATGACACACATTGAATAAATAAATAAAAGATAACAATATATATATATCACACATTTCGGAACCCAACTCCATTACATTATTGCTACATTATGTAAATAAAGCTATATTTTGTCAATTCAGCTATACCATCTACATACTATGAAAAATAATACGAAACTGCGTAGATTTTTAAATAAATATCGAAAGACTATTTAGGTGATTACTGTTGAAGTAAAAAAAGCGACAATCAAATTCGGCCTGCTGAACTTCTGCTGTGTTTGTACCTAAAGAAAAAATATTTTATAATACGAGAAAATTACTATATAAACTATACTTCAAGTAAAGTAAGAGACCTTGCCCGTTCATATTGTAGATACGGTTTCAGAAATTAATCAATTGTAAAGTAGGTAATTAACAAGACGGTGTAAAATTGTTATAACGTTATAAGAGAATATAAGCTGTACGATTTAATTAAAAACAATTTCTCATATCTATACAGATTGCAACGTGGATAGAGCAAACAGTTACTGTACAATGTTAGTTGAAAGCGGTGTTAAAATTACGATGCCAGCTAAACATATAATAATGACAGTAACTTTTACTCAATAAAATTTCACACTTTCAAATTTAAAGGATTGTATTATTTTCTGAAACCAAATCATTTATACTAATGTACACTATTCATACCTAAACTTAGACTAAGTATCCTGCGACTGTGCTGATGAGTATGACGATCAGAATGGAAACGCAGATTAATATCATTATTTTCTTCTGTAGATGAAAGAAATGGTTAAAACAGAAAATTCACATGATATGACTACTGTCAACTCATCTTCTAAGGCCATTTGTCACTTCTTAATTCAAGGATAAATAAGTAACAAAAAAAAATAAAATGATAGAAAAATAACAATTTAATAACATTATAAATATCACTTACAGTATAACATTAAGAACCAATGAATTATATAATACTAAACGACACTTAGCCTGCCTGACTGCCATTTCACATTTTATTATGCACTTCTGACCTATGTCTTTGGCATGTAATGGTGTTAATTTTTAACAAAATATATAAAATAATGGTTTATAAACTAAACAAATAAAGCAAGTTAAATAAAAATAATACCTAATTCAAATTTACCAAATTCAAAAAATGTTGATCAAAATGTATAACAAAACTTCTTTGATTACAACGTTTTTATATAAACTAACCCATCAATATTTATATCTGTGGACTAGCAGAACATTTACAAAACTCCAAAAAAGAGACAGTGTAGTTACAAATATCAGTCATGTCTAATGAGTGAACTGGGATAGTGCCAATCAATTCGATTGTTTTATATTTACACACTTGAATGAATGCAATCGCACGTTGTTTTTAATAATACATCAATGCCAATAAAACTTAGGGACTTTCCGTTAGAACTAAATTTAGATTTTCCAAATGTTTTTGAAGTTACAGGCGCTTGTAATTTATTATGAAAGTTTTTTTTAAAGCAATGGTTTTGGCGATGAAAAGACACATTGTAATCCCTCTAAACATGGATGAAAGAAAATCCAATAACTTGTAACTTCTAACCCATTAAGAATCGACTCACACCAACTATGGTCATTCCAACCACCCCTTTTCATACTAACATGATATCATTAACCACACAAAAAAGATGTACTTACAGATGGAGTAAGTAGCTATTAAACATATTTGTAACAATAAAAGTTACAACATAAGGATTTACTTTTGCTTCGATTCCAATAATTAAATCGTGGTCCTAAATTTGTAAACTTTTTTTTTTACATTATATGCAATAATAGCTGGGTACATTTTTATGAGTACCATCAAAATCTTTCAGAATACAAAATATGTTTTGTTATACAATTAAGAGAGAGTAGCGTGGATTATTACAATTTATACCGTCAACGTTCTATCATTTCTTCTATACGATTCTTTATTACATCATTATATAATTTTATCGTTTGACATGTATCACACTTTCTTTCACTTGTAGTAACCATACCGAGAGTATCATATTCTAATTAAATAAAAAATTTAGATACAATTCTGGCATATAAAAATTAACATGTAACTGCTGCGCACACTTTTTACATGCGATTGTAAATGGGCAATCATTTTAGCTAAATACATCTTTGAATTATTTGCTATGAACACTCATTTTACTTTTGTCTTCAATTAACCTAAGGCGAAGCCCAAAATAATAACTAAAATGACGATTGCTACTATGAGGCAGATAATAATCAATATCTTTTTCTGAAAACAAAAATAAAAAAGGCAAGTTAATAAACATAGTAAATTCGAAGTATCAAAATAAATAAATAAAACATTTACACAACAAAATGTAATATTAATGTAAGCACATGACACTGTTGCATTACACAAACACAACACACAGGATATCGAAAACCTTAAAGTTGTTTTAACCTTTACTGAAACATGCACGGAGAAAGCTAAATAAAATTAAATATCATGCAAATTGAGCACTACCAGCATCATGTGCTGTATATATTATTGTGATTGATTAAAAACTGTCCATATTGCCGCAAGAGAACAATATGTATGTACACTTAGAAGACTGAACACAAGGAGTTTGCATGTACACTACGTTGCCATTTCTATTAAATTACAAATTGTAAAACACAAACGACCATAAATAAACTCAAATTGATGTGTGCAATAAATACTTCCAAAGTAAAAAATGCTCATTTAAAAAAAATTTGTAACTTTAATTTATTTCCAAGCGAGTGCAAATAATAAATAGTAATAATCTTACAATTTATTTACATTTTACAAGTGGATATGATAATTTTAGGAGATAGTTGTCAAGAAGTCAATGAAAAATTGTACTTTTGAACTCCATTTATCACGTCTCAGTTTGGCATTGACAAAAAAAAGAATTAATATATCCTATACCTTACGTTTGATATGAATTTAGGTTCAATACAACAACGCGTAATTCTTGTTCTCCTTGTGTCCTTTTTCCCAAATATAGGTAGTCCAAGATAATATTTATAAGTAGTTGCCATCACCTTGGTAGTGATTTTTTTTCTTCACTGCCCAAATTGCTCCTTCCTCTCCGACCTACTAAAGTTCATATTGGGTATATTACTGGAAGGCAAATCTGACTGGTTAGAAAATACTGTTCAAGGTACAACTACATCCTTGAGGCCTAATTGCATAAATCTCAATATACTTCCATTCGAACAAGTGGTAAATTTGAATTTAAATTAATGAAAAGGATTTGGCTACTATACTCTGTCCAAGCGTAAAATTGGGCAGTATGGGGATACAGTGCATACTTGCCCAACTAAAACAGAAATAATATGAGTAATTTGACAGTACGTACAAGACCTTTGGTAAAATAAAAGAATGATACAATTAAAAGAAGATATATCGCGCGGGTGGGCGAACTACGTTATCATTAGTAAACAAATAAAATAATACTTTTTAAGTGTGTTTTATATCGGGATTTTGCTCGCGATATAAAGTTTTAAAACTCTCGTATAATCACACTGGACACATTTAAAATCCTTGGAAGTCTTGTATACTAGTAGACGTCTTTTTAAATAGAATTCATTATTGGTTAAGTAATCACACTGGGCTCATTTGAAATCTTTAGAAGTCTCTGTGTGATCAAATGTTTTTTTATATGGGATTTACAGTTAGAAGCAGAATCACACTGGGCACATTTCCGTTATTAAAGAATAATATTATTACGATATCGCGCATCCCCAACGTGGGAATGTAACAAGATAAACAATGTACTATCCTAATTACCACCTTTTTTGAAAAAAAAAGGACTTAGGTGACCTGCATTTCCAAAATGATGAAAGCGTAAAAAAGGTGTACACAGAAGTAAAGATATTACCCACAGAAATAATGTATTTAGTGAATTTGTCAAAAAACAGTTTTACAAACCCAATAAGAATTTCATTTGGAACAGACTTTTACAATGAAGATGTTATTTGTAAATGAAAACACAATAAAAGAAACAATTGGTCAAAAAGAGCCCATACTGCACTTGAACATTTGGACGGACCAGCGATTTCAGGACTAGAACCGATTATCAACCAGTCACCAACAATAATAAATGTGTTCTATAACCTATATGATTTCATGTATCCCAAACATGTTGTTTTCTTTACAAGTAAAAAAAAACTGAAATGGGAGTGCCAAACACAGAAAGAGGAAATTTGAATAATGTTCAACAATTTCTCTTGGAAAACTGCTAGTGTACCTTTGTCTCCTTTCATTTACATTTTCTGAATTGCAAGAAAGTCCTTTAAAATGTGCTTAAAGTAAAACATTGTATGAAAATATACAGAGATACTCATCAATAAATAGTCAAAACTTTATTTAGAGTTTGACATCACAATTGATATTCATAAATTTTATAATGTCCATAGTGAATTGATACAAAAGTTGAGACTAAAAGTTGGTTATACAATAGTTCAACGTCAATTAAGTTCACTGATCATTAAGAAATCTGATTGGGATAATTTTTTAATTTTAACCAATAAAATTGTCTCATTTAGTTAACTAAACCGAGATTGAACTATTGTGATACAAGTAGTTATAAATTTTCTTAAAGAACCCACTCGCTAAAATGAGTGTATTGTCAATTTACATCAAGGAAATTTATGTACTCAATTTTTTGTTTTTGTGTTGAATCAAGCATTTATTATACCTTTTGTATGTGTAGTCCTGTATAATATGGATGAAAAAAAGGATCTATTCAGTTATGAAATATAATAGAATTATTAGAAATGAAATTTTTATTAATTTCAATTCAAAATTTACCACTTCGCTCTCCACAAACATTTTGTCTTTCGAGTTATTAAAAATAAATACGCTTTTGTCAAATTATTCTTATGTTCCTATTTTCTTTTCCTATAATCTCTGCCGCTATCTCCGTTTTTTTCTTACCTAGACTTTAAAATGTACTATTCATTGATGATAAAATTTCTTCTGAAATGTATTGGCTTTGCTAAATATTATTTTTCTGTATAGTGTGTTTGCCACAACTTGCCATGCAAAAAGGAAACACATATTAGGTTTCGTTGCCTATAGCATACTAAACAACTGCATGTATTGAGATGTACATCATCAATGGATAAATTATAAATATAGTTACCTAAACAAAAATGTGGGTAAAGTAATGGCATTATCGGAAGTGATAAAGATTTAAAGGATGATACGGTTAAGAATGGATGCCTACAAAACCTACCTGACGAGCTTTACTTTGGTATGCTTGCGCTTTTTTCATTTCCACTCGCCCCGCTTGCACCGCAGTGGTTGTTTGTGAAACATGATATTCTACACGATCTACCATTTCTCCCTAAGGTAAGTTGGGACGGGACAGAAGGAATGGATGATAAGGGTGGTAAATAACGGAAAATGCCAAGGTATACCAAACACCAATGCAGGTAGCGATATATATGTACAACGTACAACATTAAACAGTTAGTGTAAAAAGTGACAAAAGGCACATAGAGTTAGATTATAAATTAGTATGTTAAATAGTGCCAAAAATGCAAAAGGTATTGCGTATAAGCAAACAATAGGGATAAAGGGTAAACGGATACATTTTGTAGGAAAAAGAAACAAAACAAAATTAAAAGCAAGAAAAACACTGTGCTATAAATATAGTTTATGGAACAACTCACCCGTCTGGCTTTACTTTGATACTTCAAAGCTTTTTTTGTATCTTGCGTAGCTGTTTGAACATAATCCACTGCGTGTTCTACATGGTACTCAATGCGATCTATCATTTCACCCTATGTGTCCCAGCAGGAATGGAATTATTTGTTAAGACAGTGAAAAGAACGTGAGCAGAAGCTTAAAGGCACATACAGGATGATCATTCTAATGTTATTATTAAACTACATGTAACATGCATCTTAAACCGTATTATGACTATTTATCCCAAGTTATTGATGTTAATGGCAACAGATGCTTAAGAATCAAATAAAGCATCCTGCTGGGCAATTCGCTATCATATCCGTAAATAAATAAAACACAATAAAGATCCCATTGCGCACGTACAATTTGCCTGTATAATTAGTAAAGTAGAATTAGCACATAAAAATTCAAGTGTATACACAAGAGAGACAGATTTCCCCCTAAACGACTTTCCAAATAGGCTTCACTTAATGCCTTACAACAGCACCTTCTATATTTACGAGCCGTTGTCTGCGGTTGCTGACGTCACGAAAGCCACCGATTACTTTCTGTAGTCTTATATGTGTGCAGGTATATAAACACACAAGCATTTAGTTATTTATTTTTTAAATTTATTCAATTTTCTTATTTGTAAAGTAACACCTATCCGATTCTATTTAGCTATAATTATTTAAATAATTCTCTGAAAATTTATTTGGGCATAATTCGAAGTTGTAATCTTTCATAAACGCAGCACTTCTTTTACAAAGTTACAACGATGAATAATGCACAATGAGTTACTTTGTAAAACGTGTTTTGTTTGCAAGAAGACGCTTTGTGAGGTGTTAATATCAACTATAATGTCTCATATTTTACTAAATAATTATAGCAAAGTAGAATCGGATAGGTATTACATTATAATTAAAATGAGAAAATTGAATAAATATAAAAAATAAATAACTAAATGCTTGTTTGTTTATCCTCCTTTTGTAATGTCAGCAATTGCAGGCGATGGCTCGCAGTTATAGTAGGGTTCTGCTTACAACTATTATCGTAACTATTAAAGAAAATGCGCCAATTAATTTTGTTGTATTGTATTAATCCAGATTGATAAAACAATTGTATAAACGGGTTCATTTATGTACTCTCAATTTTCTTAATTGTTTGTGTAGTGGTTAAATAAACCCATTTATAAAAATTCAAATGCCATAATAATTTTCCAACAGATGGTCCAGTTTTAAAAACTTGTTATTTCACACTGTATGGGACACTGGCCCTTTCCTATAGAGTAAATATGCATGGTTAGACATACATTCTAAAAATTCGTAAGTGAGCACGCATGAATTTATGGTTTTAATTTAAATACGTTCATAATTATATCATTTGAAGAGAAAGAGAAATTAGTTTTAGTATGAGTTCCGATTAATTTTATTTAGTATTTTAGTTTACAGTTATAAAGAACACTTGAATTTATACATGACATTCTACATTTGCATAAAAATCAATATTGTTCACATACTAAAAATATTAGACAGTTAATTTCCATGGAAATAGACCAAAAATTAGTGAACCCAAAGAAACATTTCCAAAATGATTCATTTTTAAAATTCACTTGTGTCCAAGATAAAGATGTCCATCATGGTGATCTCCGAAACCATAGCAGATATGACGATAGTCAAATTAGGGAAAAGTTGTATTGAGTATTTTTTATTATGAATCCAACAATATACGTCACACATAAAAAAACAAAAGTTGGAAACTGTTGGTTTCAACAGGATTGTGCACTAGTGCGAGAATACCTATTGGATAAACTTCCTCGAAATGAAAAAGTTATCAGATGGGTATTCTGGCATGATTACAGCATTGTGCGCGGGTGCACCATCCTGTTGAATTCATTCAATGCAGTATGTACTTTTTTAATAAGCTATATAGAAAAATAAAGTTGATGATTTCTCTGAAACGAAACGAAACTTTTCAGTAATTTGACGATCTATGGTTTCCGAGATCCCCATAATAGAGATAAAACAGTGTATCACTGGCGATTTTAGATTTTATAAAAAATTTTCCCAAACTTCTACCCAAAAAGGGCTCTTCTCCGAACAAGAATATTGATTACAGTGAATTTTTTTTCACAACTGACATAGATTTTCCACTCCTATACTCTTAATGCAAAACAGTTGCACGATAACTGCCAATATATTTTTAACTAGTGAACAGTTTATGCGGTTGCTGTTGAAATAAATTGCATGTAATAATACCTGATTTTCAACTAGCATTGCCATATCCATAAACATATCGTGAAGTTCCCTAATAGAATTTTCTAATTTGATTATATCAGCATGTCGTGCTTCTATATCCGCTAATGTCTGCTTCGCTTGTTGCGTTTCCATAATTATCTAAAACAGGTTAGCGTTAAATTAAAATTAAGATGATGAAAAACAATTCTTTAACACATATTTGTAACTAAATATAATAACTAACCCCTTGAGTAAAAACTGCAGGATTCCCTTGCTCCAACATCTCTTCAAGTTCCTCATTTGTAGTTTGCCTACCAGCTGTAACAATTAATTGTAAAATACTTAAATAAAACTACGCCGCCATACTTATTTCCAATTGCCTTTGTATCCTTCCTTTACAACGTTCCCGATAATCCGTTTGTGTTCGATTGTATTCAGTCATAACTTCTACAAATTTTCGGGATAAAGTCGAGTGTTGAGTCTTTCTTATTCGCAGATCCGCGGATGATTTATTAGTCTGTTCTTCTTGTTCTATGCTTTGTTCTATTACTAAAAAAAATCAATATTATATTGCCCATAATTATTCCAATTTTCTTGTTATGTACCTACCTTTTAACTTGGCACGGACTTTATTGGCAGTTTTTTTTATATCGGCCATAAGATCTTCCAGCTCTTGTTTAGTTTCTAAAAAAAGTCAGTTGCCTATTAACGTGCACAATTCTGAATAAAATTATAAAGCTATGTTATGAAGGAGAAACGAATGTGGAGATTAATGCAACAGGAAAAACTGTCGAGTATGTTCTTCTAGATTGGACATAAATTTTAAAACTACATTATTTACTACATCTGTACTGTGTACAAGTACTCAAGTACTTTTATAGTACTTAGTACTCAGTCCTCAAATACTTTTTTTTCAATGTACTAACTTGCACTCCTACTCAACACTTACGCACTTGTAACATCTACATTTATTAAAATTGACGCGTCTAAATTTGGGAAAGGCGATTCATTTGACAGATATTAGAAGATAAATCTTTTTCCAATATGTGGTAATACAGTCTTTTAATTCTTTGAATAAATTAAACAAATTTGTAAGGCATAGATGATCCAAAGGATTATTTTTCATGTTTATATGCCTACATTTCTAAGTAGTCAGGATAACATAAGAACATTAACCAATTCTATCTTGGTAGCATTCATTCTTTTCAGGTGTATTTAGCCTACTCATTTTATAATTAAAAGCTGTAGATTTTGTAAGATTTGTATAAATTCTTTTTAAATTTTGGCCGTACACAAAAACAGACTTAAAACGCAAAAAAACCTCAGCAAATAAAATAATCAAAAAACAGAAAACTCGACAAATTACATTAAAAAAATTCATCGAAAAATACCAAAATAGAGGAGCATAGGCAACACTGGCAAAACTGATTGTGCAATCTCACAGATGTTAAGACCTTTTGTAGGGGCACCTCTAAAAAGCATTATGCAGTCACTCCGTAGTGTGTAGCGCGTGATGGCAACTTTCATATTTATGAAGATAATTCTTTGAATTTTTAAAACCGTTTTGTATGTAGAATAAAGTGTGGTTTGTTTTAATCCGCAACAGAATTGTTTTGTTTTTACAGAACACTAGTGTTTTGTTTCATTGAAATTACTAAAACTACAAATCATTGTGAGTGGCAGTAATTCACAAAAAATTAAATTTGCAAAGATGGCAAAAATTATGAGAGTGCACCATATCAATGTTTTGTAACTGAATCAAAAAATCATAACAAATGCTGTTGCCCTAAAGACACACACAAGTTTCCTGAACCAGACATGCACACTAGAATATCAATGTGTCGCCATGAGACTTCAATGAACACAAAAAAAGAAAACACACAGAACACACCTGCCTTCTATTTCCTTAAAATTTCCTCTAGATATCCTCAGAATTTCATCAAAATTCTCTAATATTTTCCCAGAATTTCCTCATTCTTTTTAAATGTCCTCCTATTTCCCCAAAATTTCCCCCGAATTGCCTCTAATTTCGTCCATTTCCTACATATTTCCCAACTATTTTATTGACGACTACTTATTTTAGAGGACAAAGATTTCCTTTATTGTCTAAAAATGGCCACCATTTCCCTTCATTTTCCCAACATTTCTAGCACTGCCTTAAATTAGCCCCTTCTGTATGTACAGAGTGGTTCAAATTCGTGGCTTACCATTGGGATCTACGTAACGAGAGATACAGTGTAGGTTAAATTGGGGCATAGTTGCCCCTTTTTGTAACTAAAAAAACGCATATGAAATTTTTTAAAAATTGCCTTAAATTTCCCATGTAGTACTTCAAACAAAGAAGAGAAATATTAGAGAGAATGAGAGGAAGGTATGTCTTTTAAAAACATGGCATAATACCAACAGAAAAAATTCACATTTTATTGCCAGATTCCTTCATATTTTATAATAATAACTTTTGATGTAAATGTTTTTGTGTTGTTTAGAAATAAACTTAAAAAAAGTATTTTCCTTCATCCTTCATATCTTTACTATCTTATCTTCATATCTTTACTATCTTATCTTTATATCTTAAGGTGTTATACCTAAAGCCTTCTATCATAGAAGTAAATTTATTGAACGTTTATTGTTATAGAAACGTGTAGTTGTAGATGATGAAAGTATTATGTATTTATCACTTAACTTAGCAATAAATTTTTATACTTAAAAAAAAAATTTTTATACGAACTGTAAAAAAACAAAAAATAATAATCAGGCTGCCGCGAATTAAACATACAAGTGCCAAACCAAGATTATATATAGCTACGTTTTCTTTTGAAAAAAAAACCATTCTTACAACAACCACAAAGTTTTTGAATGTACAAAAGATTGAGAAAACAAAATTCGAATTCCCAATTATGTTTTTAATTTAACATTTTATTTGTTTAATAACTGTATTATTGCATTCATCAGGGATCCGTACATAGTTTTCTGCTTCATGTTCATATGTAATTTAATATCTGTCATTAAGGAATGTAGGTCATAAAATGGAGAATATTTATGTATTTTGTGTGCCAAATGAATTACGGAAAGTTTTTAAAATTCTGTATGGAAAAAAATTGCATGTAGTAAAAGGTAAAATATTGACTAGTAGCTTGATGGTAGAGACATCTACGTTTTACAATGTAACCTTATGAAAACCATCACAATTTTTGCCATATACTTACACCTACACTTCTGATAATAAAATTATAAATTCAATGAAAGAACTATGTGTCTGCGATCTGCATTGCCTAGTTTATGTGATTATGATTATGGTAATGATAGTAATATCTCTATAAGGAACTTACTTTCATCACTTTGAGGTGCAGATAAAATTGCACTATGTTTTTTCTTAACTTCCTCCACATTTGCTTGAATTTTATCTATCATCTCACGAATTTCTTCCACCTGTAGACCACGAATATTTAAATCAGAACAATACGATATAGGTATTTCAATTTACCTCGGCAAAAAATGCATCCATAAAGCCATCTCGACCTTCCACGTTGACGGATACATCGTCAGGTCCCACATCATCATCGTCACTTTGAGCCTAACACCAAATGCAATGGCAATTAATATCGTTAGATTATTATCATTCAGAATTAGGTACTTTGACAGATATAAAAGGGGTGGGGCAATTGAATGACTTATTAAACTTACCTAACCTAATCTTCTGTTCAAAAAATCTTAAAACTCCTACACAAATCTAATACGAATTTCGCACTTTTAAAATGAAGAATCGACGCAAATTAATTTAAACGGGAAGGTGCACAATTAAAGTGAAGTGTGATAATATTTTCTACGGGATACAATTTTCCAAAAAATTCCTTACCGCGACTAGAGCCGCTAATCTATCCTTGGTCATTTTCAACAGCTACAATAACGGACCTCCAAAAAATTAAATTTTAATAGTAATCCCATTCAAAAGGATTTACGTGGATCGCCACTAAACCTAAGGAACGAAAACTACAACCGCAAAAATCGATACATCTTTCCAACTGGTGCTCCGCAGTGCCTTCCGCTTGTTGCGCATGTTCAATTTACGTCAACGTTTTCTGTGACGTCATAAATAATTTTTTAATAAAATCATTTATTTCTCCGTTATCTGATAGCTAAATTCGTGGTACTTGCAGAAAATCACTTTGATTCTAATTTATTTAGTCAATTTTAAGGAAATTTGACTTCATTTGGAATCGAAAGTAAATTTTCAATTAAGTGTATGAATCATGCCCTTTAGCAGCAAGGAACGCCATTGTGAGCTCTAACGACTTCGCAACGTAAAAGGTGTCATCGAAGAATATCGCATCCATCTGTGTTTTTTCAGTATTTTTAATCGTAAGGTAAGCGCATTTTTTTATTTATTTCCTTTCATTGTTTACAGTTTTGTTCCATACAGCGTACTAACTCGAATAAATTATATTAAAGTGCGTTCCCGAATACGAAAATCCTTTGATACGATTTCGTTTAGCGTCAGTCCGCCTACAAATTAAAATTTAAAGAAACGTGCTTGTAGTTTATAACGGGTTTTTAAACATTTTCTCATTTTTAGGTATTTATAATAAAATGACACAAGAACCCGATATGCCCACATTCAAATGTGTACTAGTGGGAGACGGAGGTACAGGAAAAACAACATTCGTGAAACGACATTTAACCGGCGAGTTCGAGAAGAAATACGTTGCCACCTTGGGAGTGGAGGTTCATCCCTTAGTGTTCCATACGAACCGAGGACCAATTCGTTTCAACGTGTGGGATACGGCGGGACAAGAAAAATTTGGCGGTCTTCGCGATGGTTACTACATTCAGGGTCAATGCGCAATTATTATGTTTGATGTTACTTCACGTGTTACGTACAAAAATGTACCCAACTGGCATCGTGATCTTGTTAGAGTCTGTGAAAATATTCCAATAGTTTTATGTGGCAACAAGGTTGATATTAAAGATAGAAAGGTTAAGGCAAAAAGCATCGTATTCCACAGAAAAAAAAATTTACAAGTACGTATTATTGACGTTTAGAATCTTTAAATTAATTTCTCTTTTTAGTATTACGATGTATCGGCAAAGAGTAATTATAATTTTGAAAAACCGTTCTTGTGGCTGGCCCGTAAGCTAATAGGCGATCCCAATCTGGAATTTGTAGCTATGGTCGCATTGGTACCGCCAGAAGTCCAAATGGATCCCACTTGGCAACAACAAATCGAAAAAGATCTTAAAGAAGCTCAAGAAACTGCTTTACCAGAAGATGATGATGATTTATAGACTTTGTACTCTATTATAATATGGTTCCTTTTTTGGTTTCACACATTGTTTTGTGCCATTTTTAGGATAAACCATTTTCAGACCGTAATCTTACGTTCGTGTAACTTATTTAGAAATTCTCTTTATTAAATCATAAGTTGTGTCAGCTTATTAAATGGAATTCCTCAATTTTTCACTTTTATATGACTTTGGCCGTTTTGAAATTTATGTATTGATCCGTTTATGTTGCAATTCAATAAATAACTATAATTAAGGATTGGCGTTTTTTAAGTAAAAATAACTGCCCATTGTGACAGTTTTTTGCTTATGTGTGTACAGGGTGTTATTTTAAATGGTTGTGGATACAGGCCAATACAGTATCAAAAGTAGCGTGGTTTCATTCTGCTGTGATGAAAACAAGTGCAAATGAAGCACTATCTGATCGATCCCCTCTACCACCCAAACTTATTCTCGTCATACACCCATTATGGTGAGTCTGGCGTAAGTGAAATTTCTGGACATCAGATGCACTTGAACATTTTCACTGGTGTAGCACGAGTACTAGTTCCGCTGAACTGTACTATGCGATCAAAAATGAGTTGCTGTCAAGTCACCTTTGGAATTTTTGTTTGCACATTAACCTACACTTTCCAGGTTTTCTTGGAAATTTCAAATGGAACGATATAATTATTATATATTATCAAATAAAATTAAAAAGTGAAAATTTCAGTAAAAACCGCACGTTGATGTCTGTTTTCCAGGCAGAGATATGGCGAAAATACACAAATTTAAATAGCAATGTTAGATCTTACATCCAACTTGGCTTTCAAACAAAAGACACGCAATAAACGACCCGGCAAGGACTTCGGCTTTGTATCGGAAGTGATGGCAGACAGTTTGAACATTAGTTCTATTTTATTATTTAATTTATTGATTTAAAATTTGAATAATTTATTTGTTGCTCATAGTTTCAAAACTTATATCGAGTGTTAATTTTAATTATCGCTTGTTGTGTGTTCTTTTGTTTGAAAGCCAACTTGGATGAATATAAATATTGCAATTTAAATTTGTGAATACGGGTATTTTCGCCATATCTCTGTTTCGGAAACATTTCAAAATGCGGTTAAATTATGAAAGTCATTTAATGATAAATTTACATAATTAAAAATAGATAATTCAGGTAGGCAACGTTATTTGTTTTGTTTGAGACCCTTGTAACTCTGTATAAACTCTGAATTCAAACTTATATACACTGTGTCCCAGATAAAGATGTCCTCGAAGATGTCTATCATGGGGGTCTTGCAAACCACAGAAGATACGACGGTCAAAATGCGCAATTAAAGATTTCTTTATTTATCATGCTTAAAGAAAAACTAGAAAATTCCGATTACTTCCGAAGATATGCCAAAACAACCGAAATTTGCGTCTCTATTTTTTACTGATGTTACAAAACAGATACAAAGAAATCAAGAAAATTTTCTCATCACTTTTTCTACAAGGCATCGTTGAGATATTTTCAAAAAAAACGTTTCAAGGTGTGACACGGCACACAAAAAAAAACAAAATTTGGAAACCGTTTCTTTCAACAGAATGGTGCACCTGTGCGCAACGCCCTAATCATGTAAGGATATCTATTGAAAAAATTTTTCATTTTCCAGAAAATTTGTTCGATAGGTATTCTCAGACAATTAGGGCGTTTGTGAGCGGGTGCACCATCCTGTTGAAATCAACAGTTTCCAACTGTTATTTTTTTGTGTGCGATACATCGTATTAGTAATAAAAAATGCTACTCAATACAGTATGTACT
Source organism: Photinus pyralis (assembly GCF_008802855.1). Lineage (NCBI taxonomy): Eukaryota > Metazoa > Arthropoda > Insecta > Coleoptera > Lampyridae > Photinus > Photinus pyralis. The sequence goes on from NW_022170738.1 coordinate 10,427,518, forward strand.
TTTTTACGGACCCTATAGAGCCATCTATGGTTTCTGAGATCCCCATGATAGACATTCTTATCTTTGACACAGAGTAGGTATAGTACTTGTTTAGTTTGATTATTGACTTTGCGCAGCCGTAAATTCCATCATCTTGCTAGTTGCTGAACATTGAGAAGTAAATCTTGGAAACTAATATGGCATAAAAACAAAGGTAATTGTATATAAGAAAGTTAAGCGGAATTTATGTATGTATTTATTACATGCAAGCATAGTACGACAACTACAACCTTAAAAATTATTTCGTATTTTGAGTTGCCATTCGTTTTTCACGTGCTTTCTTTCCTTCCGTAATTGTTTGTCTTTCTTGCTCAGAAAGTTGCGGTAAAACGTTTGTGACGACTCCTGTACCTAATGTTAACGATCCATCTCTTAAAGTAAACCTTTGTCCCTGTTCAAGAACCATTGGTCGAATCATTTTCAATATTAATCTGCAAAATTATTCATAGAAAGTCTTTATACGGTGTCCCAGATGGAGTAGAACTGCACGAGTTAACTTTTTTACCGAATAGAGTTCGGATTTCTAGGCATAAAGATTATTATATGGGATAAAAGCAGCTATTTAGTGTTAAAATGTGCACAAATAATGCAGGACACTAACTTTTATATGCTTTTTTGTGAATCTTGAGTAGTCAATGCTGGTGTGAGAGTACTGTACAGGGTGGTTCAAATTTTTGGCTTACTATTGAGATCTCCACAACGGTAAGAGATACAGTGACGTTAAATGGGGTGAAGTTGTCCCTTTCTTTGACTAATAAAAGGGATTTGAAAAAATCTGCAAATAACTTAGATATCACCGAAAAACTGAAAATGCCAAATTTTGTTTTCATTTGCCCTAGTTTAACTAAAATGGTCAGAAATGGACGGTTCCCGACAGCACCTTCTATGAGCACTTTTTTTTAGGAGTATTGATAAATCTACTATAAGCATTTCCATAACACACTAGATAAACGCTACAGGCTACTACTTTCTTATTTCTTATGGGTGTCATATTGGTTTTTACGGAATGAGATAAAGAACAAAAAAAGAAAAATAATGACATGACACACTCCATACTTTTACATAAATTTACAAGAAAAATTTCAAAATTTAATCTAGCTACCCATGGATGAATGTAAAACATTTGATTTTGAAGTTTTTCTTGGAAATTTATGTAAAAGTATGGAATGATACGTCATTATTTTTTTTATCCTGTAGCTGCTACATCTAGCGTGCTATGAAAATGCTGATAACAAATTCAGATTCTCCGAAAAACGGGCTCATAGAAGGTGCTCACAGGAACCGTTCATTTCATATTTTTTTTAGTCACAGAAATGGCAACTTTGCCTCCATTTAACATACACTGTATCTTTCACAGTTACAGAGTTCTCAATAGTGAGCCACAAATTTGAACCTGCATTGTTGGGAACTTAAAATATTGAAATAAATTAAAATGCCAAAGCCAAATATTTACTTCTAATCGAACCGAAATTAAAAATTTTTTTCTAATCAGTTCATAAATCGACAAAATTTAGCTAATTTAACCAAACCTTCACCTTTAGTAATATAGGAATAACTCGTGCAATCTCACTCATTGTGGGACATTGTGCATATTTCTATACGTATGGAGTGATCGGAAAGTGACCTTAAAGAACCTTTTTTAAATGGAACATCTTGTATATTATTACATATTCAAAATAAAAAATGAAAATCTCTACTACAGCCACCCTTAAGTAACGGATGTTTGTAGTAGCCATAGAAAGTTATTAATAATTAATTAGCGTTTTCTACATTATGGAAAGAGTAATGCGGATTGCAGAAGAGAAATTTCGGGGTGCCTGAAGAAATTTAATAAAGAGATAAAGTTCTCGGTTACATGTGAGATACATGACAAAAAAGAATTCACGCGACTAAAAAGTAGTAAAACTGATGGTGCCTAAAGAATAGAAAAAGAAAGGGTTCTTATCGTTGCAATAGTGTCGTAACAGAATAAAATAATAACCGCGAACTCTGAAAGTGAGTTTATTCTAATGCTTTTGTCTCTAGATTTGTGTAAAAAAAAGTCTGGTCTGGTCTGTAATTAGAATGTAGATTTAGAAGAAGTGAGTATTGTTCAGTTATATTTTTTATCATGCGTAAATTCAGTTTGCAGACTGGCCATAAATTTCATGAGAAAAAATGCTGTATATAATTATTTACCCATCTTTGTAGCTTCAATTATAAAGAAGTGTATTCTGCATATTCTTCAATCACATAACCAAGAAACATTCAGATGTAAAATACGAAAAGAAAACAAACAAATGAATGATTTTTTTGCTTTAAAGTTTCTCTTTTCAATTATGTTTGAGAAATAAATACTCTTCAGCACTATTGGCTACTTAGGCAAGATCAAAACCGTGAGCAGGATTTAAGCCGACATTTACCAAGTCATCAGTGGTGTATAGTCACTCTCCGATCTCTTTATTGGCAAAACTTACTTTGAATCTTCACCTGGCATTACCATTTCTTTATCAGGAATGAATACTTGGCAAGAGCAATCCCACGTTCGACAGAACATTTGTAATTGAATGAATGATGTAAACGGTTTAGAACGACCACCCTCTTCTTTATTAAGGATGTACACTTGCGCCTCAACATGATCATTGCTTTTAACAGAACCAGGTTTGCACATTACCATACCTAAAATGCTATTTTCGTCTTGCGCTTACTCATAAATACGTTAATTACCTCTACGAACATCATCACGTTTTACCCCCCTTACCAACGCACCCAATTGATCTCCGGCTTGAGCCTCCTCGAGAATCTGGTGAAACATTTCAATTCCGGAAATGGTGCTTTTAAATGTTTTACTGTAACCCACGAATTCACAATCTGCCCCTTTTTTTACGACACCACGTTCTAATCGGCCAGTAACAACTGTACCTCTGCCGGGAATGGAGTACACATGCTCGACTGGCAACAGGAATGGTTTGTCCAACTCACGTGTCGGTGTGGGTATATATTTATCGACTTCGTCTAGTAATTTTAAAATCGCTTTTGAGCCCACCTCCGGTTCTTTTCCATCTAATGCATAAAGTGCAGAGCCGCTAATAACGGGTACATTATCACCATCAAATCCCATTTCGGACATTAATTCCCTTATTTCCATTTCTACCAATTCAACCATTTCGGCGTCAGCTGCGTCTACTTTGTTTATAAAAACTACTATGTGATTGACACCGATCTGTTTCGCTAATAATAAATGTTCTCGTGTTTGAGGCATTACTCCATCCGTAGCCGCCACTACTAAGATGGCACCGTCCATCTGAGCAGCTCCGGTTATCATATTTTTAATGTAATCCGCGTGACCGGGACAGTCTGTGTGGCCATAATGCCGTGCCGAAGTTTGATATTCGACGTGCGCAACATTGATTGTAATGCCTCTCGCTTTTTCCTCAGGCGCATTGTCGATATCCGAATATTTTTTCGCTTCTGCCAATTTCTGATCAGAAAGAACTTTGGTGATGGCAGCCGTAAGTGTCGTTTTACCATGATCAACATGTCCAATAGTTCCAACGTTACAGTGAGGTTTTGTCCTTTGATATACCTTTTTTTCGGTTGCATAAAAACGCTTTCCAGTGTTTGTTAGTGCGGCAAATTGCAATATCCCCGATCGTTTCCCATTTAAGATCAATTCCGTGTTGGAAAGATAACTAAATGTTTTCAACAAAGCTACAAACAAAATTACCTAACTTCGGAGTAGGGAACCATAAAAGATCTTACAGATATTGGAAAGTTTTCCATAAAATAAAAACGCCATGATGTATGTTACAAGCGCTTCTCTTCTTATGGCCCACGTATGTACTTTTCCGTTCAAAGAATAATAAATAGAGAAATGCGATGCAAATTTCCACTCGCCGAGAGTTAGAATTTTAGGTTATGATGATATAACCTAACCTTTACGTGTACGGTTTTCCAGTAGCGCCACTAGGAGGTGGGCAGAGACAAAATAACACTTTTGGCCATAAACCTTTTTTTTTACTACATGGCACTGGTTTTTCTCTCTTTAGCCGACACTAACTTATGTAAATTAAAATATTGCATACTTAATATTTGATTTTGCAATTTATTATGTAAAAGAAAAAAGAGAATGGCATTAATATTAAGGCAATACCTCTCTTGTCCTTAAAATGACATGTAAAAATATTTTACAATTTGTTCGCCCCCTTTCAGCCTCTGCTACTAAGGGTCATTCCCTTAAAAAATTTAAATGGCAAGTGGTATCGAATAATAGCTTGTTTGATATTTTAAAATCAGTCGATTCGTTTTCGAGAAAATTAGAAAAATCGTTACTTAATTTATTTAATCGACCTATCTTTATTTGGTCAGATAGAAAACAAAAACAAACGAAAGTATCACTTATTTGTTGCTATATGGGAAAGAAAGAATTTAATTTGCTGGCAGTTACCTCGGTAACAATCTTGGGATAGTGAAAATTAATTTATTGATTCTAATTTTACTTCCAAAATGGTTTACCCACTAGCCGAACCATTTTCACTACCCCAAGATTGCTACAAATGTAACTGACAGCAAATTAAATTCTTTCTTTCCCATATAGCAACAAATAAGTGATACTTTCGTTTGTTTTTGTTTTCTATCTAAACAAATTAAAATAGGTCGATTAAATAAATAAAGATTTTTCTCATTTTCTCGAAAACAAAACGACGGATTTAAAAAAATCAAACGTCGAAATAAAGGACTTCGAAAGACCACTTGTTATTTAAAATTTTTAAGAGAATAACCCTGGGGGCAGAGGGTGGAAAGGGGTGAAGTAGTTTTTATTAAACTCGTTGCGCGTGCTTTAAAGATTTATAACAGAGAAGCGATTGTATTACAATTACAGTAGTGATCATTCCAATTCAGTTTTGAGTCAATATAGGACTCCTAAAAAATGTATGCTGGTTGGGTTATTGAAATAATGATTTATTTCTTTTAAGCGGAAGGTACATTTTTCTGTATTTATGTTCAATTTGTTGTCGTTTAGCGTTTAATATTATCAAGTAAAGTGGTTGTGTAATCACAAAGATTCTTACATCTACTTAAAAAGGTAGCACCATCTGCATACATACAAAATTAATTCTTTCTCATAACTAACATTTGTAATATTAAAATATATCAAAAATACTACAGGGACAAGTACCGAACCTTGCGGCACTCCCGTATTAATTTCTTTAAGATTAGATTCAGAATGATTAAAATAAACATATTGTGTGCGATTACTTAGGTACGACTCTAATAAAACAATTGATTTGTTTACAAAATTATACCACAGATAAAGCTTAAAGCTCCGTTTATCTGTGATTATACTTTGATAGCTTTGCCAGCAAGCATCCAAAACATAATCTGTAAGTTGTTGCAGTATTAGAAAATAGATTAGTTGTTTCAAAATAATCTATGATTTATTCGTAGGATGTATTGTTCCATCTGTGAAACGTGTTGTATAATGACAGCGATTAATAAGATTTTTAATAAACACGTTTATATATGATTTTTTCTATTGTGGCTATCGATTTCGACCAGTATATCACCTGAAGATGACCACTGGTCGAAATCGATAGCCGCAATAGAAAACATCATAAATAAACGTGTTTATTAAAAATCATATTAATCCCTGTCAATCTATGATTTGTTTTTTAAATAATTTTTCAAAAATATTGTTCACTTCATCTCTATTTCCTTTTTTGTATAAAAGAATAACTTTTGATAATTTGTCAATGTAAAATTGATTCCCGAATGCAAGAATTTATTACTTTAGTCAATGGAATTAAAATTACATTGAGCACAATGTCTGCAGTTAAGTCATAATGATTAATGGTCTTTATAATTATACTGTTTTTTCATCAGACAGTAGAAACAAAGCGGAAGTGAGAGAGGATAGCCGATAGAGATGCAATTTAGCAAAATTGAAAGCAGAAATCGATCGGTGAAGTCATCAAAAGACGAATATCAAGAAAACGAGGTGTCGGAAAGGAATAATAATAGAACGAAATTGGAATAGAATGTAACAACTCCAAATTTTATAAGATCTTGGAGAACAGAGTGCTGAATCCAAGTACCTACCTACGCATAAAAAGTAACGTGAAGACCCTGAGGAACGTATCCAATTGCACTGAAACAGGTACGCCACTGTTGAGAAAAAAATCGTTTATTCATATAGTTCATTATTTATACCAACTTCAACCTTACCTACTCGTTAAATTCAATGTGATCATTTTAACCAGTTAATAGCATTTTAGTTTTAACAAAGTGGAAAGAACGAGAAGTCGAGAAGTAGTGCAATGGTGAATTGGGAGAAAGACACTAAAGCCAATAAAAAGTGAGATTAAGACACCAATTCGAAATCCATAGCCATTTCCGACTTGCAAAAAAATTCTCAGATGAGACCGAATCGTTTCTTAAGTTGATTTGCTTATCGATTGAACTGCAGACAGGAGTTTTGATGAAGAAATTTTTATTATAGAACGAACACGCCCATTTTTCTGAAAAACCACTTAAGCTGATCTTTGTGTAGCTCGCCTTGGAAATCAAAAAATGCCCCAATACATTTGCATCTCTACAGTCCGATTCGCAGAAGAAATCTGTTCGCTTTTTACAACCGGTACGTATGGCTACGAATTCGTAGTCATACTGGATTAGTATCAAGCAAACTGATTGGCGCGACCTACAGTACGACGGTTAAAATAAATCGCGATCTTCTTATTAGTTACACTATGCACTTCACTTTGCCCCCACTGCTGAAAAAAACATGCATAGAAAAGAAAAAATCCTACCTTTATAAGACTGCCCTTCTGGAATCTGCAATGAAAAACAAATCTGCGTTAAAAAGGTGACAAAAAAATTTGTGAAACTGAAAGCAGATTAGAACCTTTCGAGGTTATACAGGGTGACCGCATTATGTGTGGAATATAATATATATCTCGATAAATAACTAGTGTATACAAAATATTTCTATATAAAAGTTGTTTCCTGTAATAAGGCAGGCTTCCGTTGTTGGATTTACTATTTAAAAAAATTCAATTGTTTTCCGTTACTCATTTGGTTTCTGAAATAAAAACAAATGAATACTGCTTTATTGCGGATAATAAAATAATGAACAATTTTATAGAAAAATGTTGTATAGGTACTTACAGTCGTTATTTACAGAGATATATACCATATTCCATACATAATGGACGCCCTGTACACGCTCCAATTAAAAAAAAAATAAAAATTTACCTTCTATAGCTTATATATTTCGTTCAATCTCTCCATCGCAAGAATCGGGACTTCTGGACCGCAGGCTGCTTCAGCGACGGACCTATGGGTGAGCAATGGGGGGGGGGGGTAGGCTGTCCCTCCAATACTTAACTAGTTGGCAATTTTGACAAGAGTTGATAATTTTCATTACCAGTTGGCGAATGCCGGGAAAGTAGGTAAATCGTAAATGTAATAAATCGACTATTGAAGGAATGAGGAATGACAACGAAAAGGTTTTACAAAAAACCAGGTGAAAAATTCTTGACAGAACTGCTTTCTAGGAAGCTAAAAATATGCTTGTATCTATTTAGAATAAGAATTAGATATACTGGACAGGAATGTTAATTTTTTAAAGGAATCTGATAAGAGCTCAAATAACACAGAACACTTCCCAGTGCATACTGCTGACACGACTGATACTTAATACTTAATAGATACTACCCGTTTGAGTTGGAAATTTTTACAGTTGAGTTGGCAAAATGTCATGGCTGCCCCCCGCCCCCCCCCCCCCCAATTTTTTTGTCTAGGTCCGTCCCTGGGCTGCTTGAAGTAACTCTGCTCCAATTCCATCTTCCCCAACTGAAAGGAATATACGCATATATTACCGAAAACTCGTAATTTTTGTATTGAATAAATCATTAGAATTTAAAACTACTTTTTGGAAAACCCGCACCCTCACGGTATATGGTCAAAAATTACTTCTTTTGATCTTTACAATACGGTATGTACTAAGATCTGGTGGGGATTTTCCGATAATAGGTATGCTATTGAATACTCACCTTGTACTGAACCGCCTATATGATTGTCATGGACGAAGTTATGGATCATTATTAGGGGAGCTAAAACCGGGAGGGCTAAATGAATTTAGAGGCCTTTTAAACATTATGTCCAGTTTAAATTAAAATTAATAAGTGCCAAAAATGTTCCTTGATTCTCTGATAATGATGATTAATTTTTTACCTTTGTTAACGTTATACTTATTTTTGAAATTAGGGCTGAGGGGAGAGTAAGGTACTACCTAAAACTCTGCCTCACATTTCCGTATTTTGTATTTTGGGTAGATCATAGTGGGCGACCAGGTGGTTCAGACAGCAGTACATTAATAAAATGTTGCAGTATTTGTAGAAAGAACCGAAAAATATAGCTATCTTTGCTTTGTAATGTACTTTTGTCTGAATGTTTGAGTTATACAGGCTGATTCAAATTGAGAGCCACCATCGGGAACTGTAAGATATAGGTAGGTAGTTTAAATTTGGCAAAGTTGCGCATTTTGATGCTTACCATAATTGAAACTGAAAAAATTCCGACTACTTTCGGAGATATGCGGAAGAAAATATCACAAATTTGTTAAAATATCTTCTTTTTTGCCTAGAAACGTTTGTCTTTGTTAGTGTACGTACGTAGTTTCTTGCGTTTTTACGAATTAATAGCGCTATTTCTGATTAAAAGATAGTGATGTTTACATTTTTGAAATCAGAAATCAAATACCATAAAAAGTAAAAAGAAAGTTGATGATGGTTGACTGGAGACGAAACGTCAAACTTAAAAGTAGCATCTTTTGTAGAGGGAAAGAACTGGCCATAATAATGTGTCATTTATTTTGAAAAATTTTTTTAAATAACTTCAGTAAAAAATAAATACTATATTGTGCAAAATTTAGCTTTTTTCCAGATATCTCCGAAAGTGGAATTTTTTCAGTTTCAAAACTGCATTTTGTGAAGCATCAAAATACGCAACTTTGCCAAACTTAAACTACCTACCTATCTCTTACAGTCCCCGAGATCCCCATGGTGGCCCTGGAATTTGAATCAACCCGTTTACTTGGGTATAGGGCTAATCTTTTTGGGGGTGCTTAGCTCCCTTAAATCCTCCCCTATCTCCGTCCATGATGAAGATACAGCAAAGACGAGATGAGTAGCATTCGGTTGAAGCTTTCGTCCATCGCATGGGGGCGGGTGATGTAATCCTCGTCGGTGATGCAGCTCGCGCTGTAAAAATCAACGAGATTAGTAAGTAGGCCTGTTAGGCCAACCGGCTCCTTACGAACAATTATATGAAAATATGATTTTAAGAGAATACTCTATGCATCATTTAAAACGATCAAAATTACATGATTTAGAGGCAGCTTAAATAAGTAATAGCTTTTAACAAATAATGGAAATTTTAAGTTTGTCATTTTGAGTGCAATATTACAATAAAATAAGCAAAGAAACAACAAGCGTTGAATTGATACCAAAATCTGGTGATTTAAGAAATGTACATAGGGCAATTTTAAATACAGAGTAGCCCAACGAAAAGTATACAGAGGGCTTTTAGGGTATTAAATTTAGAAATCTCGAAAAATCCTCGAACACGTCAATTTTGTATTCGAGGGGGACAACTTTTGGAATACAAATCACGAACCCAAGTCTTCACCCCTTCTGTATCCTTCTCGTTGGGCCACTCTGTATAGTCTCACCAGGAAACAATTCCGGCCACAGAACACGAGATACCGGTCTACAATCGTATGGTTTTTACTATGAAAAATAAACTATGAAACTAATATTTTTCATAGTAAACCATACGATTGTAGACCAACATCAGGTGTGCTGTGACCGACATTCTTTCCTGGTGCGATGTATTCTCCGTATAAGGCTGAATTACTAATTGATAACAAACACGCACTTACCTTACTCTGAGCTAATCTTCGTGTAATAATAAATCAAGGTGCAACAGTTTACTCAGATTGGAAACGCAAGAAATGACTATACAATACTTCTTTGTAGTCTGCTTCGCAAATAAACTCAATTTTTTTCACAAAGCTAGTATGACTGTGAATTCATAGACATACTCCTCAATATGAAGAGAAACTAAAGGATACTGCGAAAGATACTTAAAGAATCGTTGGTCAACCTTACATTACCCAGCTGAAAGACTGAAGAGATTGTTGCAACTTGTATTGTACTATAAACACGAAGGTTAGCTACATAATCCTTTTGGTTGTAATCCCCCCCCACTGTTCACAGCTAAAGACACATAATATAACATGCAATACAACATGCAAAAAAGGAAAAATCCTACCTTGGTAAGGCTGCCCTTCTTGGATCTGTAACAAAAAGAAAGTTTACGTTAAAAAAGGTGAAATTGACAAATATATTTATTTAAAATTAGAATCTTGAGGGCCAGTTAATACGTCTGTGGTCTACCACAGTAAATGCAAAGGATTAAAATTTTAATTATTGACCTTAGAATGGCCAAGACAAAGTGAAGCGTCTATTCACGGTTATATATAAAAGATCGGCACTATTGTTTAATCGTTTTCCGAAAGAAATCGGTCTATGAACACAAACTTACCGTTTAGCCTTATAAATCAATCTCTCCTACGAAGAACCATTAATCCAAAGTAGGGCTGGAACACTCACACTCCAATCTCCTTGAAGAACTGAAAAAAGAAATACATTTAAATAAAAGTAACAATCGTTTAGGTACTAGCTAATAGATTAAAATGTTCCCATAGTTTTGAATTAAAATAAACAATTTATTCACAGTTAATTTATGCTATATGCGATATGCTTGTTTTTACTAGAAGCGTCTGTGGTAAAAATCTTCACAAGTAAAAGAAAGTTAACATTGTGCAGTTTGCGCATTTGATTTTTACTGTGTGTGTTCTGTTTGCCTTTGCTAATGACATTTGTAGTTTTATGCGATATGGTTTTCTTTAACAGAGGGATCTATGGTTAAAATTACAAAGAAATATCTTCATAAGTAAGGAAGTTGGCACTGCGCATGCGCACATGTAAGGTTTACAATGTGAGATATGTTATAGCGCCCCCTAACAGAAGCATCTGTTATAGTTTGTTAGCGTTGCCTCTCGGAAAATTGGCTTAGAAACAGGCTTGCATGTTTGCGACAAATGTCAAAAATGAGTGACTGTCGAGTGGCCTTTGGAATTTCGAGTTAAAGTTCGATTTCCCATATATGTAAACAAAAATTCCAAGGGTGACTCGACGGTCACTCATTTTTTATCGCTAATATACCTATTCCCTTTTGTGAAATGTGAAACCTTTTCAAATTTTTTTGTGAACATAGTCCTTGAAAGGGTCTATAGAACTCTGATGGTAGAAGCGTAAAAAGCTTTATGAAAACGCTGTTTTAAAAATGTTTCAAAACTTGGTTTTGCCGCGTAACACAATTATAAATTAATTAGCGAAAACCCGAACTAAAGCCTCTAATTTACATTTGGCAAGTTTACTGGCGGAAAGTACTTTCCGGCAGTAAACTTGCCAAATGTAAATTAGGCTTAAGCGTTATTTCAGCTAAAAATCACTCAGATGGGTTTCTAGCGTTTTACGGACAGACTCTTTCAAGTGCTTTCCATGGGTTTGAAAAAGTGTCTGGAGATCATTAGCAAATTGATAAAGACTTTACGAGATCATTATAGTAGCACATCCATGAACTTGGATTATCTTAAACCAGTAAAGCACTTCCACGCCCTTTTCAGAGCTCGACGATAGCCTACAGAAATCTCCGAACAGGTGACCTACAAACCATTGGAGAGGATCTAAATTCCTATCAAGCGTAGAAAACTCATTCACGAAATTTTCTAAAACTACCAAAAATTAAACTTCAAACTGAACGTTAAATTTCTGAATTCAGTTTCAGGGTTTAAAGGATGAATTCTAAATTAAAACATTAAATTTACTCCCAAATCAAACACCCCGACGACCTAGGAGAAAAACCGAGGTCAAAGTCCAAGGTCCTGGCTTGGGAAATCCCGGGACCATGACTTTAGGAAATTCCGGAGTAATGGTCTTGGAAAATCCCAGGGCCTTTACCCCACGTTCAGCGCCTTCGTCTCGCGAAAACCTTGATTTAAGGTAGAAAAGATAAAAACCCATTCTTTATCAGATATTTTGACCTAGAATCCAGTGGGGTAGTAAAAAAATTGTTTGCCCAACTGTTTCTGTGATTTGACACAGGATAGTGTTACTACTTAGTACTTGCTACTTTTTAAATGCAACACTATATAGCCAATTGTTTTATATTTGTTTTCCAAATTACATTGATGTAGCACAACCTATTTTTTGTACACAATTAGAGATGTATTAATTATTAAATCATATTTTCAAAATTTTGAAATGACATGTTTCTACCATCAGCCTGCAGCCATTTTTATTGATTGCTAGTGACTGCCATGAATACAATAAAAAACAAAATCTCCGTGAATCCATGGCCTACTATTTAAAAACCGTAAGAAATAAGGTTTTAATTTGTGATTCATTTAAAAAAATATAAGTTGTGATACATCAATTTTTTAACTAGGAATTAATTAAAATGTTCGTTTACTTTTTGATAGCGAATTTGATTTAGAATTTTCAAAACAAATAAAATACTACAATAAAAAAATGATGGCATTCCAATTTTTAAAAAAAAGTTAAAGTCGCCATTTTGAAATACTTCGTGTAAAGAAAGGTCCTGAAAATATTTTAAAAGCAGTATCTAAATACCCAGGGCAGTGTGGCTAAAAAAATAAGGCTCTTCCTCTAAAACAGGTGGTATATGTAAGTCCCCCCATTACAGAATGTGAATGGTCTAAACGAGAAGAAAAGAAAGAATAGAATAGACATTAAGTGATTCTTCCACTGTATATTTACATACGGAGTCTTCATTTTTTTAATTCGTTGCGGAATGAAATTGAAAATGTAAAATAATATCAAGATTTGCTGGGAAATTGTTACGTGAGTCGAGTTTAAAATAACACCTGAACATGTAGTACTATACAGTAATGAAATTTTAATTACTTGAACTTGTTTTTTTTTAGTTTCTTTTTCAAATTAAGTGGCGCCCTAAATACAATTTTTATCCTGTGACATTCTTGGCTTTAAATATTAAACTAAAGTATCAAAATCATCGGGATTATTTATTTTGAGTTACAACTTATACAGCTTGAACAGGCAGTATCAATTAAAATCTCATTTACAAACAAATTTTGCTATATAATAACATACAACCAAGCGTCTAACTGGAATAAAAAGAAATGTTTCTGCCGAAATTTAAAAGAAAAGCTTAAATAATAATCCTTAACAGTATAAATTTTTTTATCGTAGCTCAGTCGCAATACACTAAAACCATTCTTTGCTTCGTATACCAATACACAGATCACTGTCTTCCTGGTCTGACACTACCTTGGCGGGATTTACCAATTTGTGATCATAATCACCATCTCTCGAAATTCTTTCGGGTCCCTGAAGAGCCCTTCTTCTGATAAAATTTATAACTGTAGCAGTATCAACTTTAGACATTTCTAGTGAATGGCCCCATGCTAACAAAGCTAGAGGCTAGGAAAAATGTAAGTATAAAGTACACATCGTACAAGAGTACTTACACGATCCATAGTCAACAATGTGTATGGAGTGATAATGTGTCTATATAAACAGTTCTTCACGATTTCTTTCAAATATTCGGTCTCACAAACATTAGCACACGGATGATATAACATTACAATCGCGCCATGTTCTAAATTATGTAACCATCTTTGTACGGGAACAAATAAATATTCGCCGTACTTTGGCCACAGTGGCCTGTGTGGTCCGCTAAAAAATCCCATTGTAATCTATCGACTGATGTGATGATAGTACATACAAGGTGGGTATTGGGTAATTGTACTTAATGGTGGTGTTCATACATTCGTGCATGGCCTAAAATAACGAAACAGATAAATATGTTTTCATTAGGTACAGTAATGCTATGTAACATACAGCATATTCCTTAGGTATGTTGTACGCAACTTCTATTGGTTGTACGTCTATGTTGGGAAGGTATAAAGACTTCTTGTCGAAACAAGTATAGTTAATCGGAGAGTCGTTCCAGTCTACTGTGATATTGTCCTACAAAATATTTGTTGATTCTATTTTATTTCAATTGTGCAGAATTAAATGAACTTGGTTTAAGTGTAATAATTAATTTATTTTAATAAATTTGCCAAGGGAAAGCAATAAAGTTACGTAAAAAATGGTCAGTGGTTTTAACTCAAGCTCAAATCTATAAATTCGTGTGCTGACGATACAAGAGCAGTGGCAAGTATTCACGGCCTGACTACGAAAAGAATGGCACAAACAATTAAATTAAATATGGTAAATTATACTAATTGACATAAATTTCATGTTTTGTTTTTCCAAGGCTAATAAGACTGGGATTTTGGTTGGCTGCGATCTATGTCGAACCAGGAAGTTTTTGGCACTACCCTAGTACAACCTAATTACCAAGTTACCACCTCGTTACGTACTTTACCATTATCACAGTCATCAGAAATAACTCCCATTTGAATATGTTTCTGAGTCATTTCAATATTAGACGGGATAACATTGTTACCATCGTCCATAGGAGAATAAGGAAACCATTTCCCATTCCACTTTTCATTTGGTTCTGAGAATGGGACCCCTAGCAGCAAAAGAGATATAAACCAATCGAAACTATTGCTTAGTTACCCAAGATAGGGGACTTGAGCCCTAAACCATCTTTGGAATTAATGCACAAAGTAAGTACAAACAAAACAGCTCCATGAATCATGTTAAATTACACAATCTTTTTCAAAGGGTCTCTTCTTAATCTATTCATATGATTCACTGCTGCACAGACCCTCAAGTCACTGATTGTGATTAAAGATTGTGGATTCTGGAAATCTCGACTTTAATCATGGTTAGTTACGGTAGACACGGAGGTGTTTCCCATACTGTAAGCGTTACAAAAAGCAAAGTGGTGTTACACTGTTACAGCCTATCATCTTTTGTTTTTCCACCGACCATTAATACTTTGGGTAGAGTCCAGGGGGCGAGTTGGATAAAGTGACTTAGTTCCAAAACAGGGTTTACAATTTACTGATGACAGATGGCGAAATTGTTGCATAATACTAATAATAACCTGACCATTTTTTTGTCCCAGAACGGGACGTCTGCTAATTTTATTGGGTTAGCCATTCAATGGTTTCGCTGTTAAAAACTGCAAATGTTCAGTGTTCTTCTAGAATTCATAAAATAAACATCAATATTCAATCCGACGTCTCATCAGGTTGTAATCGAAACTCAAAAATGTGTACGCCCTCATTTGGTAAAAATAAAGGACATCTCACTTCATGTGTTGCAATATTTTTTAAATCTATTGCCACGTCGCATTTTTACAGACGCTTTTCTGGTTATCCGGGACAACGGGTCACATATATGTAGGCTGGCAGTCGGGTGAGCTATGAATCTGTAGGAAAAGATCCAAACGGTCCGTTCACTTAGCCATTCATTTGACCCATTAGCCCAAAAATAAACTCATTTTTTTGTCTACACTAGCTGTGCCTCAATTGTGCTATATTCATTGAATTTGTGTCGTGTTGCTCAAATGGTTGCTCAGACGGTTTTAGTGAATTACCCTGTATATCCTGTGTGATGTTTGTGTTTGTTGTCTTTACATGACGTCTGTCATATTCACCAGTTACCTCTGATGGTCTGTGGTTACCTCATAGACAAAGGGTGGTTACTGGTTTTAGTCGTTTAATTGTGTCATTTGTTTCAGTGCGTCATACTTTTGTTTATTATGGTTATTACAAACTCTATTGTTCCCTATTACAACTCCCTTAAAGTTACACAAAGAGACTGTTGACAAATTTCGTGATTTCATGTAAATGTAGGTGTATTAATTAAATGGTGATTAAGCATTAAGGAAGGACTGGAGGAGCAATGCATCGCCGTCGTCCACATCATAGTAATTTTAGCTATGTCAGCTCCTGTGTGAAGTATCTAATTTTTATTCTCAACTTTATTTTTTGGGTAGATAGAGTGCGTTAAGTTAGATGTGCGTAATCTTCGTTCTGTTGTTTTTAGTTATTTGGAGGATTATTAATAGGAATTGGCTTGTACGCCTTTGTTGATAAGTGGCAGTTAACAGGATGGGTAAAGCTAGAAAATATTTACGATGTTATTTTAAATATCTCGCTGGTAATGGTAATGATGGGAGGCGTAGTCTTTGTTGTTAGCTTTGCGGGATGTGTAGGTGCCCTTCGTGAAAACACATGTCTCCTGAAGTTTGTAAGTTTATAGGAAGTAGGTGTACAATTTTGTTTAATAATTTCTCTGTTTTTAGTATTCCTTATGTTTGCTCATCTTCTTTTTATTAGAAATGGCTGTTGCCATTATCGGCTTTGTTTTTCCTCATACAATGCAGTCCATGTTAGAAGAAAATTTTACAGACAAAATAATTCACACATATCGAGATGATCCTGATTTACAAAATTTTGTAGATTTTGCTCAACAGGAGGTAAGATACTCATTTGCTCGTCTTCCAATATACTACTTAAATGTACAACATAACGATGGGTACACCTTTCCCAGTCATAATTTTGTTTAAGTACAATAAACAAGAAGTTTTATCACGATCAACCCTTCGGTTATAGCTTCAGTTATACTTCCTCATTCCCTTTTTCCAAGCAATTTAATCAATTCAGTTGTTTTAAAATGAATATAAAAATTGAATGCCATTGTTTTGAGAAAGATAATCACAAAAATAAGTAACTATTAAGTCCCTTGTATAAAACAAAATTTTTTCTCTGACCGTTCTAAATGTTAACTTCTACAAATCCATATAACCGTTTCTTTATCGTGTTTTAAACTATCTTCAAAATGTTGAAAACTTAATATCTAAACAGTGTCCATCATTATGATCGTCTAATACAGATTGATTGTGTATCATATTATAGTGTGGTTCTAATGAGATGTTATTTTAGTTTCGTTGCTGTGGTCTCAGCTCGGAAGGATATAAAGATTGGGCCAAAAATGAGTACTTCAATTGTTCATCGCCAAGCGGTGAAAGATGCGGTGTTCCGTACTCTTGTTGCATGAATGCAACCAGTATTAGTTCGGGACTTGTTAACATTATGTGTGGATATGGAGTTCAAACGCTTTCTGTAAGTTATATCGTGCGCAATGCATGTGAAGCCCAAATGAATCACAGTATTTTAAAAATTTCAATGATTCTAGATAATTTTTTAATCCCAAAAAATTCCACATTCAATTGCCAAATATGTAGTGTAAAACTTGTTTTGGTAATAAATCTGGGCACAAAGAAAATAAAATGTGTGTTGTTAGTTGGAATGCCATATTATTTTAAACAAAAGACATCAGAGAGAAATGACAATCGGTTAATTTAGCTAATATTGTTATTCCATTTAGTAGCTTGGTTAAGACAATAAACATTAGTTTTCGGTAAACTAATTTTTTTCAACGAACTTAAGATGGACAACTGGAAACTAATAATACAGGACGCCCATGAGTAACGAAAAACAATTGAATTTTTTTAATAGCGATGTACCCTCTCATTAGGATCATATGATAGAGATTTTTTTCTCTCTTCCTTGACATTAGTCCCCTTACAGAACATTTTTCAAAAAAATTCTTTATTACAATTACTTGGATCTAACTTTCTTAGTTGCAAAGTTAGAAAGACGGTTAAATTACTAAAATTTTTATGTACTGAAACCAAATCTGTAATTTAAAAAAACAAAACAAGATCGTGTTTTCCAGATAATAACGAAAATGTAATTTTTTTATATGGAACACTACATATTATTACATCATATGGCATTTTATTAAATTCTCTACAAGAGTTCTTGCACCGTAGCCAAAATACTTCACATAATCACGATTTTTTCAATTATTTTCATTTCGATCTAGTTATCCATGAAGATTGGCAAAATAACCTTGTTTGTTGTAAAGTATATGACAACTAACTTTAAAATTTATTACATAGTGCTGTTTAGGTTTTATATCCTAGAAAATATGCGTGGCATGTGCCCTACACGGAAGAAAATGGAAATATTTTTGAACACCTTTAACATGGGTAGGTAATGGCCCATATGAATAAAAGGGAGCACATGCTTATACTCGTAAGAGCTCCTTCACACTTGGCGACTTAGCAGCGCTGCGGGACGGGAGGCAGTGCAGCGCTACTGAGCAGCCCAGTGTGGAGGGGCACTTTCGAGTATTTACTTTGAATTGTGCAAGCCTTATGCTTGAGCTACTTTTTATTCATATGGACCATTGTAACTTATAAGTTATGTATTACTCGAGGTATTACTTAATGTCACCTGTTATTCTTGTTTTGTTAACAACCTACTACATACAATAAGTCCTAGTTCCGGTTATGGTTTTAAATACTAGTTATTGTGTGTTTTTACCGAGGTTTTTACCATTTTCATGGATAACTAGATCAAAATGAAAGTAATTGAAAAATCTGGTTGTTTAAAGTATTTTGGCTCTAGCGCATTAAAAACTTTTGTAGAGAATTTAATAAGCTGTCATATGATGTAATAATATACAGAGCGTTCCATATTAAAAGGTCACATTTTTGTTATCTGAAATATGCGATTTTGGTTTGTTTTCTTCATTGACAGATTTGGATTCAGTAGTAATTTAACTCTCTCCCTAACTCTACAAGTAAGAAAGTTAGCAATAGTGCCAACTTAAATTGAAATCTTGTTAAAACAGACTGTATAATATACAGTATCTGTCAAAGCAAGTAAAACCAGTAGTAATGGTAAACAAAAAAATTTGGTAATCATTATAGTTATGCTCGAGTATAAAAAGTTAGTAGTTGCCCCTGATTAGCTCCAGATGCATGGATATTTTTAACATACTGTGATTTGATTGGATTTAGCTTGCTGATTCAAACCCGCTAACTTTTGCCTGGAGGGATTATTAAGGGTGGCAGGTGGAGTATGAAAAAAATATTACCTTTGCACCCTTTCTTCGATATATTCTACTCCCTCCTGTCAAAAGTTGGGGGGTTTAAACTGCCCCGAATATTGTGTCCAGAAGAATTAATTTTTTTTTAAGGTTGCAGAAGCGAGTAAGAAAGTATGGACGTCCGGCTGTATCGAAATTGTTAGATCTTGGACTGAACGCAACCTTTATTTTATCGCCGGGGTCGCTTTAGGTATTGCCCTGTCTCAGCTGTTTGTAATATACCTAGCTAAAACCCTAGAAGGACAAATAGATTTGCAAAAATCAAGATGGGTTAGTTGAAATATGATTTTTAAGAGAATAGGATCTACAGTGCATTTGTGAGATTTATTAATTATATGTATGTTTGCCAGCATATTCTCGATGGTATAATAATACTTTAGTCTGTATGTTATATATTACTATATAACTATTTGTACCGAAAAACTTCTTTTATATAAAGTTTTGTACTAACATAGAATAATGAGTGGATGGGTCTAACGTGAATGTAATTGTGGGGGTTCAAAGCCAGAAATTGTTTCGCGTTCTCCACTCTGCGGTTCACTATGGAACTTCATATTGAGACCCTACATTTCTGACGCTTTGATCTCGCACAGTATGTGACTGCAGGAATCCATGAATGGAAAATAAAATAATGATTAATAGTACCGTTATGATTGTAAATATACTCGTCGATATTATTTTAAATGTCAATTTTGTGCCGCATCTTTTTTTTATTCCCATTGACTTTGTATAAATTTTGTGTAAATTATTTCATGGAACAATTAATTTTCCTGTGGTAATATTCAATAATAAACACCCAATAATTTATTTGCCTCATTATGTTGTTTCGTGGCCACTAAAACAAACAGAACCGAATCGAATGACCTTGAATCAAGATGAAAAGTGAGCTGAAACCGGCCTTACCTACTATAATTGTCATATAATAATTGAGAGCATTTGTATGACTTTATTTGCAATGTAAGGTGTAAAATGACTTTTTGTGTCCTAATCTAACATTTTACATACAGTGTGGTAATTAAGTAAGTAGCATATAAATTTCAAAATGTTGTACCTTTTTTTTAAAGAACATCACATTATATCTTATCATTTTGAATTGAGAACCTTTGTTTTGGGAGAGCTCTTTAGTCTGTTTGCAAGGGTAAGTATAAAATTTAAGGTAAGTTGCACCACAAAGTTTAACTATGATTTTTTTTATGTACTTTGTCGAAGAGATACAGTTGATTTGGTATTACATTATTAAAAACAAATGAACAGTGATGTTTCTTAATACGTAAAGATGCTCTATGTGCCATACTTCCACTTACGCCCAGACAATTCTGCTCCTTGAATCAAATGTAGGAAAACAAAAATATTTAAATTAAGCCACAAAATCAACTCTAACTCTGAAACACTTAGTTTAGGTTCAATTATAACGTTTGCAGGTTATGTGTAATTATTTACATCTTTACACAGTTGTACGCAAATTCAAATTTTAGCGCGCTTGTGTTTGCGCAGTTCGAGGGAGTCAATATGCAACACATCTGCAAGTCTAACATACAGTTCATTGTTTATACCATTAATCTGATTTTTGATGCATGAGTTTACCTACTTTGAAAACAATCACCTGTTGAAATGCAAGTGATAAGGAAATCAAGAGAGATTGTGGAAGAAGTGCCACAATGACTGAAGGAATTGGGATGCAAATCCTGGTAGAATTAAAATAATTTTACCCTTTTTGGGGAGTACCCTGTATACATTCACAACTCATAGTAAGTCTCTTCTACGCCACTGATCGCAGCTGGTTTATTGATTTTATTATCGATTTTTGACAACATGCGCGCACCGGTTTAAATTGTTAATCAAGTAAGTACTTACTGTAGTTTGAATTGTAACAAACGGTGATGATGGCAGCGGAAAAATTACAGACAAGGCCGAAAGAATTGAGAGAAAAATCGAAAAGATTGGGATACAAAAGTGTCGTGAGAGTCTCCAGCAAATTTCCCACGACCTATACAGTACCTGATGGGTATCACTACCAAAAAGACAAACCACGAGCCTGCCTAGTACCTACCCCCCCGCCAAGGAATTTGTCCTACAATTTAAGTAACAGGCGAAGTAAAGTAAATGTGCTTTTGGAGTATCAACTCTTATCATCGGATAAATTGGATTCGAATGGAATCGCAGCACATTCTACGACAAAGCTGTGATCGTTTCAACGTCTTAAACGGCGATGAGAATCATCCCTTTCATCTACAACAGGTAATTATGTAGGTCAATAACGAGGTCAATAATAAACATCTACCTCTCGATCTACCTCATATCCCAAAAGTGCACGACTTGATTGATTTGATTAAGCGAAGGGTAACCTGATTATAAATCCATAGAAAGTTGTGCATAGATCGATCGGCCACCCTATGTTGTACCTATCATGCATGCATACGAAAATGAAACGTAAATAAATCAATCAATCGTTTTAAACGTGTCATAAGGCATCATAATACTAATAAGCCCAATGGTACCTACGTAGCATTTCGAAACTAACCCTATCGATACGATATAACAAGCATGATGCAACTGTAATGACTGTTTGTACTGACAAATTTAAGTAGGACTTAAAATCCATGGCAACGATTATTGCGACGATGGTTTTAAGCTAAGCTCCGCTTAAATTTGTCACTACAAAATGGCCATGAAAGATTTAAAAACTTACCCCAAGTCAATGTATCCATGGAATGTTAGGCGTCTTGATCGAAAAAGAGGCCACGCAATTGAAAAATGCGACTTCAGTTTCTACTTCCACTAAATTTGTTTAACTAACAACTTATAAGCTCCGAAACGAACGATGTGCTTTTCCGAGGTCGGTTTATAACTTTTAAGAGTTGATTTTTAATATATCGCAAACAATTCGTAATTTGAAAAACCGAATGCAAGGAACATCGAAACAACACGCAATCGCGAGTTCAAATTCAAAGGGGACGCCATCTTGATTCAAATCTTTAAACGGTTAAAAACACCGATTTATTTAACGATCGACCGAAACTAGCGACGTGCCACAATTTTCCGCGTGCTTAATTTTACTTTTGCGGGATTTATTTTATTACAACCGTTCATAATTTCAAAGAAAACGTAGAAAAACTAGGTAGGTACGCGTGTACACCGCGCAAGCGACTGCAACGAACTACCAGGTCACGTGATGATAAGACATGACGTCATGGCACGTGACCGATTTCAAAACGCGTTCACAGTGGTCTGGCTTATTATTTCGCTTAATTTAGGAAAATTTTATTGAATAGAACTCGTTCCAATAGCCGTGATTTTTTCGAGTCCTAGCGCCGAAAATTGCCAACTCGAAATACATGCCTCGTATAAAAACAAGTTTTGAACATAAGAGAGACCAACCTATTCGAGTGCCTTTTGGAAATATAATGGCATATCTTTAGGCAATATCAGTATCATAATATCTTCTTCTTTACAGCCCAGAACATATTTTATCAATTAATAAGTCACACTTAGGGTACGGTCCAAAATTTACTCCAGTTACTGTTTTTACCGAAAGTAATTTTGTGGCGGTTATAAAATTGCTGACATTTACTGCGAATG
Source organism: Photinus pyralis (assembly GCF_008802855.1). NCBI lineage: Eukaryota > Metazoa > Arthropoda > Insecta > Coleoptera > Lampyridae > Photinus > Photinus pyralis. The sequence goes on from NW_022170738.1 coordinate 10,450,152, forward strand.
CTTCTTTAAAATCTTGCAACAATCAATACGCATGCATGAGATTTACTGCAAAATGCTCATGTTGCTTCTACCAATTTGGTGGTAAAAGCTGAGTAAACTGAGTAAAGGTTGTAGTAAACATAAACAATGCGACTGACACTAAATAATGCTGCATCCATGACTAAGGGAACTTTCCTTCTACGCAAATTTGTTACTGCAATAAACTCTTCATCATCGGAGCTACTGCTTTCTAATATATTTTGGATAACGTTATGCAGAACAATAAATTCATTAATGGCCCCCATTTCGGAATAACAGTAAACAAAATTTCACACCTCAATAGTATAATCATTCATGGGCTGTTTATAAAGTAAACAAACAAATGCGAGGTTAGAATTTGCTCATGATCCTGATGTTGAGCTAAAGATTGGTTAAAAATAAAATTTTACTGTAAGCATTTGTAGTAAAATATAATTTTAAACCGAGTTACTTCAATTGCAATGCTCCAAATGCACGTAAATTGTAGAGTAGAGTAAATTTTCGACCGTACCCTTAATCTGATTCTTGAGTTTACTTTGAAAACAATCACCTGTTGAAATGCAAGTGATAAGGAAATCAAGAGAGATTGTGGAAGAAGTGCCGCAATGGCTGAACGAATTGGGATGCGAATCCTGGTACCCGATAAGGGCCCTCCCTGTGCCTGTCGCATTTTGTAAAATGTTTACAACGAGAGTGCCTTTTTACTTGGTTTGCTTATGACTAGCTATCCTTGTTCGTAAAGATGGCAGGTGTCAGAGAAGAGATGTCAACAACGAGGGTATTTACAGTGAAGATCGGTTCCCAATCCTTGGCAGCAAGCCAAATGGAAGTGGTAAAGTTGGTAAGGTTCGTTTTAATTTGAAATTTACGATTTGAAATTGGAATTGTGTAGGTGGCCTTGCTACGGGTAAAGGTTTCGTCAAACTGATGCAGTGGAACTGTTTGTACAGCTAAGAAACGTAGGTCTAGCGCACAGAATGAAGTTTAACGAAGTAACGCAGAATTGACACTCTTCCCGGAAGTACCAGGATATACAATTAAATCGTCATAATCGTAGTATGAATGTTCTGCAAGTCAGTGATCATTTCTCGGCATTAAATGTTGAATTGAACGCAGCTAACATAACCTACTTCAACGGGTTAATATGAAGGGTAGCAAAATAACAAGAGCCCTATCGTGCCTGATAAATAAATCGGAAACTAAATATACCGCAGCAAGTTGTTTTATTATAAACCGTCGATACAAGTCGCAAGCAGGTGCTTACGTTCACCAGACGAAGCGCTACCCAAAGACAGCTAAATACTCTAGCAAGGTTTTTCTCACGAGTTGCTGTGTCGAGGTGTAAATACCACCGTAAGTCGACTCACAGTGATGTGTAGACCTCGACAGTGCTATCAAACACCCGTCTTTAGGTAGCGCTAATGAAGCACTTCGTCTGGTGAACGTAAGCATTATCGTAACCGTTACCACGAACCTTTTAAAGGTCTACAAACTTACCCCACATCAACATATCAATGAAATCTTAGGCGTCTTGATTCCAAACACGAAAAAGATACACAAAACGTTAAGTTTTAAACCCAAACAAACGAATTTAAAATAGAACGCCATCTTCTTGTTCTCCCGATAACATTTAACACGACATCGAAAAGACCGATTTGCGAACACTTCCCCGCCGGTTTTTGTTACTTTAAGCGTTGAATTTAACAACAAAATCAAAATTTACGTGCTCGCGTCTCGAGATCCTACACGCAAACGCCGATTTAAATTCGTACGAAAAGGAGAAGGGACGCTATAACTTTTTGTAGTTTAATATTACGTTTAAACACCGATTTACGTATGATGAACCGAAACGAACTATGTTCCAGAATTGTTCCCGTCTTTTATTTGACCTTTTTTAAGTTTATTTTAATATCGCACTTCGTAAATTAGCAGCAAACCGAAAAAATACAACACGCTTGGAACGACAGCAGCGACATAGTTGATCACGTGACGAAGATAGTGATCATGACGTCACAGCTGCAAGACTCGCTACGATTCGCCCGTTTCAAAAAATGGTCCAATCAAATGCATCCGGCTTTCTGTTTACTAGTAATTCTCGGAATTCTAAAACGATGGCAAATTTACTTCCCAAGATCTAAAAACGGTTGCTATGCAAAACGTTTTCACACGGAAATGGCGAAAGTAACTTCTCTGCTTGGTATACATACATCCATCATATACGTAGGCGAATGTCCGTGTCATTTAATCCAAAACGTAAACAAAGCAATTTCATGGAACCAAAATACGACCCAAACAAACGAAAGTTGTCCTAAATCGTGAAATGTGGAACTTTCCCATATTCCCGTGACACCCGGGCGTAAGGAACCCCCCACCCTCCTGAAACAAATTCAGTACATCAATCGTTAGATTTTTGTGCATTTTTGTGACTCCCGGTACTGCGTTCTTGTTTAAAAACATTCAGTCCTAAGGGCACCCATGACACTTTAATATAAAAGACCTTTCCCTACCCATACCCCCACAGACTTGCGGTGTTATGGCTCGTGGTCCTTTCTTAAACGTTACGGTGTAAGTGCTAAAACCGTTAAATATTTTGGGGGAGAATGCAGAAGGGGGGGGTGTCTGGGATACCTACCCAGGAAATGAAAATTCAGCGTTCCTTTCCCTACACCTAGCATAACATTTTCGTACGTTAGAGGGGATGGCTCACTGTTCCTACAATTACCATAAGATATTTTCATGGATATTTTGATGAGAAGATTCGTTGCTCTCGTTTGGGATAAAATTATTAATAAATAAATCTACGATCTCCCCAATATTTTTATGAATGGGAAGATCGTGGATTAATTACTTAATAATAATCATAAGATGTTCGTGCGCTGTGACTCCCAGTGCTACGTCCTTGAGGCTCTCCCTCAAAACGTGCTCCCTTAAAAAGTTGAATTTTCCTTTTGTAATGCGAGTATTTTGGGGGGTAAAGGTCAGGGGAAAGTGACGTAAGTTCTGGAAGAAGCAGTCATGATGCTTCCAGTAACTTAGAGCAAAAAGCACGATATCGTTGGTCTCGACCACGAAAACTTTCCTCAGTTTTTAGCGATACCTGACTAGCCGTCTGTCAACCTCCTAGTGGTGCCCCCCCTGGTAACGATCTCAATGCTCCTAACGGAACTCTGATGAGATTACCGAATGACAGTATGGCGAACCAAATCCAAGTCAGGGTGGAAGAGCTGACGCCGAGAGGACTACCTGGCCAAGGGGGAACTTGGTCATTGGACAGTGAATTCTGGGTACTGGGCGCCTCTCAATTTCAAGTAGCCTTCTGATTGCAAGGGGAAGCTGCCAGGGACCGTGGAAAAGCCTAATACTCGTGGGAGCGTTGTATTGGACTTAATATAAAAACCACTCTAGCTGTAACGGAGGACTCGCTACCTCCAACCATTACTGACCAAGGATTGTCCGACATCGAGAGGGCCTTATTGGCCTCTGACGAAGACCACTAGTTTAGACAGTGTTACCACATCCCTCTCTCCCTGAAGACTCCTAATTCTTGGATAACAAAGCCTCAGGGGAGACAAGTGAACTAAACAATGCTGTGAAGGGCCCACCCCACAAGTAAATCTTTGTAGAGCCCTTTGTAAGCGGTTCAAAAAACTCATAGGCTGCTGGGTATAATCCAAACGAAGCTGAAAAATCAAACGGTACCCTCAGGAGCGCTGGCAAGTTCAAAGCGAGAAGCCCAAAAAAGGGAGCAGGGCAGTTATATCTCGAGCGCAAATAATACCCTCAAAAAATCGTTCCATTACTTCTCAAGCCATGGAGGTGCTTCCACAGCTCCAAAAAAAAACCTTCCGAACCTGAAGTACAATCACCACAACAGCACTAGCAGCTGCTACAGGGGCAAATGCAAGAAGCTACGGTTAAGCATCACAGTTGAGGCAATTTGTGGCCAGTTCACCCGAGCTTACTTCAAATTTTGAGGAGTTTGTGAATATGGAGTCTGATCCTAGCCATAGACCTTAGGCAGACACTTCACTGTAAAGCAGGACATTGCCCTCATTCAAGAACCTTGGGTTGTTAAATCAAAGGTTTCTGGTCTTGGCGGCACAAAACCGTTATTTTGATATACGACAAGAAAAACCTAGAACATGTACTTAAGAATTTGTGTTCCTATAGTCACCTTAAAGCTCTTCTGCTGGTGCACCTGTGTGCTCGTGATATCTGACTGTACAGTTAAGTTGTGACATACAGGGTAAAGCTAAAGTAATAGTAGCCTCAGTATATCTGCTAAAAGCACCAAATATTTTGGGGGAGAATGTAGAACCGGGGGGGTCTGGGAGATATGGAATACTGGAAAGATTCAGAATTCCTTTTCATACTCGATTTTCTACATATCTATCATAACGTTTTCGTACGCTGGAGATGACTGGAGGGTATTCCAAACCCCCTAGATTCCCTGGTGTTACATCCTCTATCCTCTCTAAAAACGTTCAGCCCTAAGGAATACCTAGCAAAGGAAGAGGGGAAAAGTGGCCATAAAAATGGTAAAAATAAAAATGATTTTGCAAAATTTCAGTTTTTTCGAGATATCTCCGAAAGTAGTCGGATTTTGTTCAGTTTCAAAACTGCATTTTGTTAAGCATCAAAATATGCAATAAACATAACCTTCAAACGTTATAAGTAATTGAAGATAATTTAAATTTAGCTTAGGTACCTGATTTGATTACCATTGTTGTAAGTAGGTGTAGTCGTGTAGTAGGTATACGTTAATTGTTAATGCCATCAAGATGAATTTTGTTGTTATCAACATTTCAAGTAGGTACATGGCTCTGAATTCCTGGAGGAATTCCTAGAATATGCCAAAGGCGATACAAGAAACTGGAGTCAATGGAGGGAGTCAATGTGCAACACATCTGCAAGTCTAAGAACTCGCTGTGGTTTAGCTTAAAGAAACTGGTATTTTTGTATACTTTGAATAGTCCAACTGGCACATCGCGTGTGCGTCAAAGATTTTTCTACTAGAATCACGTACGCCACTGATGACCAACAAAATCATAAATAAAAGGAGAACGTCTATGATTAAAAGAACCGCGATATGATCAGGTGATTACTGATCATTTGCTTCTAACCCAATTGTTTTGTTTATTATTTATTTGCGGCAATTCAACCACTTGTTGATAGCACTTTTGACTTCGGAATCATTCAATGATTTTATCAAATACCAATGACGGAGGTGCAACAAATAGGTACAGCAATGATTTGGGAGAAAAATTCAAAGATGATTACAAGCAGATTGAGACATGAAGTGGAAATATTATCGAAGCAACCTGGCCACTGTCTTTCTTGCAAAAATTATTGTTACATGACATTTGTACTTTATAGTCAGATATTTTTACTTGATTATTTCCTGTCTTGATCTTCATTTTTAGGAGAAAATTTGTAAAGGGTGCGCTTGTGGTACCGAGAATCACATGAACAACGAAAATACAGTTTGGCTGTGTTGCATATTGCTCGGGACCCAACCCAATGAAAGTATAGTAAAGCCAGTACCTTGTAGGAATTGAAATTTCAAATCTGTAACTGACTGGCTCGCAGTTTGTGTCTTTGTACCATCAAATTCCATCCGATTAGTGTAGATGTTAGCGAAATAGATATGCCCGATCGTGTTGTGTGCAAATTACGTTATACCTTTATGTACCTTCAGCTTATTTACAATCGGATATAATTACTTCGATTAATCGGATGTACCGAAATGAAAACTAAATATACTCAACACTTTCAAATCATCAAGCATCAACTGATGGTATTTCGGCAGGTAGATATTCAAAGTTAACGCTATTTGTAACAACTACGATGGAACTTTAAAAGCTTTATAAACTTACCCAAAATCAATATATCCATGAAATCTTGCCTTGATCCAAAACAAAAAAGAAGCACCACGCCACTTTCGTTTAATAATGTTTAAATAACAAATTATGCATCGCACCGAAACGAGTGATATGCTTTCCGAAGTCGGTTTATAACTTTAAGAGTTGATTTTTGATATCGCAAACAATTCGTAATTTGAAAAACTGAATGCAAGTAACGCCGACACCACGGGCCGTGCACCGAAACAACACGCAATCGCGAGTTCAAATTCAAAGGGGACGCCATCTTGATTCAAATCTTTAAACGGTTAAAAACACCGATTTATTTAACGATCGACCGAAACTAGCGACGTGCCACAATTTTCCGCGTGCTTAATTTTACTTTTGCGGGATTTATTTTATTACAACCGTTCATAATTTCAAAGAAAACGTAGAAAAACTCGGTAGGTACGCGTGTACACCGCGCAAGCGACTGCAACGACACTACTAGGTCACGTGATGATAAGACATATGACGTCATGGCACGTGACGATTGCAAAACATGGTCCACTCGCATTAAAATGTGACATTATTTTTGTTACCTATGCATTTCGCTTAATATAGGTGAATATTATAGGAAAATTCTAACGAATAGAACTCGTTCCAATAGCCATGATTTTCCCGAAAATGGGAAAATACATGCTCCGTATAAAAAGAGTGTTTTGTACATAAGGGACCGTACTTGAGTGGATTTTGGGTATATGATGGCGAACTTTCTTTACAGGCCAGAACATATTTTACCAATTTTATTAAGCCATAGCTTTGTTTATTTAATGAATAAACCGTATATTACTCTACTCCACATCTCACGTACACTGCGAATCACACACGTTAATTTCCGTCACGAAAACGAATTGTCTCTCAACACATTCTCAAAATTGAAACAATTTAAGTAATTAGCATATTGAACACGCGAAGCTTTGGTGCCGAACAGAAAATCGACTCCGATCCGGGAACGAAACGTATCTACAACAGGGACACATCGCCGAATGCCCACAACGCCGACCGGATTTCATATCAGGTTATTTGTAGGTTTAGGACATTTTTTTAAACTTTTTTTTGAAATGCAGACTTGTGCATTTTCATGATGATGATCTGTGGAAAAATTCTTGGCAGCAATTTCCAAACTTTGTCGGTTTTCTGAGTTGCGACGGTATTTGAAAAATAGGTACATCCAATGTTGTTTATCGATGCCTTTATAAAAAGGAACCAGGCGGAAAACGTCCAGGATTAATTCACTTATTTGAGAAAGTTGAAGAGCCGTTCGATACGTTACATGTCGACCATTTGGGCCTCTTTACGAAATCAGCATTTGATTGTAGTGAGTCACGCTTTCACGAAATGTGTCTTTTTAAAAGCATCAGTGCAATTTACGAAAGTATTGTCAAGAACAAGGGGTGGGTACTCGTAAACGATTTCAAGAACGTTTAAACATGTGTAAACGGAACGGCAACACGAAAAGGATAGCACGATACCTACTTACTCAACTAGCATGCTACGGAGAATGAGTACATGGGGGACGAACATGTGTCAATGGGGTCCGAATTCCACGAGGAATTCAGCTACAATGAAATCCCCACATGAACTACTTCTTTTGGGTACGTTCCAGTGGGTGTTGCAAATGCAGTTCTAAATAACGAAAAGCGGTAAAAGCTGCTAAACGTGCTGATCTTGATACGATTCGAGAGGAAGCAAACATTGAGGTAAACTTTGGTCGGTGAGCCATTTAAGTTGGGTGATCAAGAAAATAACCAGCAATGAGGGTCAGATCAAAAAGTGATTGGCAAAGTATAGTGGCCCATACGTGATCACGTATGTCTTGGCCCATGATAGGTTTGCGGTCGAAGACTTGCCAGGATCCTCTCAATCGCAGGGCATCGTGTTTCTTGATAACATGAAGGTCTTTATAGATACAATATTATGATTTGTATACCAATTTGTACTGTATTAGGTATAGGGCGGCATGTACCTACCAAGGAGGCGTGGACCACTGTAGCTTGACCGACTGCAAGTAAACAACAGCATGAGTCACATCTGCGCACCTATACAAAAAAGAAGGTCATCAACAGCTCTGATAGCTGACGGTGGTAGGTTGTTCTTCATGGTCTGTGGGTGTCAATCACGATGTGAGTGTATCGTGGTGTCAGTACTCACTAGTCAGTCGGTAGTTCGGTACCCTATACGGGACAAGTTGTAAAATGCCAGTCTTTGTCTTTTGTTACGTTTCGACGTTGAATAAGAAGCTTGGTTTTTACATAAATTCTGTAATTTTGTTATTAGTTTTTATTAAATTGAATACAAAGTTAGATACTTAACGTTTCTCTTTTGAAACGATTAGAAATCATGGAAGTTAATAGACCATAAAATGAGGAGTTGTGATCAGCATAATCGCACCCCTATACGAAACACGGGCACCCTCGTCGAAGCTGCAAGGGTCGTATTCTTGCACGCCGTGCTGCAATAATTTGAGTGAAAAACTGTATCACTCTCTTATACGATCTATTTGTTGGTTTACAAAGAAACAATTAGAAGCGACGGGATCGTTTGGCGAACTCTGCCTCAGGTAAGATTATAATTAATAACCTTTCTCTCTACAATCGTGAATCTGAAAATCGGTTCAATGCCTGCTAGTAAGATTTATGGAGCATTTTTTTTATCTAACTTGTAGGATTGCATTGCAGCGAAACCGGGAATGAGGGCACGTCTAACGCCAGCGCAAGCGCATCCCTCGGGACGCATTCCCGGGTACTTCCAGCCTCACTTGTCGTGATAACTTGAACGGTTGATAATAGATCGCGACGTTGTTTATACACAATATTTGTGTTCGTTTCCGGAACATGTCTCCGAGGGTGTTACTAATTTATTTCTGCAACGGAAGAACTGAAAAAAATTAATGAAGTAACGTAGCGAGTTGTGGTGCGGAACTATCGACTAACAGGTGGTTGTGATTAAAAATTGAAGCACATTTGGCTTGGTGATTAATAATGCACGAGGGAGATTTAGCTGAACATCATGCTGATTATTATGTTTAATATCTTTGTAAGTGACATCACGTATCATTCAATAATCGGGTACGTTTTACCTGTTGCGCGCTTACTATATTAGATGCTTGCTGAAGACAAATCGGGGCGCCTACTGACCGACTAAATTGAAAATGAATTAGAAAGTTGTGACCTAAGCGATTGAAGGGTGAAATAGACGACCTTTACACCTATACACTATGCAGTCGTAAATTTTCGGCAAATCATAATAAACTAAAAATTTGTGTATATGTTGTACCTACTCTCTTCTCACACCCGTCTGAAAATAACTGCAAATTGTATAGCAATAAATTGTATTGAATAAACAAAAGCGCCAGTCTAATATATACATTCAGATACCTATAACTTTCGTTATAGATCACATGAATGTATGCGTATTCATATTATCATATTGATTTATTGCGATAACAAATCGTTACGTAAATAACAAACTCAGGTATTAGAAAAAGTAAAACAAATCGAAATATGCGATGATTTAGAAAAAATTACAATTTTTGCGAACCTATCCCCTTTCTATAGGGTCGTAACAAACCAACAAGGGGAGAGTAAAAGAATACAGATGGGAAATTTTACTAAATCCTCAGAAATTTTATTAGTTTATTACCAAAAAGTAATTAATATTACTTTGTGAATATTATAATGTATTCAACAATGTTTAGGTACCTACACCTAAAAAAACAAAAAGGATATGTGTACTGAGGGAAGGACTTAAACAAGAAAATTAGGACTAAGTAATTCATGTGGCAGTGAAATTAATATGTTGATAATATACCTAGCGGCTAAAACAAAGCTTACATAAATTTATTTACTTTGGCGATTTGTTGATAGTTGTTTTCTGAAGTGAAGCATCTCAAAAATCACAAGTTAATTAAACTTTTTTTTATAGAAGTGGATTCCGCCTTGACATAAGCCTCATGCCTGCTCGAAGGGGGCTTCTAGCGCCCCAAAACACATTCTTGGATACGATTGCGACTCGATTTGATGGAACACGTAAGTTCTAAGTTAAAAGTCAGTTTACAAGTAAGTGGTTGGGAGAAATCATAGAAGGGCAATTTATCAGTAAATTAGAGCTAATTGACACATCGATTTGTCTCTAAGTAGTGCTAATTCTCAATTTTAAAAAAAAATTCCGCAGTTCAATATTACATTACTTTTAAAATTGGGGATCGGCCATTAAATCAAGTAGTCAGCATTAAAAATGTACATTGTACAAATCAGCCATCGAATCTACCGCTAATAATATTTGCTTTTGAGTGTACTGTCTATACACGATCCGTCTTATCAGTGTACTGAGTTTAAAGTTTTAAAGATGTAGATTTATTGTAATAATTATAATATGGGCTTCCATGTATAATTATTAATTGATTGAGAACGTTACGTTTTTGATGAATCGATGATAGCTCGGCGTTTCTCTGCACGCTTCCCATATTTCAAATTTTGGGTGTCTAATATAATATAATTTAAATGTGAATGAATGGACTTATGAAGGATTTACAAATTAGGGAAAATCGTAGAATAATTCCACGCTTCACTACCAAACTTAATAGCAACTTTAATGAACATCTTCGGTTATGAACTTTGACACTTAATTAATTAAGATTTAATAACGCTACCTACAACAGTGAACGCGTTTGGCGGAGTTCATTCGGCTACTAAGTTTAAGGAGTGTACAGGTACATCTGTATAAAACGTCACTTTTTTTCAACGCTGATACAGTGGAAATGCGATCTGTTTTACGCAAGTAAAGCCCGTCAACCTTTTCTTGAAGATTTACTGATACAATTCTGAACATACAAATCTCCTGTACTTCAATAATTGAAACATTGAATAATTGAAACAAACGTGAACGGTATAAATAAACTAAAGTAGGTAAGGTTGGTTGCATATTTTAAGGGGCATTTAACGTGTAAATTTTAAAATAATTCTAAAATTTACACGTTAAATGCCGTTAAATTTAACGTGTAAATTTTAAAATAATTCTAAAATTTACACGTTAAATGCCCCTTAAAATATGCAACCAACCTTACCTACTTTATATACCGTTCACGTTTGTTTCAAATTTGGATTATCTATGAAAATTTGACATTGTAGTAGGCAGTAGTGTAATTTGTCACTTATAATAGCACAAGAGGTTTGTATTTTGACGAGTAAATTTGGATTGTTTAGATAATGAACCATTTAAAAATATAATGTCAAATGACAGCACTTGAAGCAAAACCAAGAACAAAAAGACTTAGCCTACTGCGTGTTTAAAACAATCGTGAACGCCATACAACAAAAATTTGAATTTGAAATTTTTCAATTGTTTTTCAATAAATGTCCTTATCTGCATTAGTTATAAAATTAAGATTAATATAAAAGAGAAGAAATGGACGTGTGCGGCATTTATTCCTGATAAGCCAATTCCATTAATTACAGGCGCAATTCACAACACAAAAAAATGTCATGTTGATAGTTGTAATGGGCGATCAAAAATGAGTTACTGTCGAGTCACCTTTGAAAGTTCACAATACGATTTCCCATGTAAACTGTAAACAAAAATGAAAAATTCCAAAGGTCACTAGACAGCAACTCATTTTTGATCGCATAGTATTGTTACTGGTCATTTCACTTTCATAAAATAACTTGCCATGTTTTGATTGAGGAAATGAAGTGTACGTAGATGAAAATCCAATCACATATGTTCGTAATTTAGCTAGAGAATTTAAAATTTCACACAAATGTCCGTATTCGGTAATGCAATTCAGAGCAAATGAGTAAAATTCCAGTAACTGAAAAAACACGATAAAACCATTTTACAGAATCTGCTAAACAAATCGCTCGAATGTCCGAATACGTATAATTGTAGTCGTGTCATTGATTTGTGAATCAATTTCGAAAAAAACCTACAAGATGTAAGTATGCTCGAACACTGCAACATATAGCAAGTGTGAAAAATCTATACAAATCAAGACGCAGGGACACAGATTCGTGATTACAAGAGCATATAAATAAGTACTATGCATTCAAAAATGAATAAATTCGTTTGTTTAAAGGTAAAACGATACAACACTCAGCTAATACTATACTCCTCCACATGCAAAAGTTAAATTTAATTTTGAATAAAACTTTTGGAATATAGTATAGGTAGAAAAATTTTTCACCCTTCCAATATTTTATTTATAGCAAACGAGCCTGTAATTTTAAAACTAAATAAACACATAACAAGAAGTTCAACTCCCAACAACTATGTCTGGTCAAGGTTTGACGGATCGATTTCAAACTCAATAGGGCTCAATAGGGTTCTTTCCCCGAAAATCCTGAACTGCTATTCCAATGTTGGTCCAATTCTGACAAACTTTGTAGAGTATTTCCAGCAGGTAACCATGATAAAATCAATACTAGCTCAAGTTCTATATGTAATAAGTACACTACGTGGTACAATATGAGAGCGAATAATCACATAAACCGTTCTGAGCCCCTTAAATTGTAGGTAATGCCTGGGGTGCGTTGACTTGTTGAGGCCACAATAAGCATTTTCCTATGTCAGGAAACACATCCAGCAATTTACTCCAACCACCTGTACACCAATTACGACATAAATTCAGAGCTACATTTTTTTAACGGTAACTGTAGGTAATAATTCATGAAAAATGTGCAATTGTAAGATGGAAAAATAACGCACATTGAAAGATAAAACAAAACAAAAACGAAAATAATGGCAACTTTACAAGAGATTGCTGATAGGTATACCTACAGTGCGAAAATTAAAACAAAACACGGTCAACGTAATGTGCCTTCTTGATAAGTTCTAATCAAGTAGCTGAAGAAAGTGCGTGAAAGTGGATGGATGATGGATTGTAAACCATGATATTCTAGTAGGTATGCGTCCGGCAATTCGGGCACCTCGATTCGCCATCGTGCCCACCTTTGTCGCACCACTCTCATTTTGCATTGAAGGCCTAAAAAGTCCAATTCAAGAGATCAAGCCAACTGACCGTTCGAGGCGCATAAAGTTCTCGGAGTGGGCTGACGCACGTTTGGAGGAGGACCCGATTTTTTTTAAATCAAAAAATCATCTTTTTCTAAAACTGTCAACTGTTTTTCTTACGAATTTCGATACACGACGTACTAGATTTTTAAACTGCTAATTAATAAGTAAGGTTGCACACCAGTCGCGAAACAATCGCTCTTTTGACCACCGAGTTCGAAACGCAAGAATGAAATTGTATTCCGAAAAACCCCATGCATGTACTTTTCTAATAAAAAAAACTGTTCGGACAAATGACCGTGCGTTCGTTATTATGAAGGCACTTGAAAAAACAACTGTCTGTTGGACCGCCCTTTATAGATATGAGCATTTAGTCGTGTTGGTAAAATGTAAGGGCGAACGAAGTACTTACTCATCGACCATCGGTGCTTGCACATTATCTACGAATAAATGTTTTGTGATGACTTTCCGAGTGCGGGTGCTTATTGAGCGTTTATCATCAGCTTGAGCTAAGACATCAGCATTCAAAAGTGTTTATTGCGCACGAAGACAACTCTAATCCGAATCGAATTATAATTCTAGAAAGCATTACCTATGAATTGCCGCGTATAGAAAATCGATGTTCTGGACCATTCCAATTAGAGAATCTCTCGATGTTGTACCTACTCACGTCGAGCTTACCATGTGTTTCCTGACGATCATGCGCCAATGCCGACAAATTTCAGGTCCGCGTTTCCGACCTATGCCACATTAGGCGAAAAGCAAGAGTAAATAATACATTACAATTTGTTACCCATCACTTTAGCTTAAAATGAAGTTATTGATCGCAAAAATTTCGCCTTCAACTACTAAAAGAATATTTTGACTTTCATGTTACTATGCTAAGTAAAGACTACGAACTATGGGTAGTATTTACACCTAACTGCGCTCAGATTTCTCGTCTTGTAAAGAATGTAGTATAGACAAACAGTTGAAAATTATTATTTTTTAATGATACGAGATCCTTTTTAAATTACCTCGGTGGCTGTCGAATAGACTGTTCCTAGGGTCACCCCTAGCGTAAGTGACAGATAAAATGTTATGATAAGGATTCAATTTTTATTTCCATTTAACGCCGTTGGTATGGGCATAATTACTTTCCATGACGAATTTACTTCGTTACTGTAATGAAATTAGAACATCGCAACTTTACTAAAATGTTAAAATTACTCATCATCTCGTGCCCGCATAATTTTTTACAAATTAATGTAATTATAACGTGGAAATTGCAAACACTTTCGTAAAATAAAAGTAAACGCTCTATCTAATATCGATAAGTAGCGCCTTTTTAATCTAAGAATCCAGATAAAATTATGGGGCGACGGGTACAGGAAAAATGTAACATCTATTTTAGACATGGGCCTACATTATAATTCGTCATGATTAACAGAAATGGATTGGTTGGCATACAAGCCTTGATTTATTGCTTTGCCATCAATAACAATTTTTGACCCTGTGTTTGACATATACATATGTTGCACTACATATTTTATAACCATTTCATTTTCTCCTTCTTTTTTCTCTTTTGATAAAAGAATACGCTGTCCATTTATGCCATCCTTGAATTATCAGCATAGATAATTTGAATACTTACTTAATATTATTTACAACGATCTGTTCCCCTTTGTCTACAAACTCTAAAACACAAGACAGAAAGTTGCCCTTTTTAGGACTATTTTATTGTTTTTGTTGTGGATGTTTACCATTTCTCATACCTAGAAACAAATACATCTAGGTAGGCTATTATAATTTTTTTCTCTCTTCAGATAGCAACTTTGTTCTTGGTAATGCGCAAGTACCGACACTATATCCGATTGTGTATTGTTCCGATGGATTTTGCGAACTTACTGGATTTACGAGGGCTCAGATTATGCAAAAAGGATGCGCGTGCAAGTTTTTACACGGACCGGAGACAAAAGAAGAGCACAAGTCCCAAATAGACCTAGCTTTAGAATCAAAAAATGAACTAAAATTGGAAGTTATATTTTATAAACGAAATGGTAAGTGGGTAGGTATTTCATATTTAGTAACGTTTAATTTGCGTATGCGCTTACTGCAACAATATATTTCATACATTGAAAGGACTTTTAGGTACTTAGGGCCCAAGGCGGGAGCGTATATTTTTAGTTAGGTACCTATTATTTTAACCTTCTGTCAATTCATGCTTTTTCAGATGCCGCAGGCCATTGCTACTCATTACAATAGTCAATAAGTGCTTACAATACAGATTGGCGCATTGAAAATAAATCAGAGAAAACATCATTCGGACATGCCAATTTTGGGCTCGAGCGGGCCATATATTTTATATAGTGAAAACTCTTCGCGAAGAGAACATTTTTCTGTTTTGTATATTGTTATTGGATAAAATGAGTCGAAAGACGTCCCAAGGTTTTTTGAGAAACTCACCTTTGATTGTTGTCAATGCGCCATCCCTATCTAGAATTAAAGCATAAATTTTTGATGTAGGTACTCCATTCTGGTGTTTGCTTGACGTTGTCCCCATCAAAAATGAGAAGAGAGAAGTGGTGTTATATTTGGCATCCCATAAAGACATCACTCATACAAAAATGGCAGAATTATCCGAGAGCGAACTTTACGATAGCGGTACGATGTAGTCCATTAGCTTATTTTTTCATAGTAGATTCCATTATTTTCTACATTAATGTTTAACTTTACATCTATATCTCATTTGATTATCAGCGCCAATTATATTCACAAAACACTAAAGATGCAACAATATGAATATGTTATTGTTATACAAAGTACAATGTTTAATAATTTTATTAATATTTATGGTACCTACCTAAGGGAAACTCTGGATACTATTATTCCCTACACTATAAATCGATCTAAATGATGTTATACAACTAAAAATGTTAAAGATTCAGTATATGGGTGTCGATATCTATAAGACAGATTAATACTGCTATTGTTTGTGTTTTTCATGCATTCTTCCCTGCAGTGTTCATTTAAAACTGCAACATTATTATCTCCAGTGCTACAGAAATTGCATGACTTGCTCTGAGTACGTATTAAGGCCCACGCGCACTTACAAACGCGGCGCGGCGAATCGCCTTTTTCGCTCACATTCGTTTCATACGCCGCGCCGAGCTTCACTCAAGTGAGCGAAAAAACCGCGCCGCATCCCACCGTGCGTAAGTCGCGTGGCCCTGACGTCTAAATATATCAAAACAATTGTGAAACAGACACCAAAAATCACAGAAAAAACATAATAAAAGCTGTCGAGTCACCTTTGGAATTTTTGTTTACTTAGGAAATCATATTTGACTTGAACTTCCAAAGGCGACTCGACGTCAATCTTTTTTTGATAGCCCGTTATATGTATCACACGTTTTCACTCCTTGTATCACGTACACAAAAGTTATTATTCTTATTTTATGCAAATCTTCTACAAATTTGGTATCACTACAAAGTTTCCAAAAAAAAAAACAGTTCGGAAACGATTTTTATTATTTCAAATTTATCGACACATGCGAAGGACAGTTTCAGACTTTCTACTTATAGTGTTTATTAAAGTTTTAATTTGCTTTGTTATTATATATAGTACTTTTAAATAAAATTGGTGCGCGAGTTATGAAATTATGTGCAGCTGCTGTACTTGGAGCACGATTCCGTGGTGCTGACTCTTGCCTCCTTGCAGACGCAAATGGGGATTTGGATCCGGAAGCACCTCCTTCAAATTATGGACGAAGAAGATCTCGAGCCGTTCTGTATCAGTTATCTGGTCATTACAAGCAAGACAAAATTAAAACCAAACTTAAGCTTAATAACGTAAGTAAGTCCTTTCTTTATCTTTACTCGCCCAAACAAACGGCTTGAATATTTTATTCTATAACTTTTCTCAATATGTACTTCAGAATCTCCTGAGTTCGACCGCCGCTCCACTTCCCGAATATAAAACGACATCTGCGAAAAAAAGTAGGTTTATTTTATCGCATTATGGAACGTTTAAAACCTGCTGGGATTGGTTAATTTTAATGGCAACTTTTTATGTTGCCGTCGTCGTGCCCTATAACGCAAGTTTCGTTAATTCTGGAAGACCTTCGGTCATTATGGATGTCGTGGTTGAAGGATTATTTTTCTTAGGTAAGATGCTATTTATATCTGTAGTCAGTACTAGACTTATAACAAAAAAGGATTCCTATAAGTACTTTATAATATCTGTGGCAGGGCTTGGATCAATAAAAAAAAGAGAAGTTGTTCATAAATAGAGTAGAGGTGCGTAACGATTATGACGTGAATAAGTTTTAGGAGATTGATGTGGAGAATAGATTTTATTACAACACAACTTGCTCCGAATGTACTTAATTTCAACTCAAAAAGCTCTTCAAATTTTGCACGTTTATAATGACACATACGAGTACTGCTATGCTAGTTCACCCATCAAATGCTTATATACACACACGGCCTGTAACAATAATTAAAATTGTGTTTGCAGACATACTTTTAAATTTTCGAACAACTTTTGTAAGTAGTAAAGGCGAAGTTGTATCAAACTGGAAGGCGATTTCCCTTAATTACTTGCGAACCTGGTTCATCGTTGATTTATTTGCGGCGCTTCCATTCGATCTCCTGTACGCACTCTACGGCGGAGAGGTATACATCGTTTACGCTTTATTTACGTTAGCCTTTTTTTTATTACAGAAGAGCGGGCCGTCGCATACGCATTTGATAAAGTTAACAAGATTATTGCGATTAGCTCGCTTGTTGCAAAAGATGGATAGGTATTCGCAGTATAGTGCAATGATTTTAACTTTATTGATGTTGTCATTTACGTTAGTTGCACATTGGTTAGCGTGCTTATGGTATGTTATCGCCGACAAAGAGAAAGAAAGAAATGACAACAATTGGGATTTGGGTAAGACTGTGTTTTTTTTTCAAACGCATAGCCTAAGTAGTGTACATCCTCTATTCTGTAAATAGTTTTTCATTAACAACTTTTGGTGGAATAACGTTTTATCAGGCGACATATATTATGTATAAAATGGTACCCAAAGTGCACGCGGCCGGCGCTGTCGTCGGAGTGAGCGCGGATGCGTAGCTTCTGGTTGGTGGAGCATGGCCCGACGCGAAGCCGGTAGGGCGAACAGCTTCTGCAGGCGGAGAGCTGGTTGTTTCTTGAAGCACCACCCAAACAGGAAATGCCTTTGCCCTTTGTAGAGTTCGGAGCTCCGCTTTTAAAGACTTGCGGTCAGGAACGCTTCGCTCGCATGGGTTGGCCGTTTTGACCAATGAGGGTGCATCACGCTTTAGTTTGCTGCCGGATGTGCAACCGGCGCGTCGCCACAAACGTCATCAAAAAATATTGTTCATAAGTGATCGATTGTGAGCCTTACTCATTGAATTTTTTTGCCTATCAACTCGATTTCGGTTTATGTTCAATAGCACTGATCCTTGAACTCGTGGAAATCGGTACGCGTCAACTCGCCAAGGGCGACTCGCCACCGACTGACTCGCCAACGGGACAACTCGCCAACGCGGCAACTCGCCAATGCGACAACTCGCCAATGCGACAACTCGCCAACGGACGACTCGCCACTGCGACATTTCGCCAACGAAATATTTTCCCTGTTTAATGTGTCGTTCAAATAACGATGTGATTGTCAAATTTTCTGTTCAAATAATAATTTGCAGAAGACATCGTTATATCAAATGGCAGTAATAGAAACAGATATAGTCGGTTGAGTCTTCATTCAAATATTGACTACAATTTTTCGATAAACTTTGTTTACAAAATTAGGGAAATTGACTATTGCATTTGTGGGATGCATTTGTATGACATATTAAACAGGGAAAAATATTTCGTTGGCGAGTTGTGGCAGTGGCGAGTCGTCGCAGTGGCGAGTCGTCCGTTGGCGAGTTGTCGCATTGGCGAGTTGTCCCGTTGGCGAGTTGTCGCGTTGGGCAGTTGTCCCGTTGGCGAGTCGGTCGGTGGCGAGTGGTCCGGTGGCGAGTCGCCCTTGGCGAGTTGACTGGGTCCCCGTAGAAATCGATTGGCGAAGATTTGACATAGGTGTCTCTTTTCGTTCTCGAGTTAAAACTCTGGCCCCAATCCTTAAATCCCATACTTCTAACTAGAAAGATTAAATGTTTAAATACATATTTTTTAGGTTGGATCCACAATTTGGCCGAAAAACTAAAAATCTCGGTGGAAAACGTCTCCCACGCTGATTCCTATGTTACCGCTCTTTATTTCACATGTTCAAGTTTAACCAGCGTCGGTTTTGGTAATGTTAGTGCGAATACAACGAACGAAAAAATTTTCAGCATATGCACGATGCTGATTGGAGGTACTAGCAAAAAATTGGACCGTTCAATGGTAACATTTTTATATTTAGCGCTCATGCATGCGGTAGTTTTTGGGAATGTGACGGCTATAATACAACGAATGTATTCGCGACGTTCACTGTACCAAACGAAATGGAGGGATTTAAAGGACTTTTTAACATTGCACCAAATTCCAAAGGAATTAAAGCAACGCATTCAAGATTACTTTCAAACAATGTGGTCTTTAAACCATGGAATTGATATACAAGATGTACGAAAGAGTGTAGGTATATCTAAAGGTAACTATAATACCGTTTGATTGTAGACGTTAAGGGAATTTCCTGAAGAACTACGCGGCGACGTGTCTATGCATCTCCACAGGGAAATATTGCAACTCCCGATATTTGAGGGTGCTTCTCAGGGCTGTTTAAAACTTCTTTCGCTTCATATCAGAACGAACTTTTGCGCGCCGGGGGAATATTTAATACATCGAGGAGACGCACTTAACTATATATACTATATTTGCAATGGATCGATGGAGGTTGTTCAAAACAACATGGTCGTTGCAATTTTAGGTGAGTGCGATTTGATGTCATTTAAACTAAGCAGTAACTTTAGGAAAAGGAGATCTGGTGGGAAGTGATATCAGTATTCAGTTACAATTTTGTACAAATAATCCTGGAGCAAATGTCGGTGGTGCTTCGGTTCCTAGTGATTGTATAATAAAATCTAGCAGCGATGTTCGCGCTCTTACCTATTGTGATTTAAAATGCGTACACACGCCTGGCCTTATTGAAGTGTTACGTTTGTATCCTGAGTATCAGCAGGAATTTGCTAATGACATCCAACATGATCTCACCTTTAATGTAAGAGAAGGATACGAAGCCGAGGTAAGAAGTGCCTTAGAAAATCGGTCTATATTTTTCTCGGTTTTTTTTAGCAAGAGTCGGACGTTAACGGCGTCCCATCGTTAACGTTACCATCCATAAGTGAAGATGATGAAAATATGCACGAAGATAGTGAAACCTCTCCCTTGTCTCCAAATCGTTCTCCTTTACATATGATCAACAGTAGTCCTCGCCATGGCAAATTAAACTTGAGGTAGTAGGTAAATCGGTCAACTATCGATCTTACTTTTTGTGATAACAGGTTGCAAGAATATCATGAAAACACAATAAAAAACCGTCCACGAATGGGAGGCGTTGCAACAAATCACCTTGCGTTTTTAAGAGAAAGAGTAGAAAGACAAAGGAGTGTAGTTGTTTCTAATCATAACAGTAGCATCACATCCGATTCTTTGGAGGGGCTTAACTGCGAATTACGAAGCGATGTAGAAAATACACGCAGTAGTGTGGAGAGATTAGATAACCAAGTGATATCCTTGCACCAAGATGTTGCTGCTTTAAGCGCTGAGGTATGCACGAAACCATTGTTGAAGGAACTACTTCTTACCGCTCGGTATTACTGTATATTTTGCACGGGATAAAATTCATCTCATCCGTCACGAGATGCTTCAAGTATAACATACTTGATCGTCTTTAACTAATACCTATACACGTTTAATAGTTTAGGAGTGAATAAAAGGAGTTTTTTTTATATTATAGACACATCGTTAGAGTATACAGGTGTCCATTTTTCGAGTGCCACTATGGGGATCTCGCTTATCTTAAGAGATAAACATTTGGTTAAATGAGGGCAAAGTTGCGAATTTTCGTGTTGAATAATAATCTGAAAATAAATTTAAAATATCTTCAATAGTTTTGAAAATATCGCAAAAAAAAGAAAATTTCTGATTTTCGTTTTTAATTTTTTCATAGTAAACTAATCGTTTTAAACATTTCTAATTAACACATTATTAAGACACTTTTTAATGGAGATTTCGAATATGGCATCCCGTTTTCAATAACTTTTAAGATGACGGAGAAACAGGTGGCAACTTTAATTTTTCTTATGGGCGCCGTTTTCGATTTTGACATTTTGAGATTACGTCTTTTTTTCTCTTTACAACGATATATCACACATGGTGGTTCAGTAACACATTTTTCCTAAAATTACAATTTTAATTTTCTGCGAAGAGTGCTTTGGAAAAACAAAACGTTCTTTTGTTGTGAACAAAAGGTTGACTTATTTCAATTAGTGTCATTTACGTTTGTGCTAGTTTTATTGGGAAAATATTATTTATTCTTATGTAGGTATTTTGTTCTAATTTGAATTATAATTTTCTTGCAAAACGAAGGTTCAATTATATTCAGATGAAAATCTCAACTCAACTAGTTCCCTGTCAACGCTCTAACCAGACAGATGGATCAAACTGTCATACTTTTGTTCACGATAAAAGAACGTTTTGTTTTTCCAAAGCACTCTTCCCGAAAAATTAAAGTGTCTGAATAACGTTTTTTTGCGATATTTTCAAAACTACTAAAGATATTTTTAATTTCTTTTCAGATTATTATTCAGCACGAAAATTCGCAACTTTGCCCCCATTTAACCAACTCTCTATCTCTTCAGGTAAGCGAGATCCCGTGGCACTCGAAAAATGGACACCGTGTAGACACATCGTTAGAGTAGTACTAGAGTAGTAGCGAATAAGAAGTGAAGCTGCCAATAAATGTGAAATTATGCTACTATGTGGCTTTCCTGTCGCCTTGTTTTTTGGTCACCTCAATATCTCTGTTATTTGGCGGCATATGAGACATTTGGCTAATATAATTTTATATGTGCCAGTATCCGATTGCACATTGGAACTTCCGGTTTCACTTCCTATTAAACCGGAAATCGATGCAACTTTTGTTTTTCAAATGCAAGGCCTATGTTGTTTTAATATATTTGAAAAAAACAATCGATTAGCTGTACAACAACATAACTATATAGATACCTATGCATACGGGTGGTGTACCGAAAAAATGGACAAATTCGTGATTCAATATGTACAAAACTTAGAAAATCTAGAATGCCGTGCGATGTCAGAATATATGGAAAGATGGTATCGCGCAAAAGCAAATTTTAAAAACGAAACATTGAACATGCTAGGTCTTTTCTGTGTAACAATGGCCACACGGGTATGTTAGATTTCATAACTTTGCTAAATGTCGAATCACAATGGGGCTTCGGCCTCCAAGACATTAGTTCAATGATAAAATTATTCAAAGATAACGTTCCTAGAAATTTGTAGTGCTTAGTTAATTTAATGACACGATTGCATTAAAAACTAGTAACGCATGAATATCCTAATGTTTAGGTACGGAACGCTATTCAAGCACTTCAAGAAATGACAACACCGACATCGGAAACATTTAAATGTTATCCCGCCCACTCAAATCCAAATATTACAAGATTTCCCCATAACGAAACCAATTCCAATGGAACATTGGCACGAAGTTCATCCCATCCTCCTGAAATGTTTTGTTGGGAGGATCCGATAATACGCAGGTCGCCTCATCATCAAGATATCGCGTCGTTTTTCGACGCGACAACCCAAACCGATACCGATACTTTACTGTATCAGTATATAACTGACAATCCATATAAAGTACTGGTAATGTTAGGTTTAGATCCGGATAAGGTAGGTTACGCTTTACTATGTAAAACTAACATTAAGAAAAGTCACACGTTTCCGAATGATATGTTTAAGAAAGTATGGAATGAAAGTACGGGTGATAAAAGTACTAAGGCTGATGATAAAAGCGTAGGTGTGATAAATAATGTTAAAATTCAGAAAACTTGCCCTTTTTTCTGGAATGCAACCAATACATATTCGCCATTAAAATCCAATGTGGACGACGTTTCAAAATTACGGCAATACAATAATTCGTAAACGAAGTAAATAAATCAAAAAATATTGTCAATATTTCAATAAATTCTAACAATTATCTATCGCCGAGTATAGCTTTTTGTTTAATCATAGGTACAAAATTCTAATTAGGTAAATGTTGCATTATTATTATATATAGTAGGTAGGTATATTGTAAGAAGAATATGTTCATTATTTTTCAAACGGTGAATTAGATAATTAATCTGGGGGATGGGCCGTCTCGGAATGTAACAAAGAGACTGTTCGTGATATCAATATTGAGATTTCAAATTCTCAAACGGACGGAAGGACCGAATTCACGCATATAATTTCTGTAAAACTGAACTTATTTTTAAAGATCTTTATAATTTGTCGATACCAACATATCATGTTAAAAAATCGATTAATTATGTATAAACAGTTTATGAATTTTAACAATAAAATGGTGCGACTTGAAGACTGTAGGGCGGGTTTAGGCTGGTGAGAGAAAATAAATCTCGCTTATTTTTGCCTTTTCTTACAGATCTAGGCAATTGCTTTGAAAAATATAAACAAATCAAGTATTTTTAATGCCGATAACTTTTGTTTACACATAAGATTAGATATCTATACTCTGCTATGCGGGCTTAATTGGTTATGGCGTAAAGACCGTTTCAAAATCCATCCTTTGTAAAACAATTTACCGTTTTTATCGGATATAAGAAGGAATGGTTGTACGGAACAAATTTCTTTGTTTTTTCTCACACATCAGTGTATGTAGATTTTTGTAAAGATAAAAATTACAAATCTGGACATATCATTACCTTTAAATCTTAAAATAATAGAACTGCGGGAACAACAAAGATTACGTCTTTAGAAACAGATTTTTGTAATGGATACCTACAGTTTGATTCATATCACAAAGTGAAAAATATACTTCTAAATATGTATAATTTTTTTCGAATAGGTACTTGTATTGTTTATTTTTTCCCTATCTTGTAGTAAACAAAAATGAACCTTGTAACGTGTACTTATTAACAAGTACCTACGCTGGCTTTTCAATAAAAATAGAAAATATAGGTATCTATAAATTATGAGAACTTAAATATAAAATAAATAAGAAGTATAATTATCAACATACATACATACTTCAAAACAAACACGTTAAGGAAAAAAACCTTCAAGTTGAAATATAATAACGGGCGATCAAAAATGAGTTGCTGTCTAGTCGCCTTATTTGGAAGTTCAATTTAAGTATGATTTCCCATGTAAACAAAAATTCCAAAGGTAACTCGACAGCAACTCATTTTTGATCGCATTGTAGTAGGCTAGTACCATAATATAGTATATTATGCTAGTAGGTATCTATGAAATTTGCATATACATACTGCATGCATATACAGGGTGATTCCTATAGTACCTGCCACCGTTTGGGAGCGTGTAGGTGGTGCGTAGGGGAGTATTTTGATATAGGACACTTGGGGTCGGAAATCTAAAATAAGGGTGCCAGAGCCAAATTTAACTTCTGGAATTTCGCGCCTGTAGGTAGGCAACCCAACCGGCCGGCGATGCACACGGAGCGATCTCAGGCGGCGATGTGTGGCTGACACTTGATCAGAATTTTGTTTAAACCCACGAAATCCCGTCTGCAACGACGCGTATCAAGTGAATAAACTCTATGGCACGTTTTACTAACACGGAATACGCGGACATGCACTTCATGTACGGATTGGCAAATGGTAAGGCATTTACCAACGGGCGATCGCGATCACGGGCGCTAGTGGGCTGCGAAATAGGAGGAGATCGGTGTAAACAAACAAACTTTTCGAAATGGGTGCTTAAATGACCCAAGTATCGATGTGCATCACGAATCTGTGTGTAAAGTTAAGCCTCCGTCAGCTTACCTGCAATTACCCTGTCTCGCACAGTCGGAAGTGAACTTCTTGAAAGACCTGTCTGCAGGGTAACTGACGGTTTGGATACCGCTCAGCGTACGCTCGTCGTGCAGCTCGTGCGTTACTATTTGCCAATCCGTACATGAAGTGCATGTCCGCGTATTCCGTGTTAGTAAAACGTGCCATAGTGTTTATTCACTTGATACGCGTCGTTGCAGACGGGATTTCGTGGGTTTAAATTAAACAAAATTCTGACAAGTGTCAGCCACACATCGCCGCCTGAGATCGCTCCGTGTGCACCGCCGGCCGGTTGGGTTGCCTACCTACAGGCGCGAAATTCCAGAAGGTAAATTTGGCTCTGGCACCCTTATTTTAGATTTCCGACCCCAAATGTCCTATATCAAAATACTCCCCTACGCACCACCTACACGCTCCCAAACGGTGGCAGGTACTATAGGAATCACCCTGTATGCACAAAGGCGAATTATTTTTAGTATCCCCACAATAATGCCATCTTTTCCCGTTAACAGTACCATCGTCCCTCTTCCCCCGGCGCCCAGTATTATTTTTAGTTGGTTTTTCATGGTAAGCTAGTAAATTACTTTTTTTATCACTAGAATCTAAAGTTCTTTAAATTTTCCACAGATGGGCGGGTTTGTGAACTGACAATCAACATTTTAATTACATACTAAAATAGAATCTTATTCATGGAGGGGGGAAAATGGCACTAAACCTGTTCCGGTTAACAAAATTATGGGGTTTTCTCACGTCCATGGATAAAAGTCACTTAGGGTCAATTGCGGTAAACCTGATGGATGGGAGTTCGAATTTAAATATGATATATGCAATTGATATACATGTTGTCCAACGATGAGCAGAGATAATTTTTTATATATGAGATACAAATAAGTTTCTAAGAAGTCGTATATATAAGGTTTATTCATCTGAAATATTTCCAGTTTAACTACACCCTACGACTTCAGACACCACTTCCTTTTTTTTAAATGTGGTGCGCTATTCATTCTTTTCTAATTTGCACAGCTTGCCGTTTGGTATTTTAGATCAATTTGAGTCGGATTATCTGGAAGGTAATTTATTCGGTAGTTGTAGGCGAACAGCGATTTTTTGCTTTCCTTATAAAGTACGATTGTGCCATGTTGGTTTAACTTAAGTTCAGTTAAGTACAATTCAATCAATTTTGCACAATCGGCCTAAGTACCGAGGCATATCACTGTGATCATAATGATCTGTAAAAGTAGTGCCTGTAATTTTCATTTTCCTGAATGTAAATATACGATTAAAACAATCAAAGTGATGTTTAGATAAGTAATGGATGACGGAATGTTAAAGTTTTATACAACAATATGTGGTTTAAGCATTTGTACGCATTTTTATCAAATGCAGGTTCCATTTTTGTAACTAGCATTGTTTAAAATTTTAAATAAAAGTATTTAAACAGCGCTATAGGTAAACCCAATTGTATTAAGATTAGAGTATACTAATAATTGTACTTGCACTAATTGCTTGTAATTGCAATAAGTATTACATTGTAAGTATTTTATGTGTAAAAAAAGATGTCTTCAGTACCTATCAGGTTTAGGATGACTGGATGCAAGCACGTTCGTAAAAACCTTACGTTAGTGACTCACCAAAAATAACCTGCCACACCTAGTTAATCATCAGATACCAAAATTAAAATTTTACAACTTCCAAAATTAGTGCAAGTACCTACCTACCCTGTTATTCGTTTATAACAATCTGCAGGTGCATTTCCGTTTATTCTACATCTTTATATAAGTAGGCAATACCTATACACAATCCATCGGAGCTATTTTTTGTTCACTGTAGTAAATTTAACGGGCGATCAAAAATGAGTTGCTGTCGAGTCGCCTTTGGAAGTTCAAGCTAAGTACGATTTCCCGTGTAATGAAAAATTCCAAAGGCGACTCGACAGCAACTCATTTTTGATCGCATAGTATTATGTATTTCTTAAACAGATACCTGTGACATATTTTTACTTAAACCTCTCGCCAGGAAAGATTGCCGGTCACAGAACACTTGATCCCGATCTACAATCTATATTTTTCTAAAGATGTGAGCGACTTCCGGGATAGTGTCGTGTCAATGTTGAACAAAAAGACTTTTCGTTCAACATTGGCACGATTCTATTTCGGAAGTCGCTCTCATCTTAAGAAAAACATAGATTGTAGATCGACACAAGGTGTGCTGTGACCGGCAATCTTTCCCGGCGAGAGTAGTATATGTATTTGGATGTGAGAGTAAATCAATTAATCATAATTCAAAGGGCATAAACATCGCCTTACGTAGCTGCCCGATAGATGGCTCTTTTCGCATTTCATATTCTTTGTAAAGAACGATGTTGTACATATTCCATCTTCATAACTACTTATCTTGTAAATTCTACATGAAGTTTTTTAACTAAAATGAAATATATTTGTATTTTTAATTAAATAACACTACTGTTAAGAGAAAAGGAAGTAAATATACAGTAATGTTTTATAGATTGTTTCGTTTTTTTTTTAAAAAATACCATAATCATGCGCCGGTTTTTATGTTTCAGTGATTCCTATGTGAAGAAATAGAAAAAACTGGTATGGAACCTGCGTGGGTCTGTTGTTTCTAAGTTTTCGCCTCTGTGTTCTTTTCCTTTTCCATTTAGAACCTCTTGAAAGTAGATTTTCCGCTCATTTAGGATTTACTTTTCGTCCCCCATTCCTTATGTGGCCACTAGCATTTTATTGGCTATCTGATTTTGTTTTACTTCTTGATAGATACCTTTGTTTCAACACTTATTCTTCCATCCTCTTTGCTTTCTCATAATGTCAGAATTCTCTTTTTGTCACTGTATCTTTTTTTATTATACTAGAAGTAGGAAATTTTATCGAATGGAAATTAAAAATAAAATCCTCATTAAAGGAAGTAGGAAGGGAACGAGAAGACAACATAGTAAAACGGGGTACATGGAAAGATAAGATGGAAATGCTAGAGAATAAAAACAAATTAAGAGGCCCTAGAATAAAAATTGAAAATGACCCAACTGAGAAGGCTAACGACAATGGAAATTAACCAAAACAAGAGAGTGCTGAGGGATGGATCTGGGAAAAGCCGTAAATAATAGAGACCTGGAAATATGTAAGAGGGACAAAACGAGGTAACCCAGAAATACTTTTAGAGTACCTACGAATCAGTGGGACTCAGTGGCGTATTACGGGGGGGGATGAAGGGGATATAT
The DNA here is from genome assembly GCF_008802855.1 of Photinus pyralis. Classification (NCBI taxonomy): domain Eukaryota; kingdom Metazoa; phylum Arthropoda; class Insecta; order Coleoptera; family Lampyridae; genus Photinus; species Photinus pyralis. The sequence continues at coordinate 10,478,325 of NW_022170738.1, forward strand.
TCCCCCCTCCCCCAGAAGAATTGAGTTATCATCATAGCTATTAGGTATTTAGGTAATACTCCGCTATCCGCTCCGTCCACTTTAAAATAAAGGCAATAATATATAGGTATACCGTATATAGAGAGCAATTTTGGTTTTGGTTAAAGTCTAAAGTCACTAAAGCTAAATATTCTGTAGTATTCACTATTCAGTAGTGAGTGATCAGTGTTGGCAGTCAATGATTTGGCTATTCGGCATCGATCGGCAATTCGCTACATTGATGCCCAAAATAACAAATAGGTATCAGGTACTTAGTACTGCTACTGAGGTGAGGTACCTGCGTCCTGCCTTTCACGAAATGACGAAAATAAGAATTTTAAAAACAGGAATTTTTTTTGCCCATAACTTTTGATGGAGACGTCTAATCGAAAAAGTACGAATCGTTTTGGATTCTACGCACCCAAATTAATAAGAAAAAGTTTTTTCCCGAGAAACTTTGGTGCAGTCGATTTTTGGTAAAAAAAGGAAGGTAAATAACTGCCTTTTTTGCCCGGAAAAAAATATTTTCTTATAGAATGTGGCCTGTAGAATCCATAATCATCAAAAGTTACAGCCCTTTGAATTTTTTGTTGAAATTGGTTTTTTGGCCATAAATATACCTATTATTCAAAGTTGTTCGTTGACTAATTAAAAAAGCAAAAGCAATAAAGGGGCCTGTCAGCAGTAAGAAATAAAATACCGTTCTAATCTAATCTTTTTCGTCTGTACAATAAATTAATGAAAATGAATACAGATGTCACGCGGGTAGGTATATGTAGGTATACGAATTCGATGTAACGTTTTTCGTCGAAAAATTTGCTGGTTCTTATAAAATGACAGCCGTCAGCCAACAACTTGTGATTAAATGACTGATGGATATCGAGTTGCGTTGAACCGGAACAGATTCACGCAAATTATTATTGTAAATAGTTAATTATAATTTATTGATAGGTATGGATAGTTTTAGAGTAGCCGTTAACGTTAGGTACATATTTTTACTATACATTTGGGTAAGTTATGAAAACTCCATTCATTATGATCCACGTACTCATTTGCAAAGTTTAATTAAATCGGTCTAGTATAAATATTGTATCCTTTATGGGTACGTAGATCTATCTATCTATCTAAATAATTATTACATACGTTACTTGAAAACCTACTTTTTAGGTCTCCCATGTTATTTACAATCCAACTGATAGCGGAGCAGTGCAAATAACTCAGCAAACTCTGGCATCAACTTTAGGTTAATTGCATACTAAATATGTGTACCGTACGTATTAGCGTAACGTCTTATTATGTTTTAGCGAGTAACGAGTTAGTGTTCATCAACTTTTATGCAGAATGGTGTAGGTTTAGTAACATTCTAATGCCTACGTTTGATGAGACGGCCGATCAGATTAAATCGTTATTTCCGCAAGCGGGTAAGGTAGTTTTGGCAAAAGTGGATTGCGATAAAGAGACGGACGTAGCGTCACAATTTCACATAACTAAATATCCGACATTGAAGATCGTCAGAAATGGGCAAGTCGCAAAACGAGAATACCGAGGCCAAAGATCCACGGATGCTTTTGTAACTTACATGAAAACTCAATTAGAAGATCCCATAATTGAGTTTAAAAGTCTGACGGACTTGGTTAATTTGGACAAAAATAAACGAATAATCATCGGATATTTTGATGTAAAAGAAAGAGTCGAGTACGATACATTTCGGAAAGTAGCAACCAACCTTAAAGAAGACTGCCAATTTCACGTCGGATTTGGAGAGGTATCGCAACAAATGCATCCTCCGCAGCAACCTATAATTGTATATCGGCCCGATGTCGAGAGAACAAATGATTTGGACGAAACATACATGGGACAGATGACGAACTTTAGTGAATTATACGCATGGTGTTCTGAAAGGTGTCTTCCATTAGTTCGTGAAATAACTTTTGAGAATGCGGAGGAGTTAACCGAGGAAGGATTACCATTTCTCATATTATTTCACCATCCAAATGACAAAGACAGTATTAAACGTTTCAATGAGATCGTGCAAACCCAGTTATTGAACGAAAAATGTAAGTAGTTACTAATTAAAAATTTGTATACACGCACTCAACGTACGATTTTATTCTAGCATCGATCAATTATCTAACGGCAGATGGAATCAAATTCGCACATCCACTACATCACCTTGGAAAAGGAGAAAGCGATTTACCCTTAATTGCCATCGATAGTTTTAAACATATGTACCTATTTCCAAACTACCAAGACATAGAAACTCCTGGAAAATTAAAGCAGTTTATCGCAGACTTGTATTCAGGCAAATTACACAGAGAGTACCACAACGGACCCGATCCGGAGTCCACTGAAAAAGTAACCAAGCCCGCCGTACCACTTGAAAGTAGTTTCAAAAAGCTAGCACCCTCTAAAAATAGATACACGTTGCTTAAAGAAGAGCTGTAAAGTGATTTTAATGAAAAGTTGTTAATTAATTTAAGTTTAGTATAAGCACAAACATCTTTCTTTATAGTGTGGTGTCTCCACTCGAGTGATTTTAAAAAATAAATTCCCAGCCCAAAGGCTGTAATCAAATTACTTTGTTTACTTTTATATTACATACCCAGAACTGACAAAAATCTAAAAACTGGTCAATTTTCATATCGATTTATGTAGAAATAATTCTTGCAACTTTAACCTTGTGCAGAAGGGTCAGATGATTCATAATTTGAAAGGGATCTGCATGATTTAAACAAGTTTTATCTGGTAATTAGTTACCAACAAATGGCAACTTATAGCCGTTTGCATTGAGAAATGTAAGCTGAAGTGTGACTTAAAATTCATGACTGTCATAGATTTTAAGTTAAACTCAGCTTAAATTGGTGGGTGCATATGGCCATTAAAGAATCGAAGTTTTAAATTTAAGATACATTTGTTTCAGTGTAGGTATCTAGATACAGATAAGGTGCTTATAAGTAACATGTACCTAGAGAAAAAAATCTAGAAGCCCTGGAATTTATAGTTTTAGAAATTTTGAATTTAATTGCAATGGGAATCTCGATTTAACTACATTGGGATGGATGAAAGAACTTTTGAAAAGGTATTCCACGACTCCACCTAATTTGTCCTGACATGAAATGCAGGATGCTGTGATGAGGGAAGCAATTTCGCACAACTCCTTTGTCTGTATCGGGTACTAAAACTTGTCCTGTGGTACACGACTGCGTAGCGTGGACGTGGGGAAAAAATTGCAAGAAAGAAAACAAAAAGAATCATGTGAGCTACAATTAAACTGACCTGAAAATCGTTTTCAATGGTACCAATGCTGTATTCATTAAAATTCGTATAACAAAATTGCAAAGTCTGAAATTGATCTGGCACCTTTTGATGTGGTGTCCCTTTTGCGACTTAAAATAACACAGTTTAAGTAAACACATTTTTAGGATTCACTCTTTTCTATGCCTGTTCCCAAATAATGGATATACTGTCTTCTCTATAACTTTTTTCCATTGCTTTCAAGAAAAGGATCCAGATTCCTACGTTTTACCCCTGCGTCATTGCAAATGCCACTGACATAATAATTATCGTGCTGAAATTACACTACTTATTATTACCTATACCTGTTTTTTGAACTGCTTACAAAGGGCTCCACAAAGATGTACTTGTGGGGTGGACCCTCCACAGCATGGTTTACTTCACTTGTCTCCCCTGAGACTTTCGTTACCCAAGAATTAGGAGTCTTCGGGGAGAGAGGGATGCGCCCGGTTCCCAGAATTCACTGTCCAATGACCAAGTTCCCCCTTGGCCAGGCAGTCCTCTCGGCGTCAGCTCTTCCACCCTGACTTGGATTTGGTTCGCCATACTGTCATTCGGCAATCTCATCAGAGTTCCGTTAGGAGCGTTGAGATCGTTACCAGAGGGGGCACCACTAGGAGGTTGACAGACAGCTAGTCAGGTATCGCTAAAAACTGAGGAAAGTTGTTGTGGTCGGGACCAACGATACCGAGCTTTTCGCTCTAAGTTATTGGAAGCACCATGACTGCTTTTTCCAGAACTTACGTCGCTTTCCCCTGACCTTTTCTCCACAAAATACTCGCATTACAAAAGGGAAATTCAACTTTTTAACGCAGCACGTTTTGAGGGAGAGCCTCAAGAACGTAGGACTGGGAGTCACAGCGCACGAACATCTTATGATTATTATTAAGTAATAAATCCACGATCTTCCCATTCCTCCTCATTCAAATATTGGGGAGATCGTAGATTTATTTATTAATAATTTTATCCCAAACGAGAGCAACGAATCTTCTCATCACTAGTGTACGAAAATGTTATGCTAGGTGTAGGGAAAGGAACGCTGAATTTTCATTTCAAGGACCACGAACCATAACACCGCAAGTCTGTGGGGGTACGGGTAGGGAAAGGAAGGTTTGATGGTCTTTTATAATAAATTGTCATGGGTGCCCTTAGGGCTCAATATTTTTAAACAAGAACGCAGTACCGGGAGTCACAAAAGTGCACAAAAATCTAACGATTGATGTACTGAATTTGTTTCGGGGGGGTGGGGGGTTCCTTACGCCCGGGTGTCACGGGAATATGGGAAAGTTCCACATTTCACGATTTAGGACAACTTTCGTTTGTTTGGGTCGTATTTTGGTTCCATGAAATTGCTTTGTTTACGTTTTGGATTAAATGACACGGACATTCGCCTACGTATATGATGGATGTATGTATACCAAGCAGAGAAGTTACTTTCGCCATTTCTGTGTGAAAAAGTTTTGCATAACAACAGTTTTTAGATCTTGGGAAGTAAATTTGCCATCGTTTTAGAATTCCGAGAATAACTAGTAAACAGAAAACCGGATGCATTTGAATGGACCATTTTTTGAAACGGGCGAATCGGAGCGAGTCTTGCAGCTGTGACGTCATGATCACTATCTTCGTCACGTGACCAACATGTCGTTGCTGTCGTTCCAAGCGTGTTGTATTTTTTCGGTTGGCTGCTAATTTACGAAGTGCGATATTAAAATAAACTTAAAAAAAGTCAAATAAAAGACGGGAACAATTCTGGCACATAGTTCGTTTCGGTTCATCATACGTAAATCGGTGTTTAAACGTAATATCAAGCTACAAAAAGTTATAGCGTCCCTTCTCCTTTTCGTACGAATTTAAATCGGCGTTTGCGTGTAGGATCTCGGGACGCGAGCAAGTAAATTTTGATTTTGTTGTTAAATTCAACGCTTAAAGTAACAAAAACCGGCGGGGAAGTGTTCGCAAATCGGTCTTTTCGATGTCGTGTTAAATGTTATCGGGAGAACAAGAAGATGGCGTTCTATTTTAAATTCGTTTGTTTGGGTTTAAAACTTAACGTTTTGTGTATCTTTTTCGTGTTTGGAATCAAGACGCCTAAGATTTCATTGATATGTTGATGTGGGGTAAGTTTGTAGACCTTTAAAAGGTTCGTGGTAACGGTTACGATAATGCTTACGTTCACCAGACGAAGTGCTTCATTAGCGCTACCTAAAGACGGGTGTTTGATAGCACTGTCGAGGTCTACACATCACTGTGAGTCGACTTACGGTGGTATTTACACCTCGACACAGCAACTCGTGAGAAAAACCTTGCTAGAGTATTTAGCTGTCTTTGGGTAGCGCTTCGTCTGGTGAACGTAAGCACCTGCTTGCGACTTGTATCGACGGTTTATAATAAAACAACTTGCTGCGGTATATTTAGTTTCCGATTTATTTATCAGGCACGATAGGGCTCTTGTTATTTTGCTACCCTTCATATTAACCCGTTGAAGTAGGTTATGTTAGCTGCGTTCAATTCAACATTTAATGCCGAGAAATGATCACTGACTTGCAGAACATTCATACTACGATTATGACGATTTAATTGTATATCCTGGTACTTCCGGGAAGAGTGTCAATTCTGCGTTACTTCGTTAAACTTCATTCTGTGCGCTAGACCTACGTTTCTTAGCTGTACAAACAGTTCCACTGCATCAGTTTGACGAAACCTTTACCCGTAGCAAGGCCACCTACACAATTCCAATTTCAAATCGTAAATTTCAAATTAAAACGAACCTTACCAACTTTACCACTTCCATTTGGCTTGCTGCCAAGGATTGGGAACCGATCTTCACTGTAAATACCCTCGTTGTTGACATCTCTTCTCTGACACCTGCCATCTTTACGAACAAGGATAGCTAGTCATAAGCAAACCAAGTAAAAAGGCACTCTCGTTGTAAACATTTTACAAAATGCGACAGGCACAGGGAGGGCCCTTATCGGGTACCAGGATTCGCATCCCAATTCGTTCAGCCATTGCGGCACTTCTTCCACAATCTCTCTTGATTTCCTTATCACTTGCATTTCAACAGGTGATTGTTTTCAAAGTAAACTCAAGAATCAGATTAAGGGTACGGTCGAAAATTTACTCTACTCTACAATTTACGTGCATTTGGAGCATTGCAATTGAAGTAACTCGGTTTAAAATTATATTTTACTACAAATGCTTACAGTAAAATTTTATTTTTAACCAATCTTTAGCTCAACATCAGGATCATGAGCAAATTCTAACCTCGCATTTGTTTGTTTACTTTATAAACAGCCCATGAATGATTATACTATTGAGGTGTGAAATTTTGTTTACTGTTATTCGGAAATGGGGGCCATTAATGAATTTATTGTTCTGCATAACGTTATCCAAAATATATTAGAAAGCAGGAGTTTATTGCAGTAACAAATTTGCGTAGAAGGAAAGTTCCCTTAGTCAGGATGCAGCATTATTTAAAAAATGTAGTGCATTTATATTCTGATTCACAGTGTCAATCGCATTGTTTATGTTTATTACAACCTTTACTCAGCTGTTACCACCAAATTGGTAGAAGCAACATGAGCATTTTGCAGTAAATCTCATGCATGCGTATTGATTGTTGCAAGATTTTAAAGAAGCATTCGCAGTAAATGTCAGCAATTTTATAACCGCCTCAAAATTACTTTCGGTAAAAACAGTAACTGGAGTAAATTTTGGACCGTACCCTAAGTGTGACTTGGTATGAATTGATAAAATATGTTCTGGCCTGTAAAGAAGAACTGATATTCCCTAAAGATACACCATCATATTTCCAAAAGGCACTCGAATAGGTCGGTCTCTCTTATGTTCAAAACTTGTTTTTATACGAGGCATGTATTTCGAGTTGGCAATTTTCGGCGCTAGGACTCGAAAAAATCACGGCTATTGGAACGAGTTCTATTCAATAAAATTTTCCTAAATTAAGCGAAATAATAAGCCAGACCACTGTGAACGCGTTTTGAAATCGGTCACGTGCCATGACGTCATATGTCTTATCATCACGTGACCTGGTAGTTCGTTGCAGTCGCTTGCGCGGTGTACACGCGTACCTACCTAGTTTTTCTACGTTTTCTTTGAAATTATGAACGGTTGTAATAAAATAAATCCCGCAAAAGTAAAATTAAGCACGCGGAAAATTGTGGCACGTCGCTAGTTTCGGTCGATCGTTAAATAAATCGGTGTTTTTAACCGTTTAAAGATTTGAATCAAGATGGCGTCCCCTTTGAATTTGAACTCGCGATTGCGTGTTGTTTCGATGTTCCTTGCATTCGGTTTTTCAAATTACGAATTGTTTGCGATATATTAAAAATCAACTCTTAAAAGTTATAAACCGACCTCGGAAAAGCACATCGTTCGCTTCGGAGCTGTGTATAACTTGTTATTTAAACAAATTTAGTGGAAGTAGAAACTGAAGTCGCATTTTTCCATTGCGTGGCCTCTTTTTCGTTCAGGACGCCTAACATTCCATGGATACATTGACTTGGGGTAAGTTTTTAAATCTTTCATGGCCATTTTGTAGTGACAAATTTACTTAAAACCATCGTCGCAATAATCGTTGCCATGGATTTTAAGACCTACTTAAATTTGTCAGTACAAACAGTCATTATGCTACGTTTACACGCTTCCGTTCAAAGCGACATTCAACGGGCACGAGCATGTAAATGGGTTGCTCGCCTCTGCTTGCCTGTGCTCGTCACCGATCCGGACTAGTGTCGGTTTTTCGACACAGTTCAAAGGATGAATCTGTTTGCGCTCGTGTACCTGTTTACATGCGTTGACAGGCTTGGTGCGATTTCTATAAATTTTTATCGTCCACCACCTTCTCCGAGCTCTTCATCGTCTCTTTTCAATTCGTCGTTGTTGTTTTTTCCAATAAAAGTAGGTATGTCAAACCGAAGAGAACAGCTGCAATAACATCTACATCTGCCATGTTTGGTTGTGAGCTTGTTCTGAGTTGTGCTCAGATGCGTGTGAACAGCTTGCTTTGTACACGGGGATTTGCCGAGCAGCTTACCGAGATGCTTGCGGGTGGCCGATCGATCTATGCACAACTTTCTATGGATTTATAATCAGGTTACGCTTAATCAAATCAACCAAGTCGTGCACTTTTGGGATATGACGTAGATCGAGAGGTAGATGTTTATTGTTGACCTCGTTATTGACCTACATAATTACCTGTTGTAGATGAAAGGGATGATTCTCATCACCGTTTAACACGTTGAAACGATCACAGCTTTGTCGTAGAATGTGCTACGATTCCATTCGAAAATTCAATTTATCTGATGATAAGAGTTGATACTCCAAAAGCACATTTACTTTACTTCACCTGTTAATTAAATTGTAGGACATTGACAAAAAATTCCTTGGGGGGTAGGTACTAAGCTGGCAGGCTGTGGTTTGTTTTTTTGGTAGTGATACCCATCAGGTACTGTATATGTCGTGGGAAATTTGCTGGAGACTCTCACGACACTTTTGTATCACAATCCTTTCGATTTTTCTCTCAATTCTTTCGGCCTTGTCTGTAATTTTTGCGCTACCATCATCACCCAAACTACAGTAAGTACTTACACAGCTTACTTACTATCAAGCTGTGGTACTTACTTGATTAACAATTTAAACTGCGCGCATGTTGTCAAAAATCGATAACAAAATCAATAAATTACCAGCTGCGATCAGTGGCGTAGAAGAGAATGACTTACTATGAGTTGTTTGAATGTATACAGGGTACTCCCAAAAAAGGGTAAAATTATATATTTTAATTCTACCGTAAAATAGATGGTAAGAAAATTCGCTATAGTGGCGATAATATTCGCAACCGCTTGCAAGGAGACTATACGTACGCACGCAAGTTTATTTAAAAAAAATATCAATATTTTGACTTCTACAGTATACACATTTAATCAACACTTGATTTTATTTGATTATATTTCAATTTTCAGTTCATGGCAATGGATACAAGAAGGTCGGGGAGCAGTCTTCAACACCTCTCTACATTTGTTATGGATCTTCCTAGGAGAGACTGAATTAACAAGCCCAAAGGGTAAGTTTTCGCATTTTTTTCTTAAAACTTTAACACCCTGTATTTCAAAAGTTAAGACATACGTTCATGGAAATTTTTTTTTCTTAAAATGGACCCAAAAGAAGAAGCCCCCTTAAATGTTATCATGTTAATCAGAAAGACCCTGTCTATGTTCAACTAGTCCCTATGTATTTTGAGATTAAACATAAAATATTTTAATTAATGTGACATTTTTATCATATTTTTTACGAAATTTTCCTGTTTGTTACAGATTCCTGAAGGGCACCAAGGTAGGATTTTTACTTTTATGCATGGTGTACTTTATTATGTGTCTTTAGCGGTTATAAGAGGGGGGAGTGAATAGTGCAAATAACGAATAAAATGTAGGTTATTTTAGGTAACCTTCATGTAGCTCAGTCTTTCAATTTATTAACGTAAGATTGACTGTAGATGCTTGGAATGGTCTTTTTTGCAATATCTATCAGTGTCCTTCATATTAACATTAAAGCCCGTTTTACATGCACATGCTGAAAGTTATTTCATGAAAGTCGAAAACTTTGAAGTGGCAGATGTTCTTTATATGTTGTAGTTTTACTTCAATTTTACTGGTACCAACCTAAAAAGATATAGGTTGTTGACGCCTTTTATAACTTGCTTAATTAATTAATTTCAGCACCAACAATTATTGGTAAGATTTCACGAGAAAATATTTCACTCAATAATCTGCTTTTACCCTCCATCAACACAAATTAGAATTAACATCAAATGACACGAAACATAATATGTTCAATCTTAGCTCTGAAAGTGAAATGTTTCTCTTTCGATTCGAATCGCGAATCGAAAAGTTGAAAGTTATTTCACTTTCAAGAAAGGCTCCTATCACGCATGCCCTCGGCTAACAGAATTTCGACTTTTACAAAAAGTTTCAGCATGTTTTGTACAGTAAACGGATTTGCTAAGCAAACTGGACTATCCAGAAGTCTTGGTCATTCTTCCGTTCTTAAGCTGAATGACATGACTCTTTTTTCATGCTTATTCCATTAGCATTACCAGAAATAAGCTATCGTCTTTTGTTTTTTCTCTAGAGAGAAAAACTGAAAAATGGCGAATTCCATCAGTTTACTTTCCTTTATTTTTGAAACCAAAACAAAATCGTAGAAATGAATACCGTTAGTCCCCGTAACTTAAAGTAACTGTGCAAACGAAAACATGATTGTGAAACACACAAAATTGTTATGTTAGGTCATAATAAAATCATTACTGATTTTCCATTTCTAACAAACGTTCTAAATACAGTTAGTTGAGTTAACTATCGACAAAATTTTAAACGAATCTCTTTGAGATACCTTGTACTTGCATATTCTGTGGAACCGTCTCAGAGTAGAAGAACGATCACTAGCTGGTCATGCAAAAACTTAACAATATTAACAAATACTTAGGTCAGTACTCAATAACCACGTAACCAAAAATAATAAATTTATTTTTTGCATTACAGTCAGAATAATTAATTTTTATTTACCTTTCCCTCTCGGTTTGTTTCCCTTTCCTTTAGGTCCTTTTTTTTCTTTGCTTTTCTTTCGCATTATACCCCTTGTGTCTTTCTTCATACGAGGGTCGACAATTTTGTAGGGACCTTTAATACCGGCAGGTCTTCTTGGTTTCTTTGCGGCCATGTATTTCTTCGAAACTACGTATTTTACTTCCTTCTTTGGTGTACTCTTCGCCTTTTTATATAACCTACAAAAAAATATGTAAGCATGTTTATCACATAGCGCGTGCAATAGTACTGAGCCAATTGTCTCGCTTTCTCTTTGTCACCAATGTCTGCGTTTTCCATGAGAACTTCCATTTTCTTCTTAGCCCTTTCCATTTTTTTAAGCGCACGCTTCTTCTTTCGAGCCTTTGCTTCAATAACCTTCTTAATTGGCCTAGTATTGATTTCTTGCAACTTATTCTTGTATTCGTCTACCAACTCCTATAATGTATTAATAAAAAACCTGGTAGTTCGCATTAGTATTATCACCTTAGGTACTGGCAAGGGTCTCTGCATGTGTCGTTTTTCATCTTCCACAAACCAGTCGGGTAAATTTTTATCATTAAAGGTATAGCGATTCCATGCGGCATCAGTAAGATCCCTTTTGGTTTTTGCACTATTAATCATCATTGTACCAAGGGCTAGCTCCTCTTCAGATAATTTTTGCTTCACTTTTAAAAAAAGAAGATTTAATTAGTGATAGGGTTGGTAACAGATGTAACAGTAATTTCAAAAGGGTTATATTCAGAGAACGAAAAGTAAGAATCTCATTATTTGCAAATGTCAATTTTTTCATAGAGGGCAATTACTTTTTCATCTAATAATGTAAATGTAAAATGTAAAAATATTACAAATAAAATTTGCAGTGATTCATAACAGGGGGTGGGGATCACCCCTGTTAAATTTATCTACAAATATATTGAGGGCCCAGAACAAGAGAGGCATAATAAATAAATAAATCAAATCTACTAATCTAATAAAATTACATAATGAGACAAGGTAGTCTAACAGTTATTATTTAATACTACTTAAAGGGTTTGCCAATAAGTGCAACTATATTTTTCTTGTGACGTTAAAGGCTTGATATGCTCACAAAACTTGCCCTATCCAAAAGTATCCGCACAATCGAAGAGCGACTGCAAAAGACATACTTTCCAACTATTGTTCAATTTCAAATTTCGCGGTTCCCAAACTGAGCCAAAATGGCTGCTATTCGCGTTACTTTAGTAATCTAGGACTTTAAGTATAACATCCAGAAAATGCCCTCTAGCGCCTTTATTTTGAACCTGACGCAAAAAGAGTAGAAGCTTTTTTTTATAGATCTCATCAAAACACAGCTTTTTTGTAATTAACATTTTTGACTCTGATGCTCACTTTTAGAGAAAAATGCATATTTAAAAAAATAAAATAAATAGTTTAACTTTTCAATTCAAAACTTCTCAACAAAGGAACTCACTAAAAAATTGTAATAAACTTGCTTGTAGAGTTTTTTAAGCCATTTTGGCCAGTGTATGCGAAAAAAATTTAAAAAAAATTTTACAAGCCGTTATGGTTCTTTTAAACTTTTGACACTCAACCATGAAGATAGTTAAAGATCAAAACCAAAATAGGACATTTGCTACCAATCTAACTTGTACCCTTGCATGGTCAAGGGGGGCGTATTTTTTTTAATAGCAACTACTAGTTTCCATTACATCTTACAGTAACTTTTTTGGATGTAGCAGTATAAAAAAACTTTTTATACAGGATAATTCACGTAACCGGGTAGTCCATTCGTTAGAATCTTTAAAGTCAAAGGAATTTTTTGAGTGACCGCTGAACGTCTTGAAAAAGTTTTCAAGGGTGCTGCGATTTGTCAAATTGCAACTACTATTTCTGATGCCAGAAATGAACGTAGATTTGTATTTTAAGGCCTGCACGCGGTAGTTTTTGCCATTTTTTGAAAGAAATATTCTTATTTTTTCATTATATGTGGTAGGCTTTGGTTTTCATTTGAAATATCATTCGAATTAAATATTTGGCCAATTTTCTTTATGGATCATTATCCGTACTGTGTTGTTTTTGATTTGTTTAGCTTTATGGTGAGAATAATAGAACAATGACAAAACACTTGAACATGCAACGCGTTCAATTTGAAATATAGGTACATATTTCCTGAGAATGACGAAAAGAAAATTTCTTAGATTAAAATAGTATATTAAAGTACAAGTGTCATTTGACGAAGATTGTCGCACGAGGTAGTTTGCCGCATAAGCCGCGTAGCGGCGAATGCGGCAAAAGCCGAGTGCGACAAGTAGACAAATGACACGTGTGCTTTATACTATTTTTTCTATTTCGACTTTATTTTATATAATAAATTATACAAATTATAAATATTGCCTTTAGGCGTTGTTAGGTAATTTTAAACTATCATTCAGTGTAGGTTGGTAATAGACACAGTTCATTTATTTTCACGTTGGCTAACCTGATTCCTGTATTTTCAAACTTCAAACTTTTAATTATTTGGTCATAATTCCATTTTGCGGCAGTTATGATTATGATGAATACGGATGACAAACACGTCTCTTGTACCCCACCAGAGATCCAAGAGATTGCCAATGAAGCGACGTTAAATTTACTGCCTGTAAAATCGAAAGTAAAGTACGAGGAGTACAAAATTTTTGAAAACTGGCTGGCCGAGAAGGGAGTTCAAAAAGTAAGCAAGAATGTACTGGCGGCATATTTTACTACGCTAAGTAAAAATAAAAAAAGTTCTACCCTTTGGAGTATATATTCAAAATTAATCGGAATTAATACAATCGGTCAAGTTCCTCGTACGTTATTTACACTTTACAGGTTATGTTTAGTTTTGTTTTGACGGATACCGTTGACGGCAGAAAAGCGAGGGGTACCAATCCAACAAAATAAAAAAAATAATACGTTTCTATTTCTTTCAGCATCATTTCTGTCTAGAAACGCACGCAAACTGGGCCAATCAAGTACGGTTTCTGTATTGTTTCCACATCGAAATAGAAAAAAGATTTTTTTTATTATGGATATCTGCTGATTTGGGAACATTTTATTCCTCGATACAAAAAAGTTTTTGTTGTCATAAGTTGCATCTTTCTAAATTTATAAGGCTACAAATCCCCTCAATCAACTTTTGCTAAGAATTTTTGTTGAGGGTTCATGACCTGACTAAGATAACACTGTTTTAAAACATTTGATTCAAATGGCATTTCAAATGAAACAATTGCTTCCAAAGCCTACCACACCTAATAACAAAATGTCTTTCAAAAAATGAAGTTTGTGACATTTTTGAAAAATCGTAGCAGCCCTGGAGACTGTGTTGTTATTGCATGAATATATTAAACAAATCCATTTAAGAGGACAAAATGGTTCCTGTGTAATTTTCCAGAATTCCTACTCTAAAATGACGTCACTCAAGACTTTAAGAATTCGATTATAAAAAAAGCACCCACTTGCCTTGAACGGTTTAAAGGATACGAATTTTTGAACAGACCTTTGCATATCTCAATTTTTAGAGAAAAATTGACAGAACGGAGGAAATTACAAATGTGTTGAATTCAGAATAAAATCGAGCATCAATCAAGCTTAGGGATTTACCTGAATGCGAAGTACCATTATGCACATTTTTCTTCTCACTTTGCTCCATTTCTTTTTCGACATCGTAGTCACTGGAACTATCGGAAGTATCATCACTGTCATATGCAGTATCTACTTTAATATTTTTCTTTGTGTGGTCTTCATCAGTTTCACCTACAACTGCTACCCCTTCCTTTTTAAATCTTTTAACCATCAGATCCAAATCGGCATCTTCCTCTTCGTCGTTAATAAGATCTTTAAACACATCTCTTTTAAACCACAATTGAGCTTTCTGTGCGCGTTTTACTTCTTTTGTATTTTCATCTAAGTCGGTTATTAGTGGATGCGCTTCATCATCTTCAATTTCGTCATTAGATTGATCGTCCTCATCCGACTGCTCTAAACCTAATCCATCTACGTTGTTATCGTCTTCGTATTCCTCGTCCGACTCCATCTCTAATTCAGACTCGGACTCTGTATAATTAAATGTTTTACTGGAAAGGTGACCCTGATCCTTTGTATATTTTGTATATCTCTTTAAGGGTTTATCAACTTCCTGATCTGCCTCAATGATAATATCAGGATTTTGATCAACAATGGTCGACATTTGTTGATCGCTTGTTATTTGCTTTAACGAAAAGGTATCGTCCCCTTCTAAAACTGGCCCGTCATCGCCTTTATGGACCATTTTTAAATTTAAACGTTCATTTAATTTTTGACGTTCTTTCAAAACCTTCTTTCTTTTACGTTTGAGTTCTTTCCGTTCTTCACACTGTAAGAGTAACATTTTAACATTGCGAAACAAATAAACACACCAACCTGTATGTCTGCGAGCTGTCTATCAATTTCGTCCAGTTCGTCAACTTCATGCGATTCGTCTTTTATTAAAGGTTTTACTTCATCCTCATTTTTTACTTTAGTAAACTCCTCGTGAAGTTCTTTCCACCAAGTCAACAAACGTTTCAAGTCTTTACGTCCTAGTACTTTAATATCTTTGCAGCACTCGACGATCTCATTTGTAGTTTTCTCATGGTTTGCAATCTCTTTGTCATCTACGACGATCTAAATGAACAATTTTAAAGTACGTTATTGTATTAATTGTCACAACCTACCTCAGTCATAGTTTGCAACACTTCTAACCCGTTTGGATTTAAGATAAAATCTCGAACAGACACTTTGTGGTACAGGGTATAGTCATTTGCAGGATATCCCTCGGCACGCACCTTTTTCTTTTTTTCCGGATGGAAAACGTTCAATTCCCGTTTAGTTTCATTTTCGAGTTCCTCAAAGACATGTTTAATATCAAAGAAACGAGAATCAATTTTATCGGGAGCGAGATAATATTCGCATACGACGAATATTTCGGCCGACTCTAGACGTGACGCTTGTGGTTTTGTCGCTCGGACCCTCTTAAATAACTGCTTAAAAACCCACATTATCGAATTGTAATCTTTCGATCTAAACAATTTGGTGACGAACCATCCTCCAGGCCGCAGAAATTGTGTCGCCAATTTGACCGCACTTAAAGTGAGACAAGACTGTTGGTAAGCGTCGTGTAACCAATTTTTGCCCAAGTTTGGAGAACCATCGTTTAGAACAATATCTGCCTTCCAATTTTGTAATTCTTTTGCTAAATTCAGTCTACATTTTTCCGTCGTTATGTCCTCAATGAGACTTATGCAACCAGGAACGGGTTTAATCGGGTACAAGTCCACGCCGATAATTATACTCGAAACTGGCATGTTTTGCTGCGCCACTTGCATCCATCCTCCGGGTGCCGCACACAAATCGACGCATACTCTGGATTTTTGTAAAAAACCAAATTTCCTGTTCAATTGAATTAATTTAAAGGCAGCACGAGATCGAAATCCTAAAAAAGGGGACGATGTGCAAATTAATTATTATTTTATTTATTAATTTACCTGTTTCCTTCGCCAAGTGATAAAATTTATCTTTGCGATTTTTACCAATCTTCGTTTTTTTACCCATCTTTACAAATAATAAAGATGCATAAATAAGGTGTTTTATTTATGATGAGGATGGAAAACGTGAAATATAATGTTAGGTTATGTTATAATGTGATTTATAATAGAATAGAACAGCAATAGAGTACACGTGATCGTGGACAGTTTTGGACGCATTCAAGAGGTTGGGTCGATTTTCCGTTTCGGTGCTGGTCACGTGATCATTGGAATAAAAATAGCAAATGTAGAAATATTCATTGCAGACGTAAATAATGTCCAAATTATTTTAATGAAACAAATCGCTCGTGTACTTTTGACGTATCTCATCCAGTGGCGGAGCGTAGCGGGGGCCCAGAGTGGCACTTTATTACAGGCGACAGTGTCGTACCTTCCAATAATATCCCGGGCCGCTTTTGAAAACAACTAAAAGTAGAAAACTAGGAAACAAAAAAATCTTGTGAAATATTTAACAAAATTAATTAAGTGTTAAAAGTCATCAGATCACCTTTCCAAAACTTAAATTACTTCTGCACTATGTAATTTACACTCTTAATAGTCTACTAGCAGGTGAACAGTAGTACTTGAATTAAGGTATATCTAACATTCTAAACAATCACTCGCTCTGAAAGTACTCAAACCAAGAATAATATTGGAAATTAACATTTTTTTTAATAAACGATAGGGAACTCAAAATGTTTACCAGCTCCGAGTCTCGTAAGAGTAATAATCCCTATGTGTACTAAACAAATGATAATTCCTTATGTACAGGATGGTTCATATTCGTGACTCGCGATGAGAAATACAGTTTTGGTTGAATGGAGGCAAAGTTGTCTCTTTTTATGACTAAAAAACGCATTTGAAATTTTAACGATAACGGAGATATCACCGAAAAACTGAAAATGTGAAGCAGCCATATTGGATTTGTCCCACTCTATAATGAATTTAAAAGGAAAATTTCAAAATCATATGTTTTACATTCATTTCACAACAAAAGATCTACGATGCATTCAAATGATTTCTTTTCTAATGTGACGTCGCGTCGATAAGAAATAAAGTAGAGTAGCATGTAGCTTCTACATCTAGCATGTTTTTGATAACAAGATTCAGATTCTCCGAAAAAAAATCTCCATTGAATGCACCAATAGGAACCGTCCATTCCGTTCAAGCTAGGAAAAAAGAAAATGAAATTTTACGTTTTCAGTTTGTCGGTGATATCTCAGTTGTTTTCAAATTTTTCTTTATTTTTCTGATTAGCGACACATGTCAACGAAAAGTTGTATAGCAAAGACGATATGGTATCGGGGTGGTAACAGTCAATTGTAAAAACAGCTCTATTTTGTCGGGTGTAATATTGGTTGCCTACAGCCATTTATTCCATGCCGCGATACTAACGCCCGGTTTTTTTAACTTTACTGACCGAATAAATTTCATGGTTACAATTTGTGAATATAATCATTGTCTCGACACTTATTTACCGAATAAATTCGTCCCACGAACGCCCACGCTTTTTGGGAATTTTATGTGGAATTTGACTTTATTTTTCGCTGCATCCAAATATGATTGAGGATAGTTTCCTCTTAATTTAAGCTTCTCAAAATGCAAATCTATAGCCTTGCTTTGTTGATTTGAAATTAAATTTTGTTTATTGACCTCGAAATTTGATACCGTATCATCTTGCTGGTCTTGAACTTTTCTTTTACTTGCGCGTTCATTCAATGGTTTAATATTTGTACTGGGCACTACCGCAGTACCAAGTTTTTTTTTTGGTTGATCACCATCTCCCTTTCTTATTTTAGGCAAGTCTTTGAAACTTTCCAAAAGCGTATTTTAGATCTAAGTTCATCAATAAGTTCCTGATTTACTTTCAACAACTCGTTTTTTTGGTTTAATTACCTCCTCTTTGCTTTGCACCAATTTAATTAGCACCTTTGATTATAAAATGCAATATTAAAAGATTACCTACCACAAAAGTTAGGTCAGTCAAATTGCGGGCGAAAACACCAAGTTCACATTCGTCTTCACCTATTCTTTATCACAGCATATCGCTGTAGAGCAGGAATGTCAAACTCATCTATCATCAAAGGCCATTTTAAGATTTCCACTCATAGCTTCGAGCCACATCATAAAAAAGTTCACATAAGAAAAAAAATTTTTATTACATAATAATAGAAAAAAACGAAAAAATACAAATAATCATAAAATCATTAGTACGCGCCCAAGAAAACATACCGTGTGACCTATTTTGTTTGATACTGCAGTGTATTTCAGATGTTTTTAAAGATAAGAGACTTGCGGTTTTCGCGACCCTGTACCACTTTATTTGTGAAGCTTAATACCCCAAACATCAGAATCAATCCAATAACTCCGTTTCTGAAATCTGAGATATAGGGTAAAAACGAAAGCTTGACTTTTTGTCATATTTGACTACCCATGTAAGATAGAGAAAAGGTAAAAACTGCCTATTTTAGGTATTTTTACGTAGAATCCAGTGATATTAAAAAATGGGACAATCGTTTCTGAGATTCGACCCAAACTTGGTATTTTTTAAATGCAACACCCTGTATTTTAACGTCAATTTTTTGCATTCTTTTTCGTGATTACTTTGACGTATCGTCCTATATTTTTTGTCGCCATTTTTCAAAATTTTGAAATTATGTGTTTCTACCTTCGGCCATGTTTATTGATTGGCATCGGCTGCCTTAGTTACAATGCACAAAATAGGTAAACAAACAAAATCTAATCTCCCTGAATCCATGACCTACTATTTAAAAAAGTAAAAAGTAAGGTTTGTATTGATTTTCATCGCTAACATTAAAAAAAAAGTATAGGCTGTGATACATCAATGTACTTAATCAGGAAAAAGAATGAAAAGCAATTTACGCTAAGATATACAGGATGTTACATTTACTAAATACCAACCTCAAAAACTTTTCGTTTTCACCCTGTATGTTAGAAACAAACTTAGCTAGATTGGTTCTGTTTGTCGTACCATACGTTTCACGAAAAAGTGGCAAATGGCCGCGAAAACCGCAAGTCTTTATCTTTAAAAACAGCTGAGATACACTGCAGTCTCGATTAATTAATTAAAAAATTTGCTGTGGCTAGCACAGATACCACCTACACACCTGCGATTCTGCCCTCTTGAGTCAAAGAATTTGTGTACCAAATTTGATTTAAATCAATTTAGCCGTTTAGCCGATCGACATTATCCAAATGTTTGATTCAAAACGCGTATTCTCGTGAAAAAAGTGGGGCGTCATTTTTTACCCCAATGCAATATCTCCCTTATTAACGTGCGGGTGATAAAAATGTATCTTCTTTAGCGTTTTTAAGAGACGTGTGATTGTTGCGTAAGACCGGATTTTCGAAATTGTGTAATGTGACTCAAATTGTTCCTATATCAATTATCATAGATAAAAGGGTGTTTTCATATACAGGGTGGTGACTTGCGTAACGCATCATAGGGATTTCAATTTAAAATTCATAACATGCGATTGTTGGCTTACTTTAGAGCAAAAATGTATTAAGGTTTTTTGTAGAAAAAAATTTTTTACGTCAATCAACCGTATTAGTTTTCAATTTTTTGCATAATAAAGACGGAAAATTGGAAAAATAAAACCCCCATCTTTTTCAATAATCTGCGATGCCATGGAATTTTATAATACAAAAACTACGCCAATATCCGTCATGCCATGGAATGTCCGCTATAAAACAAATCAAATTCTATCAAAAAGTATTATATTTAGAAGAACCAATTCATAACATAAAGAAAGACCAAATTACTAAAAACGGTGTCCTAATATAACAATTTACAATAAATTTGCGAATAAGTCACCATTAACTGCAAAACCAAGTCCATCATAAAATCCATTTCGAACTGCTGCTAATTGATAACTGGATATCTTTTTGTTTTAGAAAATTCAATGGCACCGCAGATTATTGAAAAAGATGCGGGTTTTATTTTTCCAATTTTCCGTCTTTATATAAAAAAATTGAAATTTAATACGATTGGCGTAAAAGATTTTTTTCTACATTTTTGGGGAGCCAATAATCGCATGTTATAAATTTTACATTGAAATTCCTATGATGCGTTGCGCAAGTCACCACCCTGTGCCTATATACTTACTAATTATACTTTTGCAAACGTAGCGAGCAATTTGGTTTGTCGAAGCTCAAGAGTGATTCGATGGAGTCCTCGAGAATAAAATTATTTTAATGTCCTATGATAAAAGCACGATAGCTTTTTGAATTTCGGGAATGAGATTAGTGGTTAATGGTCACGTAATTCCTGACTATTTTGCAAAGAGCATTGTCGGTATCTGAAAGTTATTGCGTATCGCCAAACCACAGTTTTTCATATCAACCTTGAACTTGGCCTTGTATGATACAAAGGAAAGCGTGTTCATTTTATTTCAAATTCAGTGGAAAAATGTTCAGGGTAACTCCAGACTGCGACCTTGAACATTTTGGAACTGTGCAAGTTGACCCGATTTTATATCTAAAAAAAGTGTTCTACCGACGTACATACGTATCTACTATCAAGAAATATGTACCAACCGCGAGTATAGGTATATTTTATGTTCCGTTAGTAACCGCGGCATTATCGCGATGGAAATGAATTTTCCAAACACCGCTACTTTGGCGTTAAATATATAGATCTACGATACAAAGGTTACATAAAGGTCGTAGGTGGGTAGGTAAAAATATCACATACGTAACTCGGCACCTCGCTCATCTTTTTGTCTACAATTATATATTTGTGGTCGCAAAATTCATCAAGGTCGTCCGGCAAAAAATTATAAGGTTGTCACAGAACCTTGATTTAAGTTGGCCATTTTACATAATTCTAACTTTGCTCATATTTACAATAACCCTGACATTAGCGTTTGGCAATACCTATGTACTTCCCTGTAGCATAAATTTAAAATCAGTTGGACAATGTTACTCAATAGGTATGTACTTCATAAACATGTCCCTCTTATCATTATCTACATAAATTTAGTCTATTTAGTTCACGAGTTCAGTTATTACATCACTGTAGTAGCGTTGCAATTTTTACCGCGTTACTATAAATAGGAGGGCTAGTAAAAGTACAACTACTTTTTAGGGCAATAAACAAAACCCTAAAATTAATACCGGCCTACCGCATCGAACCTGTTGCATCGTGTTTGATTTTTGTTCGTTAACGAACTGAATTTCTAGTTATCATCTAGCAAGTAATGTGTCTATTCCCTATTGAGTAGATCTTTTCTCAATTAGGTCATATGGGTCACCTCTTGTGCGAATCGATGCAGCTGCACCAGGCAGGCTGCAAGGTCGAGGACGTCTCTACTTCTAGTCGTTTATTACAAAATACAATTTGCGTACCTAACATTTGAAAGAAATTTAGATAGTAGTCGCCAAAAACAATGAAAGGCGCATATACTGAGCAAAACAAAGCAATCATAAATTATTGGCGAATTTTGTTTAATAGGGCTCAATCGTCTCATTAAGTTTGCTCCTTAATCAATGGTGGTATAGCAACCAACCTTCAATTAAATTATATTTTTATCGCCGACTTTACAACGCAAAAGGTTTTGATAAACAAATGATATCACAATGACATGTTAATATCATATCATACCAACCTTGATTTATAATAAATTCATTTTGTTCGTATAATTATTTACAATACCTGCCATGAGGATTATAATAGCGGACCCCAGGCCACGTTAACCGTGACCAGTGTCGACCTTGGCATTGGGGACTATTTAAGACACCGCCCTAATCGATAGCTGCCAACAACCTTGACCTTAACAAACGTTCCGCGTCGCACTTGATTTTCCATCAATATTTTAGTACGTTTTCCCAATTGCGTATTAAAACTGGTGCGAGTAGTAACCTTCTTCACACGCGCGATATACCTATACATAGGTAGGTGATTAAAATGTACATATTTATTGGTAGGTATATGGCGATGCCTGTAAAAATGAAATGAGCTGAAGTAGATATTTTAATAAAAGTTTATTTTTGAACGGGCGCGTATTTATACCCCACACAAATAATTGCTAGCATATTTACATATTGCTCTTTTGTTAGATCGATCAATACGGTAGGTAAAGGTCGTTCCCAAGGTCGTTGCTTTTTAAAGGTTTATATTTATGTAGGTACTTTACGAATTACACATCAGGCGACCTGCATACTACTGCGCATTTCCAAAAGGATTCTTCAATCGTTGCTTTATTATTTTATTTTAATGCGCCGCTTGATTATTTAGGGCGTTGATGAAGCTGAAGTGGTCTTTTCTGATACATATAACATATTAGAAAAGTTGGCACCCACACCAATCCGTTGCCTAAAAAAAAGTTTCCGTAATTAAAATTAATCGACAACTCTCAATAAAACATTTTAGACCGCAAGAGCATAATTTTACAATAACATTTCGGATTTATAAAAAAATTCGTAATGTCATTCGACTGAGAAGTACATAATTATGTAAAAAAATATTGGGAGGCAGAGGGGCTCAAAACAAGCAGTAGCGTCTAACGTATCTCGTTTAGGAGCCACCCCCATAAAAGTGGTGAAATTTTCATTTCTTCTTTAATTTTTTCTCAACAAGTAAGACTGGATGCGGCACAAATGATCACAGACTTTGCCGCTTTACTTGTAACGAAACTTTAATCTCGGCTGCACCAAAGTACATTAAGGTGTCTTTCTCTTGATGTTGTAGCATGCGGCACATCTTTGAATAATGAATAGGTTTTGGGGTATTCCCTTTCCGATTTTAAGAAAATGTGTTCATAATTGCTACCACGAAAATGTGCACCCCTGAATGGGGGGTACGAAAAAATTCTGATTTCGACGAAATTTGGTATTTGGAGATTTTTTATCGTGAAAATCTGAAATTAGTTTTTGAAAATTCGAAAAAAAATCCGCCGCAATTCTTGGCCGGGCAACGAAAATGGAGAGAATTCCGAGGAGAATTCCGCAAAATTTGTTGTGTACAGTGATTCAATTTCAATGGGATTAAATGGGTAACTTTCTTATTAGCGCAGATAAACGAAAACTGTTTAGGTACTCGTGACCTCTCTTTTCCTGGTTATTCCATTGCCGTGTTCAGAAATAAGCAAGCTGCCGTCTTTTGTTTTTCCCGAGAGATCGATTCCTTCAATTTGCTGGAACTTTTTAACGTAGAAATCGATGCCGTCAGTCGTTTGTTTCTAGCCCTTTCAGTAACTGGGGCGTAACTCAAAGTTAAAGAAATTTGTTTAGTCTCTTTTGAACGATGTAGGTAATATGACCAATAATTGCTTAATAGATATTTGTGTATAGAGAAGAAATTGGAGATTTTCAACTCGAGTTCAAAGTTTGACACATTGTCAATTGAACGAGAGTTGAAAAACACTTTCTTCTCAAGTTTTACACATAATTTTTTCTGAAACTACAATCAAAATTGAAAAATTATCGTATGGGTTTGACACACAGCAATCTAGATACAATGTCATCATTAAGATTATTAATGCACCAAATCAGCCATTGTTTTTTACTTTCCTCGCTAGAGAGAAATATGACATTTTCTTCGCCCTTTTTAAAGCGAAAGTAGTTGTTTCTAAAGTAGTTTCAGAAAAAGAATGTTATCATATCAAAATGCGAAAATTTTAAATAACTGTCAACCGGACGAGAATTTTCAAATTTTTAATTTTTAAGAAGAAAAATGTGACCCATGAAATCCCATTCGATCTGGGACACGTTAATTTTTAATTGTAGAAGTTAATGGGAACAAATAGAAGCATCTTTCCGGAATGGAAATCAGATATCAGTGGAGGCTCCTTGTCTCCATTCGCTTTAAATAAAATTAATGGATACCGTAGGTGTTATTTGAGAAATGTCAAGATCTTTCATATATTGAAAACGTATCGTTAAGCTTCCTGGTTTGGGAAAGTGAATTCACCTTGTCTTGCAACTTCGACCTTAAAACTCGCGATTTCCTTTTGCAAATCTCTGTAACCTATTAACGATTTTATTCCAAAGACTATTTCTAAAAAAGTACTTACTAATAATCGAAGAGAAATCCATTTCAACCTTCGTGACCTCTTTCTAAGCTAATAATATGAGGTTAGGAAGAAAAGTAATGAAAGTTGTATATTTAGTGAAAGTAGGTATGATACCTTTTGTCACTAAAAAGTGGAGTAGGAGTACAGTGGAACGAGAATTTGTTTTTAGTCTCATTTTCTCCTTTATTCAATCTCACTTTCAAATCACATAAATATTTTTCAAAAAATGTCGAGCGAACAAATGAACATTCTAGTAATTTGTGTTTAATTTGCAATTACACTTCATTAAATCGTCCTTGATGAAAAATAAACCTTGGTTCGTCCCTGTTATGTAAATATAGTTCAATCTTAAACAATTTGCCCTCGACTCGAATTTGCCCTTCGTACCCGGATATCAACGAGGACTAAAGCTTGATTGGACTGTTTTTTTTTCCGTAGCTCTCGTCAAATAGGTAGCAAATTGATTCGGCGGAAGCACTTGTTAATAATTTCCAAAGCGCAAGTGGACTTCGCTTGAAACCATTTGATCTAAACTAAACTTACGTTAGACCTGCTTGTCCATACGATCGGGTCGGGAAGTGAAAGTACGGTCGCAGCTAAGAATAGCAGAACTTGTCTTCTTTATATAATATAACAGTGACCTACCTACTTCGACTTCTCGAATTAGTTTATGCGTGCCTCTTCAACGTAATCTCTTTTGCTTCTTCTTCCTTCAACCAGCAGGATTACAGTGGTTGCCCTCATCTAATTTACAATTGATAATATTTTTGACGTCAATTTACGTTACATTCCCTACACGGAAATGTCATTGAATTTATTTATATTTAAAAAGTTTTTTTATGTGACGTTCAATAGTCCTTGATTTAATAACGTTTTCATTGATTGTTGGAAAAATGTGAATATATTCCCACAAAAAGAATTTGTCAGTTGGTCATTGCCACAACGATTACCGTGATTTTTAGCACTCTAAAAGTAATCACTGATATCAATTATACTTATATGTGAATTTTTAACAGGAACTTCTACAAAAATCCCCTACGCGTACCTACGTATATAGGTCCCAGTCGCTGCAGGTTGGATTGAATTGGCTATCAATTCCATACAACAGATAAGAAAAACACATCGGCGATAACGTTGTGCGTCTAAAC
Source organism: Photinus pyralis (assembly GCF_008802855.1). Taxonomy (NCBI): domain Eukaryota; kingdom Metazoa; phylum Arthropoda; class Insecta; order Coleoptera; family Lampyridae; genus Photinus; species Photinus pyralis. The sequence continues at coordinate 10,503,959 of NW_022170738.1, forward strand.
CGCTTTTCACTAAATCCAAATTTTTAGGTCAATACCCGTCCGTAAATATCATCGCAATCGCTAAATTTCTACGATTGTTCAGAACAAAGGCCAACTTCCACATCATTAACTTTTGTTGTTTAAAAATGCTTTCACTTTTTACATTGAAACTTTTTCTCAATTGTGTTTGTAGGTTACATTCTTTTACTCACTTTCTCTTTCTCTGTTGCGAATTGATGCGACCGGCCATATAATAATGCATTAATATTATCTACTTTATGAAAATTGAAGAGAAATATCGAATTTGCCGGCATAAGTAATAAATGGAAGCAAAAGCCTTGAATACACAGCCGACCGCAATAATCGGATAGTTTTTACCTTGACCCGTGTAGTCATGACCTGGATTTGCAATTACCTACATGCTCTATGGATTGTGAACTCAAGTGCATCTTGTGGAGGTTGTCTATTTATCCACCTCCGTACCGCTGTCCCTAAATTTACATAACTAATGCGGAACTCATTATAATAGGTTTACGCGTTTTTATTTTTAAGCAATAACAAACACTCGCCTAGAATGTCGTGTATATTATCGAACGCGTTGATAAATTCCACCATTACACAATGTCTAAAGTGTAGGTATAACTTTCATTTCGTTGGTGTCCAGTAATTGAATCTATCGATCTCTGCTATAATGTCTTATATCAATGGCTATTATCACTGTTAACACTCGGCGTTACCTATACAGATTACAGAGTGTACAGAGCTTTTTAAGGTGTGATCTCGGAAACTAAGCCAAATAAATTTCAGTTTTTCGAGATGAGTTTTATACGTTCTTGAAAAAAAACGGTTTTTTCTAATATAAATCATACTGGCTAATGACTAAAAAATGTTTCAAAAACCTATTTGCCGCGTAACACAACTGTAAATGATGAGTAACGGGCAAACATAGACCATAGCAGCTATCAATTAGCGAAAATTTTTATCCATATTTTACCGTCTTTTGTTTTAGAGATATGACGTAAGCTATTTTTTTTATTGGTATAATCCTATTTTTTATGCTCAATTTAGGAAGAGCATGAAATTTTAAGACCAAATACGCTAAAAAAAAGTATGACACTATATTTTAAAATATTCGAGATAGGTAATTGCTTTTAAAGGTATAGAACCAAAAGCAAACTTCCAAGTTTTAATTAAAAAAAAATCAAGTAACCATGTATCAATTGCGGTTAAAATGATGACACTTCTTCATCAGCTTGTTTGTCTGTTTTTATTATATGATTTTTCCGTAATTAAGTTGTGCGATATTTGACTTTGACTGAAAAAGAGCGAATTTAAAAGCCATCTCGAACAAGATCTCGAATATTTCAAAATACAATATCACGCTTTTTCAGTGTATTTGGTCTTATAATTTTATAGTCTTTCCAAATTCATTATAATTAAAAAAATCATCGCTTACGTCATATCTCAAAAACAAAAGACGATCCTTAGGAGAACCATTAATGAATTGCAAACCTAAAATCGAGCCTATAAAAACTTACTTACGCCTTACGCTTACGCCAATCATTTCACAGCCTTGGTACACAAATAACTATTTTGTCGTCTTTCTGATGGTGCTAAAATAAAATTTTTATGACTTGTAGGTTTTGAATAAATTCCATCAACTTTCTTATTTCTCATGGATATAAGTAGGTATATATTGGATTCTTACACTCTAGTAGAGAAAAAGATTACAAAATCGGCGGGCGATATCAAATAATACTTTAGTATTTCAATTGGAAATTACTCTTGAATTTTTGCATTGAAGTTTACAAAGTATTTCTTTTGGCAATAATTCCATGGCCGTGTTGATGGTAATGCAAGACAACAAAGGAAAAGTGTTAAATTATTTCAAACAAGCCATGGAATTATTGCTATAAGAAATACACATTGTATAATGGAAATAAAATTCAAGATTAATTTTCGATTGAAATACTAAGTATTTGGTTTCGCTGATTTTGTAGTTTTTTTCTCTATCGAGTAACGTAAAAATTCAATATGGCGTCCATAAGAAACGATGTGATTTACTCGAAACCCACAAGTCCTAAAAATGTTATATTAGAAAGATGATAAAAAATCACTAAGGTTTGTTAATGTTTGTTAAACTTTAAAACGGAAAATTTAATCAGCATAAAATTCTGCATAAATTTGCCCACTTAGGTAAGCGACTGTTTATCTCTTATACGGTTTACGCGAGATCCCCATAATAAAAATGAAAGTCAGGTGCAGCCAAATTCTTGACAGAGAGCAGCTTCTTAGCATAAACCAGACATTTAAAAAACATTTTTGACAATTTCAAGGTACGCTCCCAAAATTTTAACGATAAATCCGTCGAGCCGTTATCGCGGAGAATTGCCAACTTACGTACTATGCGATCAAAACTGAGCTGCTGTCGAGTCACCTTTGAAATTTTTGTTTACATGGAAAATCGTATTTAACTTGGAACTTCCAAAGGCGACTCGACAGCAACTCATTTTTATTCGCCCGTTACATACATACAGATGGGAAAAAAATTATTCTTTGAAAGTAGCTTAAAATGATCTAAAGCGTCGATATTTGATGAAATTTTGACATGTCCAAAAAACGGTAATCGTAATAGCCACTGTTATAGTATAGTGAATACTCGAAGTTCGAACGCTTGTACCATGAAAAATTACTAAATGCTCTGTAAAATATTCTTTTGTATATTATAATAATTTATTTCAGACTTCTAAACAGTTACAGAAACTGGTATCGAAGCCTTAAAACTATTTTTTTTTTAATATTCCAATACCTAGCGTTGCAATAGTATATTTGTAATTTATAATTAGTACATAGAGGTTTTTTAGCTCAAAAGTTTCCCAAAAACTATTTAAGTATAGGGTAATTTTCACTAAATCGTGAGTTGTAAAAATAATCTAGAAAATGACAAAACGATCCCCTATAGTTCACAATACTCCGAGAAAAAGCTGATGTACTGAACAGGATAGAGCACAAATCATAAAATTGCAATTTCATTGTCAGAATAAATGTAATTAATGTGATTGAGAACTAGGGTATCGAATTTCAGTCATTTAGTAGGGACGGCAAAGATGGCATAGCCTACTGGGGGCAAAGATGGCATAGCCTACTGGGGGCAAATTTGTAAATCCGCCACTGATTTACATACACAGAATTTAGGAAAATTCACTTTTACTTGATATTGTGCTTGATTATAAATACTTACCTACATATTTGAATGATCAGGTAATTACAAATGTAACCTTCTGTGATCAAAATTAGTAGTTTCCATTAACTATAACTGTTTTAGTGGTTTATTCACATTTTTCCGAATAAGTGGAATAAGTGAATTCGTGGATCTAAACAGAGATATTTTGCAAGACCAATATACAGATGGGCACAGACCACAGTGCTTTTTTTTAAATTTTAGATATGAATACGCACCTTTAAGAAGGTAATTTTTGTGATTGTCCCAATTCATAATAGACATGAGGTTTTATAAGGAAAAAGTATTAGAACAAAAATGTTAAGAGTAAGCGCCTCCAATAGTTTGTCATTTCGTTATTAAATTTAACCGATTCATATCTAAGCAATGGTATTTAGTCAAGGTCCCAAGATTTTTGTAACACAACCGTGGTACAATATAATTGTCTCACTTGCGGCCATACTTTAGATAAAGCTATTTAAGTTAAACACTACCGCGCGACGTGCGACGGCGCGGCGACGGTAAACATGACCTTGCCCAAGCGTAAGTAACGGAATTCTATTGCTTATAACCGACAAGGTCAACAACAAGAGTAATCGTTCTCCTGTCACTGTTTACTGCTTGACTTCTGATGAAGCAAAAAGAGACAATACACAATTTGGCGCCGGCAGAAATAACTAACTGTAAAAATATTTATAGCGGTTATAATTAGTACCCTTGAAAAATAGCGTATTTCTTAATTTCCAACTTTTCATTGACTTATTACACAAGTTGACAATGTTGTACTTTCGAAGTAGGTAAGGATTGGGAAATGTCAAAAGGGCGCTGTACGCGTTTTATTATCCAATAATGTATGCGTTGCCTAATAATGACGGGCGTAATTTGCAAAATCAGCTTTTAATTAGATAAACTTGGTCTTTAGAGTGATTAATCGCGAGCAGTACTAACAGATAAGCGTATAAGCGACAAGGGATTGGGTGACCTAAGATCTTATTAAATCAATTGTACAGATAGTTAGTTACGACCTTGATCCCTAATTTATACCGCAATTCAATTGCAAATACTTCCGTACAATTGGAGGTCATATAAAATTGACTAAACGTGTGAAACTGAAAGGATCTTGTATCTGGGCTGTGGGCAATTACGATTATGTTACTGCCTTATTACCCCAAGGAACGATATCTAAATAAGAAAATAAAGTAATAAAATATGTACCTACATTGCATTAAAGTCAAATTTTTGGTCAGAAGGTCGGCTTTAATTAAAACAAGGTTATACCCTTGCAATTTTAAAAATTATGATGGGGTTCATAAGTGTACGCACCATGATGTCACCCATTCCTTGATTGCAATTTCCGCTCTTCTAACACACGCCCTCTTTCTATTTTTACAGAGGTTAGGAGCAATAATTTGTGTATAGATGTTATTTCACTTGCCAAATAAATGTGCCCTCATTATTAAATGTACAACGAGAGATTTAAATTAGATAGATAGCCTTGGCCATGGATGCCGAGAGCCAAAGTATTTTTAAGCGGCACCCAGGTTACATAAAACATAGATCCGTGTATCTCATACTTACGGGTGCTAAATTAACATATATTTACCCTTCATTCGAAAGCACCTTGAAAAATAATCGCGTTAGATAATAAAATTAAGATTCAAGGTCTTACAAATAATAATTGTTTTATTCCAAGTTGCCAATTGCGATAGCTACTTTGTTTTAATGTTTATCGTGGTTAATGGTAAGACGCGGTTTCTTCATCCATATTTCCAATTTTGATATAAATAGCCATTCTACACCTACGCCCGGTAACTATCCATTTGTGGAGTACGGCTTTACGCAGCTCGTCATAGGCCCGAACATTGCAATTGAAATACGCGTTAACGGGGCGAATTATTCGTAAAACGCCGGACAGTTTAAATGGGCGTTTATTAATCATCGGCAATTTTGTAATATCCAATGGCTCTCAATTTCGATCGTCTTCCTCCGTAACGGTGAGAGATATAGTGTATAGGTTAAATGGGGGCAAAGTTGCCCATTTTTGTGACTAAACAATTATTAAAATTGTCAAATATCGTTTTCATTTTTATACATTAGTTTTAACGATCGAAAATGGACGGTTCCGATTAGCACCTTTTACGGGCACTTTTTGTAGGAAAATCTGAATCTGTAATCAATATTTCCATAGCACGCTAGATGTAGAAGCTACATGCTACTACTACACTATGCTACTAACGGGCGATCAAAAATGAGTTGCTGTCGAGTCGCGTTTGGAAGTTCAAGTTAAATATGAATTCCCATGTAAACAAAAATTCCAAAGGTGACTCGATAGCAACTCATATTTGATCGCATTGTACTTTCGTATTTGTTATGGACACCCATCCTGGATTTTTATGGAATGAGATAGGGGACAAAACAGAAATTCATTTGAATGCATTTCCATCATAGACATCATGACGATTCAGCAAGATCTAGTTATCCGTGGATGTTTTGTTGAGAAATGAATGTAAAACAATCCCGAAATAAATCTTCCTAAATATTTTCAAAATTTTGATATCTTAAAGAACTCTTTAAAAATGGACGGCCTGAACCATACTCTAGTCATGTAACTAAATTTATACTTATTTCCTCTTCGTTTTAAATTTAACGAACATCGTCCTGAAGTTTTAGCATTTTCGATTTTTATAAAAATGTAAAAATTGGGTTATCCCAGAGGAGAATATAACCGAGAGGATCTCTCCTACTGTCAGATATTCAGGTCGAAGTTCCCACAGAATGGTACGATACGGGAAGATAAAAAACTAGAAACTGCATTATAAGATGACCTATAAGACACCTAAAAGCCATTTTCATTAACAATTCGTGTCAGCTCCTTATTGCTTTGGGGCGATGCGTTCTGAAACAAAATCAGCCCTGTTTAATTTTCGATACGCCAACCTGTTTTGCCAAAAGCTTCAGTTAAGGACGATTTTCATTTTTCCCTTTCATTCCAACATTGCATGTAACTAAATATAAGTAGGGATTGAATATATTTATAGGGAAGGGCGTCACTAAAATGGTAATTGTAACCTTGGCGAATTATTACACCTTACACCTAAGACTCCATTATCAGTCATTAAGCATTTGTGACGAATAAGGTAGGTAACTGCGACACTTGATTTCCGAGAATAATCTATACTGATAATGGTGGGACTGACATTGAAATTTATCGGGGAATTTTGCAACGAGATAAGAGCTTTATATACAAGATTCGTGATTGCCGTAGAACGGCACGTAGGTTGTACTCCACTATTCATAATTTTATCCCCTAATAAATAAACCGTCTCTTATTAAAACGGAACAAGTCTGCGTAGTACCTTCTGAGAAGTAGAGTAGGTGTACTCCCACACTCGCCCTTTGCGCGCATTCTACCCTTCCCGTTTCTATATAATTCGGTTGTCCTTGACCGTCCACGAGCGGGATTTTCGCAGAGCCCGGGAAAACGACAGGGTGATGAGGTTTGTTATGATAAACGGTGACGGAAAATCTAAATCAATCGCTAAAATATAGCTACAAATAATAAATAGATTAGTAGTAGGTTAAATTATCTAAAAATTCACGAAACACTCTAGAACAACTGCACTTGAATTTCGTGTACATTTAATTTTAGCAAAAATTCGCGCGATTTCCGATGTTAATACCAGGAAACGCAAATGTTACGTCACGAAGCAATTGTTCCAAGAATAATTTATTTTTATTTTGGCATTGCAAGGAAAACGAATATTTTTTTCATGTTCCTAGTACATTTGTAATGAATTCTTAGGCCAACATTAATTAAATAATTACTCACATATACTGACATAGTGTAAGACTTATTGTGCCGTTTAGAGCTACCTACTTTTTCCATTTGCTTCATGGAAATATCACACTTACTGCGTCAAATAATCGCACGCAACTTTACATGGTGGGGTTTAGGAAAACAAAATAAACAATTAGAGCACGGTAAAACTCCAAAGGACACATTCTTCCTGCACAAAAGATCTTCGTCTTGATTCACAATTTAGGGCAATAAACTAAAACGAGGAAAACCTTTTTACTTTTCAGTGATACATCATCCTATTTTTCAACATAAATAGTCACCCGCGTTATTCGGACACTGATCATAACACTATAGGTACAAGTTTTCCTGTCAGTAATACATACAGTGCGTCTCAAAAGTAACGCAAAAAGCGTCGTTTATCCTGTCGTGTTCTTATTTTTTTAGTATAAAGTGGGACACAAAAAAATGTCAACATTTGACATTTTAAAACATGACAGTCGTAAACAGTTCCACGTTAGACCTAGCTGTCGAATGTCAGATTTCTGTCGTTTTATACGATTAATTTTCATTAGTACGTAGCTATTCTTGCAGGACTTCAATTCTTTGTTTCTCATTTAAACGAACCGCATGATCAAATAACTTTTAAGCTTCAAGAATAGCAACGTGCTAATGAAAATTAATCGAATAACCGTAAAAATTTAGGATAGGTCTAATTTGGAACTGTTTACAACTATCATCCTTTAAAATGTCAAACGTGTAAAAAAATAAATTTTGTATTCGAGGGGGATAACTTTTGGAATACAAATCATGAACCCCCTCTACGTAGGGAGCTTAACCCCTAAAATTTTAAATGGAATCCTATGGCAAATGGCACATTATTTGAAAGCCAATTTAGTCGTGATTACTAATCTGCTTTGCTTTTTAAATTCTATTGATTCGTTTCGGAGATAATTCGCATTTGAAATGGTTTTTTCTAAAAAAACCAAAACAAATGCGATCTAAGTCACCTTGTATTAAAATTTTGACGCTTCAATTTGTTTGTTAAACTTAAGTGAACCTGTCAGTTCTCCGAAACGAATCAATTAAAAAGCAAAGCAGATTAGTAATCACGACTAAATTGGCTTTCAAATAATGTGCCATTTGCCATAGGATTCCATTTAAAATTTTAGGGGTTAAGCTCCCTACGTGGAGGGGTGAAGACTTGGGTTCGTGATTTGTATTACAAAAGTTGTCCCCCTCGAATACAAAATTGACGTGTTCGAGGATTTTTCGAAATTTCTAAATTTAATACCCTAAAAGCCCTCTGTATACTTCTCGTTGGGCCACTCTGTATAGCGCGGCGATTTTCTTCGACTATGAGTGTTTTAGCGAAAGATGAATACGGAAGTCATGGATTAAAACGGCGCATTCGAAGGTTGCATTTCGGATGAACGAATGTAAATGAAAAAGGTGGAAATAAGTGTTAGGTTTTCCCTTTAATATGTGAAGCGAGTGATATTTCCTAGCCAACTTGTTATTGTGGGTTAACTCGGGGAACGCCAAGGTTGCACCTAATGAAACTGTTTAAAAATGTTTACCTATTATTTGTGTATTTAATTTAAAACTGCCAAGGTTAATGCGACGTTACAAAACAATATGATTAAGTACGACATCTTTATTGTAGTACACTAATGGCCCTTTGCACCGACAAATTTAAGCGGAGCTTAAAATCCATGGCAAGCATTGTCTCAATAATCGTTACCATAGCTTTTAAGCTGCACTTAAGCTAAGTTTCGCTTAAATTTTTCGGTTCAAACGGCCTAACTACACTACAACTTAGCTTTTGGTTAACTATAAATTCTAGAATAAAATTAGGGGCGATATCACTTAGGAATAACAATTATATGCCTACCTGATTAGTAAAAGATGGAATATCATTCACAAAGGAAAATATTAAATTAGTTGAACTGTAACCGGGAATATTATTATTTATCGCAAGTCCTTGGCAGTACAATATATAATAATAAACTTATTTTTAAACCCAATCTGTTTGTAGGGACCAACGGAATTTTTTCCAATCATTAAAACAACAAAATATAGCGCACGAGTCTGATTACCTATTTCTCCTACGATTTCAAAATATACACACTCGGAAAATATGTAGTTTATCGACTGCGTGATAGGAGACATTTAAACAAATCCAATTCCTATTGCCTGAATTTCTTATAACGCCTTCAAGTTTTAAGGACAATTTTTCTATTGATAATAACTTTTGTCATTGCAAACGTTTTTCAAAATCGATAGGTTGCCGATTTGAGAGGGGGGAGGACTCCTGCAGTAACAGGGTACCTCAAAACATATTTTCTTACTCATATATCCCTAATAACAACAGCATGAGTTGCTCAGTTTTTATGTCAAATTGTCAGGGGAGCAGCCGGGAGGAGAGAGGGGTTATTGGGGCTTTAGCTCTCGTGGACATGAAAGAGGGCCGCTATCGTGAATCCCTTTAACAATTCACCGCCTTCTACATCTACAACGTTCGCACCTCAGCCTCTCCCAAACCAATATTCCTGGTTACGCCACTGCAAACTGCAGACTTCCGTCTTACTCGATATACATATATACAAGTGATTTTTACTTACCTACTATGTTGTGTAAATGTTTTCATAGTCATTTTTTCCAACCCGATTGAATGATGCAAAATCCCTAACATATTAAATCGCACATCAGTTTTAATGGGAAATTGACATGGGAATAAGGTTTTTTTTAGATTTTTCTTCTCATCTAATGATATACGAATTAGCCATTATGTTATCAAAAATTCGGCAATAAATCCAATTATCAAAATCATGTTTAGCCATGCCTAGTAAGGCGACAAGATACAAAGAATCGCATACTATTTTCAGTAGGGGAGTTTTTTGCCACTCGGCTCGTATTCGGAAACCAGACTTTTGATCCGGTTCATATTCAATAGCATTGAGCCTTGAACTCGTAGAAATCGATTGGCGAAGGTTTGACATTGCCATCTCTTTTCGTTCTCGAATTAGACGGGGAACAGACAGACAGACGGACAAAACACACATCAGGGGAATTTTTTTCTTTCAAAAAATTCCCCTAAAAAGTAGATTCAAACGATATTCAAGTCGAAATTAATATTAGTTGACAGCTGGCATTCATTTTTTTGTAAAAACCTGTTAAATCTCAACCGATTAGAAGGAACTTTTATTCGTGGCGATGCACAAACAATTAAATGTCGCCATTTTAAATCCAATATGGCGAACGTCACAAAATGGAGTTTATAATAGTACTCAATTTCATATGAGTTTCAACTGCATTTGTATATAAATCGCAAAAATTATTTATTGATGAATGACATATTTCGACAAATATCGGCATCCCGCCAAGACCTACCACATTGGCTCCTTCTATTGAAACATATACCCATTAGAAGTTCTGCAACCACATAGACAGATACATTTTTGGTCATTTGACTCCTTGCCCCACTTAAAAATTCGTGGAGAGTTGCAACCATTAGCAGAGGGGCAACAATTGGTTTTGCATAAAGACTGATCTACTTCAGGATAAGAGACTCCTTCCAATTAATATCAGGAAAAAGGACGTACATTTTAAGAAAATCTGCTTTTTTGAAATTGAAGTTGGTTAATTTGGTAATTCGCTTAGCTGGTCTATGGACTTTGTAGACTATTTCTAGTGCAAGATGAAGTGGATTAATTTTATCCCAAATTGGAGTAAGGTATGTGACCCAAATAACGCCATACTAAGGTTCGACCTACCACAGCTTTGTAAATATTTTCCAAAATATTCTGTATCTTGGTAATTAATACTTGCCAACATATTAGAACAAAATTAATTGTGAGGAATTATTTTTTGAGTTTTTAAACTAAAAAAATTTCATTTTATCCAGCAAGCTGCAGTTGGCGTTATTATAAGAACATCCTGTTCCTAATAACGCCAACTGCGATATTTCTTAAAAGAGGACAAAATATATAGGGTAAACATTTATTGAAATTTAACTAACGTTCAAAATCAATACAAACATATGAAAATTTGTCTTTTTTGGGTAATCCTACACATTCCTCGTGTACTTAACGGTTGCAAAAGACACAAAGGCGCATATCGCAGATCCGGCCTTTTTGGCAAACAAAACAATACCAAACTCTCCTTAGCTGCAGGTTTTCTCTTTTTCTTCCGATTTACTTGGTTGGAAGACCAAGAACACTCTTTAATTGCAGATTGGCTCCTAATCACGCCAGTAGAAGATTGTTGGCGTTATTAGGCGCACTTAACCTAAAATCTGCATTACTGATTTTACAAAAATGTTTTTGTTTTAATTGGAACTATTAACTAGATATAACATAAACTTACCAAACACCACGCGGGTATGAACAAATCTAATTATTAGAGTGTTTGAACATCAAATATCTTGCATCAAAGATGCAATGACGAATGGTGGTTATTGCCGCCAAAATCATGCATCTCATGTGGTGACACTTGTTTCATCTATAAAGAAGGTTTTAATGGCTGACAGTCTTCTTGGGTATGAACCTACAATGCCACACTGGCAATTTTTTGTATTGCTTACGTGGTTTTCCAAAAGAGGACGTCTGGCGTTATTAGGAACATGGCGTTATTTGGCTAACGTACATACCTTATAGGTCGAAGCTGTGGACAAGTTCGGCCCAAGAGCTGCATGTAAACTTCCAATTTGGATACAAACAAACAACAAAAGTGTAGAGGAACAACAAGCAATATATTTTGAATTAGGCTATTTTCTCTGCGGTAACCTGGAGCTACGAATATTTTGCAAATCTAAAATTGGCATTGGTTTCATAATATCTAGCAAAATCCTATGCACAGAATGAATACCTTTCATACTTTGTTCTGGACAAAGAAAATAAGTTTTTCCCTGGTAGGTACACCACGTTTTCAAGATTCTGTAACGGCAAAACAAAAATTGAGAATTGCAGAGGTACCTACACCTACATATTGCACTACTAAATTGCGCGTATTATGCAATAACATTAACAAATTGCGCATTTCGTTAATTACAAGATGATTACCTACAAAATGAAATCGCGCACGTTTTGCCATTGTTGAAGCAAAAATGATTAACGAATTGATTGTCAATGTCACATGCTATTGACTGTTTTCCTCGAGGCAAGGTCACGTTGTAGCGTCGGGACGCTGTGCGTCACATTAACGTCAGAGGGTGGGAGCTGTTTCCAGGACTACGTCCGCTGACGCTCCATTTTACAATTTGTTTAAACTTGAACTTTAACCTTCGGCAAATTTATAAATCCCGTGTTTAACGGAGTGATTACGCTTTTGTTTGGGTTTTAATAAAACACACTAACAAGCAAATAAGCGGTAGTTAATAGTGCCGGCACATTTCATTTGATATTCGGGAACGTTCCGCAAAATACGTCCTAAATGATTGAGAAAACTGATATCCAATAATAAATTGCGCACTAAGAGCCACGTGCAGCAAAGTCCGTACCTTGGCTTCACGTGGATTTTGCAGACAATTTTCTTCTTTCTTTCCGATTTCAATCGTCTTTTCTATTATGAGTATAATAAATTAGATTAAATTTAAGTAATAGGCGGAAGTGCTTTCCACGTACGAAAGTCAAAGTTAAATTACAATTTGGCAGGAGAAAAAATTACCTCTTGAGTCCCCTTCACCTTTGTCCACGATGCGACGCTGTTGCATTTCCCCAAGTCCGCGCCATTCGTTCAATTCTATTTCGACGACCTTATTTAAAATAACAGATTTTCTGATTGTACATGGGAAGGTCGATTATTTGCATAATCTCAACACATTTCTAGCTTCACACTTAAACTAAAACTCAAATTCGACATACAATTCGTTTTTTTAGGTGAAGGTCTTTGTATTAGGTCTAGTATGCGATGTGTAATTGTGCCAAACTGTATAAACATCATGATCGCTTTTCCTCGTTCAACTGCACGCACAAGTCTTATCAGTAGGTAGGTTAAAACTCACTCGGTGGAAGATGGGGTTGCAAACGTAAAACCTTGACCTACTTAATTTACCCTATAGGTACGAAAAATACATAATATCATGGTTGGCAGTAAATGTAAAAGATTTTTAAGGAATAACAAGTCGTCTACAGTCTTACGTAGGCGTAAGGTTTTTTTGGTAGTATGCATGTAGGGAAGGCCATCGCCACCTATAAATATTTCGCATGCATATACCTATACGTTCCAACACCCTTTGATACTTCATAAAAGATTACAGCCAACTACCTGTACGATAGTGTATCGTAACATTTAATTAAATTCGCTTCCGATTTTAAACAGCGATTAAAATGTTATTAAACGACATGCAGTTGCGTTACTGTTTTGTCATTAAATAGAAGCGTTGCATAAGAATGGCAATCATTTCATTGGTAGATTAAACGAATTGGCAGTAAATTTTTTTATGAGTTATTAATAAGAGTTGCACGAGATGTCGAAAATCCAGTTACTTTTGTTGGATTTGCAATAACTCCTACCACACCGGCCACCGAAATTAAATTGTATAGTTACGTATGACCAACACAATTATCTTACAGGGCATCAGTCTTTATGTTGAGGAGCTAGATCGCAAGACGCATACAGAAATTACTCGCATTATGAAATCTACACAGTTTAATGGGCTAAGGATCAAATTATGCTCATAGCTTCCAATGTACAAAATTTAAACTAAATTTTGGCGACAATCTCGCTGTGTGCTCATACATTCTCATGGACGGACAGATATTACGATCTCGTAACCTAAGCATTTTTAAAGTTGAAATAGAGCGGCTAGCGATCAATTCAAAATTTTGTAATAAAATCAGGCATGTTCACCAGTTTCAAAAGGTCGGAGCCAAACGCATGCGATCAAAAATGAGTTGCCGTCGAGTCATCTTTGGAATTTTTGTTTACATGGGAAGTCGTACTTAACTTGAACTTCCAAAGGTGACTTGACCGCCACTCATTTTTGACTGTCCGTTATTTACCTTCACGTTCTTGTGGTGTGGAATTCTCGGGGAAGTAAAGATGATATAGTGTAAAAGTGTGGGTGGTCGGTGCTTCTAGGTAAACTATCTTAGAAATCAGAAAAAATGATCTCAAAACCTCCAAATAGGCGTATTTCAATTCCTTACTTCTCCACCAACCAAAACCATTTTACTGCTAATTTTGTTCAAGGAATAAGAAACGCACACGTTCATTTGTTTTATTTTGATGTAGGATATCTGGATTAATGGTATGTTGATGTAATTATAAATAAGTCTTTTTGAAAAATTTTCTTGAATAATGGTATTAACATGTTATATCATCGAAAATAGAAAAAAAAATCTCTTATCAAATGAGCCTAATCAAAAGGTGTACTGCCATTTAAAAAAATTCAATTGTTTTTCGTTACTCATTTGTTTTCTGAAATAAAAACAATTGAATGCTGCGGGTCGCATCATAAAAATCCACACTAAGAAAATTGTATAATTATAAAATCATACGCGCAGATTGCAGTGTATCTCAGCTGTTTTTAAAGATAGAGACTTGCGGTTTTGCGACGCTCTGCCATTTTTTTGGGAACCATTTTTATTGATTGGTTCCATGAATACAATAAACAAAATAAAATCTACATGAATTTATGGCCTACTACTTGCCGGCACTCGTTTAGCCGGATGCATTCCTATTTGTGTGCATTGTTTTAATAAAACGCAAGAGTATGGTTATATATGTTTTAATTTTCATTATATTTATATAACATTCTTCTGCACATGCATTGTGACTGAACTCCCGGATTTGGATGACCTTTTTTTATGTGCCTCTGTGTGTCCCCGGACGGTTTAGATTAAAATGATATTATAGGATTTCTTTTTAAAACTTCTTTTTTCGTTGATGTCGCACTCTGCTATTTCGCGATCGACATATGCGTCAAATCACTTGCGTCGTACCGTGGCGATGTGTTTACACATTGACATTATGAACGCTGGGTTTCCCCGTTATTATACAGGCTGACTCAAATTCGACGGCCATCATGGGGATCTCGGGAACTGTAAGAAATAGATAAGTAGTATAAATTTGTCAAAGTTGCGTATTTTGATGCTTAATAAAATGCAGTTTTGAAACTTAAAAAATTCTCACTATTTTCGGAGATATCTGGAAAACACCGAAATGTTGCAAAATCGTTTTTATTTTTTACTGTTATTTAAAAAGATTTAAAAAGATATTTCGAAATAAATTATTATGGCCACTTTTTTTAAATCCGACGTTTCGTCTCCGGTTGACCATCATCAACTTTGTTTTTTCTTACGGAAGTAATTTTTACTTTTTGTGTCATTTGATAGAGAATTCAAAAGCGAGTTAAAAAATATAAACATCACAATTTTTTTAAATTATTAAAATATTTTCTTTTTTGCCTAGAAAACTTTGTGGCGTTTTTACGAATTAATAGCGCTATTTATGATTAAAAGATAGTGATGTTTACATTTTTGAAATCAGAAAAAAATTCTCCATCAAATGACACAAAAAGTAAAAAAAAATTCCAGAAGAAAAAACAAAGTTGATGACGGTTGACTGGAGACGAAACGTCAAACTTAAAATTTAAAAGTAGCATCTTGTAAAGGGACAAAAGTGGCCATAATAATGTATCATTTATTTCGAAATATCTTTTTAAATAACTTCAGTAAAAAATAAAAACGGTTTCGGCTTTTACCGGATATCTCCGAAAGTAGTTGGAATTTTTTAAGTTTCAAAACTGCATTTTGTTAAGCATCAAAAGACGCAACTTTACCAAATTTAAACTACCCATCTATCCTTTACAGTTCCCGAAATCCCCATGTTGGCCCTCGAATTTGAATCGCCCTGTATATCCATTAATATCGAGTGTACGAAATTGCGGGGGAACATTTTGTTAAACTTATAAATTCCTAAATTCCTCGGCGTCTTTCGACTTCCAGTGTGTTTGTGTACAGTGCGGTGGCAGTAAATGGCACAAACTGAAAATTTCTTGGTGCAGTAAGAAAAAAAATTAAATTGTACACCTCATGAAAGTCCCCTCATCCCTCATCACCAATACGAAATTTTGAAAATAAATATGAGTACAATTAAATCACCATCGTAGGAAGAAAGCAAAAACTACTAAAAGTACAGTACATACCTACCCATTCTTTTCATATCGGACTGTTAGTTACGCGACGCCAAGAGATGACCTCGAACATTTTAACACAACCCTGACTGTAAGGACACTGAACCGATTCTCATTCAATTAATATACCTAGCTCTTGTTTAAAAGAAAAACTCCTACAATACCAATCGGTACCTGTAATTTGAAAAACTACAATGTTATAAACCTGTCGTGACAGAAGGGCACCTTCCACATAATTTTACATTCTTTCAAATTGTTTTCAAGTTGAAATTTAGCCTCAGCCACATAATCCCATATTTTAGGCGGGTGGTTGACATAAATGGCTCGACGGGAAATTAGAATCCGATTTTATTACAGTTTTTAAGCGACCGCACGTTACTTATTCGTACAAAACAAATCCTCTTTTAAAATGTGTTTGTTTTTTAACAAATGTTTTGAGGTCCGTAAGGGAGTAAGTGACCTTGAATGCTGATCGTCACTAGACATAAAGAAAGCTGAGTACGAATTTGGGTCTAATTATTGTCGAGTATGATCCAACCTTCGAATTATTAATTGAACATTTATTGTCTGAACTTGACTAAAATATCCTAAAGAAGAATGGGTATGAATTCCAACTGCTAATTATTTCCATAATCAGTAAGTGCAAATAAAACAATGCTTAATAATTATCAACCTTCTGTATGTGACATCTCGGAACGCTTGCTGACACGCTAACTATCATTTTATTAAAAGTTATCCGACTCGGATTTGATAATAAATTCTTATTTTTATTTTTTAAACATAATATCTTGCCAACTCTGGTCTTGGTCAAGATTTGCGATATTTGATCAAATTTCTAAATATATTTAAAAAATTGCCTTTACGCGCGAGTGTGTAAATATCCAACAATTTCTTTTATTTTAGGGTTAATAATTGAAAATTGTTTTTGTTGGCGAACGGTACCCAAAACAGACATAATATAACTTGACGATTTAATTAAGTTTTTTGGTTATTATTTTGAACTTTATGTATCAATTTTCATCACCTGAAAGCTGCGTTGACGCACATTTTTGTAATGACCAACTAAAACGAATTATTTTCTAGTCTGCTCTCCTCCCCTCGATGTGCGTAGGATGGGTTTATTGCTGTTCACGAGAACTTCAAGAAAACAGATTCTTTTTCCAAGCGTGAGCGGTGAATGACCGATGTCGCTCGTTCCTTTTTAAAATCATGCGTGGGGTATTTATAATTTTGTATTGTTTTAAAAAAGCAAAGTTCAAGGATTCTGATACGCTAGGGCCATAGTTCTCATATAAACGATAGTCGCCACGGATCGGTTCTATGCGAAATCTGAAATAAATCCGTCGTTAGGACAACGAAATTTACGCTAATAGAACGAATTAGAGTAGATAATGAAACTAAAAGTGACCATCGTCGTTTTGTTAATTGTGAGTGATTGGGCCACTGAACCCTATTTAAAACAACCAAGGTTACATTAGGAGCAATAACAACAGCATTCTCGTCGTCTACACGTGCCGTAACACCACGTGGAAAGAATATTTTCGTTCGAGCCTGATTCGGATCTTTACAAACGACGGCACTGATAAGATAATTAACATTTGCAAAGATAATTTTGTAAGGTTGAGTCGGGAACTGATTATTGGTCAGATAAGTGACCGTTTGCTTGGCTAATTCCTTAGTAGCAAGAGCTCTATGAGTTCTTTCCCATTTGGAAACGTGTGTGTAGTAAAGCATTTTTTGCTTATCTGCCAACATTAAAATTTCATCTGTTGCCACTGGAGGTGCCACATTATAAAATTAGGAGAAATACACAAATGTAATGACGTGGAAGGGTTGGTATTTTTAACAAGGGAAGGAGCTAATTGTTGGTCAGAGCGCATTACAAATCATACGTAAACTCACCTTTCATTAGAACCGTCCCTTCGATAGGATTGGTCGTCTTTTGCGCTCGAGGGTCTTGTAAAAAAAATCGCGACTGCTTAACCGCGATCCTCGCCAATTAATTAAGTAACTCACCGGGGGGCGTTAACCCCGAGCTGGAACTAAGCTCCCCTGAATCTCCGAACACTCCGGTTGGCGATTGGGGTTGAATGCGTCGTTTGAAATGACTTCCTGAAGGGTTAAGATGGAGCTCATACCTATTTGGGAAAGGTTTACGCCGCGCGCACGTGTATTATTTAGGATACACATCCCGGCTTGGCCCTCTGACTAGGACCCTCGGCCAATAGATCAGTAACGTAGATCTATGTCACTCATTGCCCTACCTGGGAACGACATCCAGGTCGAGCTCACCCCCGAACTGTTTGTGTGAACAATGAGGCCTTTATGTTTCGTATTGGGTCGACACCATGACCTACTCGAGCGAGTAGATCACCCGCTGGACCGCGTCATAGGCACATGCACATAATGCACTCTAAAAGCCTAGGAATATATCCAGATATCTGCCAGGGGTTTTACCATAGCCCAACAACAAAGCACGACCAGCAAGATGGCCTGCACAAAACACTCACCACCTACACGTGGGAGACACTCACATTAAAGGGCTATTACACCAAACTCACTAATACGTCCGATGCTCTACTTAGCATCCCTTATACGATCGTGACTAGAGCGCGTACGCAACTACCTTAACACGATCCCTTAAGACCCTTGCACCCATCATATGTGCAGAATCGCGCATACTTGACCAGTCAGTTTGCCACATTTATCAAATAGGGGTTGCGTTGACATTTTACTTTTTCGTTATTAAGGACTACCCAAAAATATGGTTCTTACACTCGCTTTTTCAGAAAGTGATTTGGAAACAAAAAACGGCTTTGAAGTTTGAAGTCTAACAAAATGTCTAAACCTCGCATGAAATTATTATTATTATCACAAAATAAAATAAAGTTAATTTAAATATAAATTGTACAACTCTTGTGCAAATTAGCACAGTAATAAATTATGAAAGTTTTACTTATATTAAAACAGGCTTCTCGAAATAATTAATGGAGACAGGAAGAGAAGGGGTATTTTTAGATATCAAAATGTAAAGGCCGTCCTTAGGGAAATTCTCCGCAAAATTGTTCATAATCGCAGAAGTGCATGGACCTTGACTTTTTCCGACACTCCGTATTATTTCTCCTCCAGCCGTTGCGTACTCTCTTCCATACTCTATTCCTATTCTTGAGGTTTTGCTCTCACCAGTAGATATTTGTGTCGGCTTAGAGCTATTCCACTCGCCCTTGGTAACATTCTGTTCTTGAGATATGAGGTATTATTACCGCTCGCGATAATGGGCCGGGTAGAACGGCTGTAGTTGGTAGAAATGTATTCCTTTCGTTAGGGTCTTTCCTTTTGTATTATGGTAAATATACCAAAAATTGACTGATATCCTCGTAAGTTAAATATGCAGACACCTTTGGAAAACGCTATGAGAAAATTCTGTATTTCTCAACTCGGTCTCTATACACGGTGTCCATTTTTCGAGTGCCACTATGGAGATCTCACTTCTCTTAAGAGATAGAAAGTTGGTTAAATGGGAGCAAAGTTGCTGAATAAGAATCTGAAAAGAAATTTGAAATATCTTCAATAGTTTTGAAGATATCGCAAAAAAACGAAAATTTCTGATTTTCGTTTTTAATTTTTTTGTGATAAACTAATCGTAGTAGACATTTCTAATTAACACATTATTCGGACACTTTTTAATGGAAATTTCAAATATGGCATTCTGTTTTTAATAACATTCAAGATGACGGAGAAACACGTGGCAACTTTAGTTTTTCTTATAGGCGCCATATTGAATTTTGACATTTTGGGATAACGTCTTTTTTTTCTCTTTACAACGATGTATCACACATGGTGGTTGAGTAACACATTTTTCCTAAAAATACAATTTTTAATTTTTTCAGAAGAGTGCTTTGGAAAAACAAAACGTTCTTTTGTTGTAAACAAAAGTTTGACAGTTTAATCCATCTGTCTGGTTGCAGCGTTGTCAGAGAAGTAGAAATTCGATTTTCATCTGAACAGAATTGAACCTTCGTTTTGCAAGAAAATTATAATTAAAATTAGATAATACATCTCAACATGTGTTCAAATTGCCCACCTCCTAATTCTGCGCACAGTGCCACTCTTTTCCTAAGATTTGCTATGGCTCTTGACACATCCCTTCTTGTGCCTGAGAGTGCTCACAATTTTATGACGAAGTTCATCAAGGTCGGCTGGCAATGTTTTGTAAATTCAGCTGGGCTGCAACTTCTTTTTAGGAGACAGATGGATTGTTTTATTGCACTTAATTAACAATTATTAAATGATGAATGGATCAGTAGTTGTAATTATGTAAAATTTTTACCGCTTGCAAAATTGCCTACTCATACTCATTGAGTCTATCACCATATTGCTGTCTACATCTTTTAAAAGAACCATATTCGCCCAAGTTTTTATGCAGCAAAGAAAAATACCTCAAACTAGGGTGTTGCCGCTCTGGATAAAGGTTGATTCTCACTTAACATAACGTTTCCATACCATATCCTTTCCATAACCATTCCGTAAATTATTATACCTATGAAATTGACCTTGTGATATGTGCGTAAGACATTTAGCCGCGCGCTAATACACATTCTCCTTTCCGTTCACCTATGGAAGGCGAATGTGTATTAGCGCGGGAATGAATGTCTACGCACATATCACTTAAAGGTCAATTTCGTAGGTATAATAATTTACGGAATGGTTATGGAATGGATATGGTATGGAAACGTTACGTATAGTGAGAATCAACCTTTAACGCTGCAAGTATGTTGCAGCAGCCATATGTGGGCCTTTCGATGAGAAGTGTAGTAAATTTTCATCATCTCTTTGATCTGCACTTGAAAAAGGCATTTTCGCAATAAAACTAGCATAAACCTAAATGACAATACATGAAATAAGTCAACCTTTTGTTCACAACAAAAGAACGTTTTGTTTTTCCAAAGCACTCTTCTCAAAAAATTAAAAATTGTATTTTAAGGAAAAATGTGATACTGAACCACTATCGTTGTAAAGAGAAAAAAAGACGTAATCTCGAAATGTGAAAATTCAAAATGGCGCACATAAGAAAAACTAAAGTTGCCACGTGTTTCTCAGTCATCTTGAAAGTTATTAAAAACCGGATGTCATATTTGAAATATCCATTACAAAGTGTCCGAATAATGTGTTAATTAGAAATGGGTACTACGATTAGTTTATCATAAAAAAATTAAAAACGAAAATCAGACATTTTCCCCATAGTAACACTCGAAAAATGGACACCGTGTATATCCAATAGGTACTATCCCAGATATAATTTAATTTTATTAACTGCTCTTTCTTTTCTCGGTATTAGGTACTAGAATTACGAACTGATTTAGAATAAACGAGGTTTTTTTTTCAATGGTTGTGAATAAAGTTATGACTTTACTTCTATTCATAATACCTATTCAACGAGTTTTTCAAAAATAAGCCACGAATAAATACGTAATTCTGTAATACTCGTGCCACGATTCGGGTTGGAATTGCCATTTATTATAGCAACATTGCTCTCAATTCCTTGTTGTTGATCGATAAAAACATAGCACGATGTTAAGACCTTCGCGTATGTCGAAACCAAATTTTTATTTCCGTGAAGGAAAGGCGTGTAAATAGTGATTTTATGGGATCATTAAATTGACAGCTTATTTCTTTAAGTGTTACCGTTTAAACAATATTTACATAAATCGTCCCTGGACATTGTGAAGCGTAATTAAAATTTCGTCTGTACCTATCGTGCACGCTTAAATTTCGGTGGAGGTCTTTACACGTGTAAACGATTTATACGTCATTGTTTGTAATAAACCGCCGCAGATAAGGTTGTGAAGGTTATGCGAAAATGGGAAATTCAGATTTTGCCACTTTTAAACACTGTTCTATTTCATGAAATATACTCGACTAATTTTTACACTTTGGTAACCACTGTTGTATATGGCCACTGTAGACTAGAATGGGTCCGATTATTTAAGATTAAAAATTTTCACATCCACATATTTTCGAATAGCGGGGAGAAATATTCTCATTTCGTTCAAAATTCATTAAAATTGCGCGTCAATATTTTTACCCACAGATAGAGACCCAGAAAATTTAAGTACATAGTAATAAAAATAAACCCCTGTAAGTACGTATAACCGTTGAGTGACTCGATTCCTTCACTCAACGTGTATCTAATGTAACTAGGATGCTCCTAGTAGGTATTTTCATTTGAAATACTTAAGTGATTTAGATATTAGATCATCCAAACTTTGAATCATGAAAATAAATTTGCCAGTGTCATACCCATACGTTCACTTAAGGATACTGGGAATTTCACAATATTCATTGATATATTTTCGGGTAACTGATACGCCAAGTTACCGTATTTCTCATGACTCATAAACGTCACAAACTTTTAAGAAAACAGGGACGTTTATCGATTGATAATATAGTCCTTACTCTCGACCAGGGGCGCGTATTCAAAAGGGGGTCAAACTAAAGTTTCAAACCCGTTTCCGTGGAAATTAACTTCCACGTAAATTTACCGGTATGATGAAAAACCGCCCCTAAGTGCTTTAATTAAAGTTACTTTCTCAGTAGATTATCACAATGGAAATCTCATCTTGCTGTATTACATGGTCCACGAAAGAGGAGGGAGGAAACAATTGCTTTAACCGTTATAATCTCCGTTTCCTCATGGCAGTGTACACTATAAATAAAATTTATACCAGAACACTTTTTGAAGCAGTTTAGAGTTATATACTTGGAAAACAACAAAATTTTATTTATTTTTAATCTTGCTCGCCGGGATTTATACATTTTAGTATTTTTCTAAATTCCTTACCAGAATTATGTACGTTTAACCCTGAAACTTTGTCAATATCCACATCAAAAATAATAAAAATTGGAAAAGTCCCAATTCCTACGTGAAATCTACAACGCATAATATGGAGAGTCGTAAACAGTGTATTTAAAAATCTCATTCTAAATCGTTTCTAATAAAACAACTAGATGATCCTTAGAAAAAATTCGCATCGAAATTGCGTACCCATAAGTACTTCTAGGATTTAATGCCCTTGATTATTATAGTTGCTATCGAGGCTATTCAGAGCTAGGAGATACCTATTTAAACATAACTATAATTTGACCTTGTTATTATTCAAACGTCTGACACGTGAAATTGATTTCTAAAAACCGACGGAGGTGAAATACTTATTAATCAATAAAAACTTCCTTACTTACTAATCAATAAAACCTTGACATTGTACTTTTTAATTTTGCGAAATTTGTTTGGCCCTTTCCTAAGCGCAATGGAATTTTAGGTTTTAATTAAGTCGGGCGAAAGTCACCCTCACTTCCAATTTGTATGTACGTAGTAGCTACGTGTTTTGAAATCTTTTAATAGCTTTGTTTGTCAGTCGTAATAAGTTAATGCGTGTATCATTGTTGACTTATTTGTTTCCCGATTAGTCGACCTTGTTCCTTGAAACCGCCGATGATTATATATAGGACTCGACCTTGAGTGTTACCATACTGTCATTTGCTAATCTATTTAAATAGCCGTTAATTTCTACAGAACATTCGACACTGTAAAATACGATTCGCACTTTTTCTAATTATTAGAGAAGTGAATTTTCGGAATACGCCGTTATAAACCAGATATTTTCAGATAAGAATGACTATCATCATGTGTAAATATATTTCAATGCCACAATTTCGTTTTATAAACGTAATGCCGCTTTACACAAATATTTTTATTATTCAAGGGCAAGTTTTTGCGATTTACGTATACTTTAAAGTAATCAACAACGGAGGATGTAATGTGATTCACTGCGGTCAAATTTTTCGAAGCACATGCAGGCCATAAAAAAAACCTTGAATAGTGCAAACCTTGGATTTGACCTATCTGATCTAGGCAACATTCGACTGTTTATTCCTAACTGTCCATTAAAACAAGACGACCTTGATTTTGTTATTCGCTTTTTTTCGCCAAGGCCGCTTACACAAGTTCAAAGGTTCGCGATAAAGAATAAACGATTTAATTTTACAAGACATGATTTATTCTGACAACCTCAACATACTCCAAATTTTACAAAATTTTTACTATGGATTGTTTTGCGCTCGATAGATGCACTCAGATTTAATTATCGAACATCGATCGTGCGTTACTTTCTAGGTACTAACTAAGTGAGAACAAATTTTCAAGAGCGTCAGAGGGACGACAGAACTTTCACGTCCGAGATGACGAGGTGAGGAAACTTTTGAATAGAGAGCACGCTCTGTTGCACTTTCTTTAGTTTGTACCTCCAAAAGTTGATACTGGCTGCGTATTACGAGTAAGTTAGCATACTCTCTTCAGTCTCATTGTCCCAACCTCAACTCACTATCTACAATGATAATAATGGTGATGATCCAACATGCACAATGAAGATGATAACGAATCTCTTTACAAACTGAGATAGATATAACGTAAATTTATACACAAACTGTTCTACAAATAAATTTTATCACATATATATTAATTTATAATCGTAAATCTACAATAGGATTGGTGCATGATGCCAATTTCATCATTATTTTACAATTACGGAACCATTTAAATTAATGATTGTTGAAAAACCTTAACTAAGCGCGGAAGCGGCGAGTGCTATAAGGGTTGGTCCGCTATTTACAAGAACACGACGCCGCCGCCGCTGGTAATGGCGGAAGTAAGACGAGAGAACATGGGAAAAAATCGCGACTTACAATATATATTTACGCTAACGCAACTACAAACTACGACATTAAAACATAGGTTTTTCACGCATAAACATAGATTTTCAGTATGTAATAAATTATTTGGTTTATAATACGATTAAAGTGGCACCATCAGGTTACAGTTTGGAAGGGGCCGCTTTCATTCCAGTCTAAAAAAAAACCCCACACTAGGACTACACTTTGTACTAACTTCACACTTCAAGTGTCACTATTTTTAATGGCCGCGGCGACGGGGACGGTGATTTTTTTGATAAGTTTAGCGGTTGTTGTGAATCCGCGATGTCCACCTGCAGCTCTACTATTTTTGGTGTCGTAGAGATCGGAGGTGGCGCAGGTGATGTCGAATGCGGCGACTGTGGATGGTAATATACCCTCGTGTAATCTTGTTGAGGAGGTGGAGTACTGGTGCGGAGGAAGGGTTGCCTTGACGTTGTCGTTATGACGCTAGTCGCCCAAGCGGGCTGTAATAGAGATCCACTTTTGCTGAAGGGACAGGACGACGGCGAAGATGACGACTGAGGAGCGGTGGTAACTGTGTCGCCTCTCATTATGTAATTGTGAATTATGTCGGTGCGTTTCATTTGTTCTGCCGTCATACGTGGGCCTTCCATTAACGATTTTGCGAGAGTAGAATGCGTACTGGATAAAGAAGAATGTATTTGATTGTGTTGGGGTTGAGGCGATACAGTCGTTACGGGTTCCGCTTCCGCGGAATCTTTATTCCGTAACGCCCTGAACTTCTTATGGGGTTTATACGCTTCGTCCATTAACGAGTTTGTGTCATATAAGGGTGGTGCTTGTAGCACTCGTTTGAGAACGGGCATGTCGTCGACAATGTGATGATCTTCTATGGACGACCGAGGACTCGAACACACGGACGTGGGCGCGCTCGCTTTGTCCACCTTTTCCGTGCCAGATTCGATGCCCGAATCGCTAGGCGAATCCAATTTCCTAAAGCGAGGTTGCGGCCTAGAGACTGGCGTAATCGTTAGTCCATTATGTATCAAATGTGAAGTTGCAGTTAATTCGTCGTCTCCGGAAGAAGTCGAACCAGAATTTGCCCTATGCCTCTGTGGGCACAAGCCTCCCGCTAACGTTGCGGCCAAAAGGGGGGCGCTCGAAGCATTGGGACTCACGTGGTGCGGGGGCGCGGGATGGTGATAGTCGTTCATTGATGCGACCTCTCCCGAGCACATCGATTCCGTACTGGAAACGGACCCCAACGGACTTTTGGCATCTTCCATGGCAACGTCAGAAGACGATGACCACGACGATGCGGCCGGACTTTTGCTGTTACTTTCTTCTTCCGATGTCCACATTTGCTGTTGCTGCTGCATCAGTTGTTGTTGTTCGGTCATTTTAAACGCCAACAATTTTTCCGAATGCAGCGTATTTAGGGTGCGGAGATCTGGTACTTTCTTCATCAATTCGTGTAGAACATCCGACTGACCGGGATGGTTTTGTTTAACTAATATTTGCAACGCCGCCTTTAACTTATTATGCATTTTTTCGATCAGTTCAGTGTTACGTAGACCGGGACGATCGGCCGCGATTACCACTACCGAACAAAACAAACCGATTTCGGCATCAGACAAACGTAGCGAATTCATGCGATCCGCGAAATCAAACATAGAGTCCATAAGGAACCTCGCGTTAGAACTATTGTGTATCGATTCCCGTTTTAACACTTGTCCATTTAAGCAAATCATACTCGACGTTTGCGAGTCAAACATGCACGCGAGACGTACGAGAAGAACTTCGAAAACTCCCGCTTTCAGAAGAGTAACCTGATCGTCTTGACTGAGGAGGGAGAATCCTGGGATACGCTTGGCGAATTCGACAACCCCCCGAATGGCGGGAGAAAAGCGTTTCGAAAAATCTTGCAAAAGTTCTTGTTGGCCGGTTAGCGGTTGAGGGTTTGGATTTAATGGGCACGCCTGTAACAAAAACAATACACACATTATAGGGAGAAACGAGACGATTGAGCAACGGTCACTATTCAAGGATTTGTTTACCAAAGGAATGTGAAGGCTTTTTCCTCAAAACTGCTAATGCAAAACAGAAAGTTCAAAATCGTATGCGCGTAGTCGTAGGTCATTTCCTAGTTTGATGACGAATGTTTGAAACAAAAGAGCAAAATCGCGAAGCCTTCACAATGTAACTTGATAGGCAAAGACGCTATGATAAAAGTCCTTGGAAGTTTCCGTTTGCTCTTTGCGTGCAAGGTCGCCCGGTCTGGGTGTGCGTAAATCTGTTGTTTGGGGTTCACACAAAGTCCGTTCATTGACTGACTCTCTTTTTATTAAGACAATGGAAACTTACCAAAGTTGGAGGGCACGCAGTGTACGAGGGATGCTCTCGAGCACGAGCCAACATCGGCTCCACCTTGTCCCTTGTGAAATCGCAAGTATCGAGATGTGCCCGCACAACTGTCGATAAAAGCCTTTGCTCGTCTTCCAGTTCGGCGGCTACGGCTTTCTCCAGCGAGCGCGAATTTGAACTCTGCTGCATGGCCGCTAAGATCCGCGCCTTTTCTCTTTTTGGTACTCGTCCGAACCTCACAGCTGCAAAGGAAAAAAAATTATTAGCGATATATTTACGCACGTCGGCAGCCCTTAGGGCCACCAGGTGCACGGCACGTGCCAGCTGCTACACATCTGCCGGCCGTTATTAAAAATACGTTCGTCCACGCAAAGGGATAAAAAATAAAAGGAGAAAGTTTATCTAAACAATAGCGGGAGAAGCAGCTTTCACACGTTTGAAAGTGTTCCGAATTAAATATAATAGAAAGTATTTTGCGATGATTTTTTTCACGACAATAAAAATAAATGAACAAAATTGAGACACCTACGGGCATTGTGATAGTTGACGACACCGTTTAGTATTCCTTTAAGTATGGGTAGTTCTTCGCCCATGTTATTATTACACCTTAAGATAACACTTTCACCTTTCACATGTGTACGAACTGTCGGGCTACGGAGCGCGTAAGCTGGCATTCCCGACGGCGGTATTAACGTATAATGATGCCGTGAACGAGCAGCACATCGTGCGCCCACGGTCACGATCCCCTCTCGGCGCTCCCCACCAGACCTTCCCCTCCTACGCCCTTGAACTTGAGCGCGCGCGCGAAGGGTTGTTCTCCAAGGCTGTCGGTTCCCAATAATTAATCCTATCTTATCACTACTACATTACATACTAATGTGTTATGGTGGAAACTTTTTTTCGAAAACGTATTATGTGCTGCCTAACTATTCGGCGCTTAATTACAAGTTATTTGTTGTGGAGGTGTAGTAGGTATTGATTTCCGAATTTATGTTGATTTTACGTAGGATGTTGACCCAAGCACGCGTGCCCGGGATTTGGGTTCACGACGCCGGCGCTCCGATGACCCTTCCGTGCAAGGCGACGACGCCGCCAGGTTACAGCACCAATTTTATAATTTCACAACTTCGACGGTTAAAATCCCGGAGTTCCACTGGCTGACCTCAACACCGATTATAAGCGCCGCCGACATTATGCAAGTATTGCGATTGCGATGCTGGGTAACGGGGAACAACTTTCGAATATGTCGCGCTCGAGCTTAAATTGACCCAGTAAATTGTCAATGGGTTATTCACCTCATTGAACTTTCGTAAGCGGGCCGTTATGATATACTAGTGTCATTAACCTCTAACGAAATAACAATAATAATTACTTACCATCTCGACTCATTCCCACTGCAATGCACTTTTTCAGTCTGCAGTACTGGCATCGATTCCGATTAATGCGAAGAATTGAGCATTGTTGATTTTTGGTGCAGGGTCTGTATTGAATTTTCTGTTGAATGCTGCGCCTGAAGAAACCCTGCGAAGAACAATCGCACGTTATACAATTGTCACTATCACATCCCGAACTGTTATCCCCATTAAAGGACTCGTTGCGAGTTAGCACCGCCATCATTTTGAAAAATTAATCGAGCACCTTTACACAACAGAACTTTAGTGAACAATAATAATTACGGACGGATGTCTTACGCGCATGGTATTCACATCACAATTTCCAGTATTAAACTGAGTGCTTGCGGCTTGCGAGTTTGCCACAGTTAACTTGCTGACCTAGTTCGCGGTTGTTAACCCATAGATGCCTGTTCACGGGCCCAGTTTACTGCGTGAAAGTGAGAGTACACTCCTCTCTTTAACTTCCCCGAATTCGAAACGATGGACAATGCAAATACGAACGGTACCTTACAGTCTTTGAGGAGGAGTGCCTCGGCTCTCAAAATCTCGCGGGAAATACCCCCAAAGTTCAATGACTTTCCTATTCTAATACGTATATGATTCACGCGAGTTTATTGAACTACCAGAATACATCTATCTATGTACCTTTTTTTTGTACCCAATTTCTCGAATACGTACGTCATCCATCCTACTTACGTCATTACAATACCCCGGTACTACCTCAACAACTCAAAGTCAATGCACTCTTGTACCCAATTAAGAATTACGCAAGTAGGGAATTTTTGTGATGGTTTATTTTTTCACATAAGAGTTGATAACATTTACATTTCTTCTGGAGTGACTTTATTTTAAAAAAATGTTTCCCTTTTGTTTTTGATGAGCGAAGTATACTTTTGGGTGAACGTACTAAATCTGGGTCGCTTTGGTGGGGTTCGCATCGTTACGATAACGGTGACGTCCTGTGCGCATGGACCCTTGCAAATAGGTTCAACGTCCGTAATTTAAGATCCCTCGTATTACAGATTACTATGCGGATCAAATCAATGTCTTTCTAATTACGAAAAATAACGAATCGGGTACCCGCAATTAAGGAAAAAAGATCTGGAATAAAACGGCGAGCAACGCTAAATATAAGTGGGTCATTAGGAGTTGAAGGACTGCGCGAAGTCCATCCAGGCTTCCTTGCAGCTAGCGACATCAATACAAAAACGGAAGCACTACGCCTAATAATAACTTTTCGTCGCCATCTGCCGTCAACGTTATGATCTAATTTTTTAGAATGGTGCAATTTGATTGAAGGTGCATTACGTAGAAAGACGAGTAGCCAACACCCGTTAGATGAGTACCTACTGCCGGATTCCGAAAGAACGACATTAGCGCCTGCAAAGTAACGGTCGTTCACCGAGCGCGGTCAATGGCACTCGCCCGGTAAATTATTTGCCCTACGAAATTTTTTAATCTCGCGAGGAAACCCACGAGCGTGAAGTACAACAACAAAAACACGGACATTAATTTTTTTTCGTAGGCGCAGGTAAACAGAAAGTATATTGCGTCAGGTAATTTTTCCAAGTCTCAACCCTCTACCTCTACCATCTGCCATTTTAATAATAATCACTAGGCAATTTTTTGCCGACCCCAAAATTTAATGGAAAGGATTGCAATACTTCTTTGTTATCGAACAAAACCTTTACGTCAGGGGAGACGTGCAGGTGCGAATGCGGGCGGTTTTGACGATGCGAAACCCATGACTGTTGTATTTCTCCGAACAAAGACTGTACTTGAACTTTTATAAAAACCTTGAATCTTGTTTTTTTTTGGAAAGGTTATGAAGGCCGATCGCTTAGTCGAGTTGGCCAAGATTTTTATTCCATAAAGGACACCCGCGCAACGCCATTTACAGCGCGTGCACCGGACGTTGACATTACGTTAACCGACCTTCAACCTACTTTTTGCGCCATAAACTCAGGTAGTTTGTGGGCTAAGGGCGAGATGCGGGATTCGATTTCGCTTGCGACGAGCCCATTAATTTCAAATAATTGACTGAAGGGTATAACGAAAACTTACCTTGCAGCCTTCGCAGGAATGAACACCATAATGAAATCCGGACGCCTTATCGCCGCAGACCCGGCATAGCACCGTCGTTCCGTCAAATTCTGCAAGAAAAAACAGAAATTAGTTTTTACGCAATCTCCAAAAATTATTACCGCACACGTTATGAAAAGAAAGTGGAAGGAAACTTTCTCCTTCGACGTTTTGCTATATTGATTATGTAACGATATGTATGTAGGTATACTAGAGAAAGTCAATGTTTACGTTTACCTAAATTAAGTGCCGGTTCTTTGTGGACGGGTATGTCGCAGAAATGAGTGGTAGATTCTGGCAATTGGGCAAGATTCTGTACACTGCTATCCGGTGATAGAATCATCGCAAATACACAAATTCACATTAACAACAACAAAAGTAAAAAGTTTGCATCACTCGTAAGCAAACGACACGTGAAGAATATAAGACACCTTTCACTGACACAAACAACTTTAGCTTCGTAGGAACTAACTATAATAGCGAGAGTGAAAGTCCCGGTACCAACTGGGACCGACGACTTCAGTGTATAGTAAATAAGACCGTCAACTACCTGAAGGGCAGCGCGCGATTCTCGGCCAAGAGCTTATGTAAAGGGTGGGGGGTCTGGGTTCATATTTTAGCATCAAAAGCTGCCAACTTGTGAGTTCATCGGATTTTCAAGTTGGAGGTCACTGACTACAATACTCAAAGTAAAGCCAATCCCGGTTGTTTGTGGAAATTAAGGATTGGTCTCCGTGCACCAAGCCCCACCTCGTGCAATACGTAGAGGGGCAACTCCACGGTCGAGGAAGGAAGTTCAACGTCCGCGAACCTTGACTGAATTACACAGACAAGCGTGCAGCGTAGCGGCCAAGGCCGCAATGATTGCGCACACACTCACTCACTCACTCTCTCGACTAATCGAAATTGAGGTAAATAAAATCCCTTTCGCTACTTGTGTGTTTCATTTGGTTTGGGCTGTTAACTTCTTCTTTAAATGTTGAAATAGAGAACCAGTTCTATTAATATCTAGTGAATTGCTTCATCATCGTGTTGACATCGATCGACACGGAATAAGTTCGTGACCCTTTCTTTATTTATTATGAAGCTCTAGGAAAATGTAAACAATTGAAAGGTGTATGACCATTTACACAAAGTCGGCTCACAATGACCGATGTTACTTCCCTAGCCTAATTCGGTAATCGCTATTTAATTTCAAAGCTCAACTAAGACGACACAAATTTTTTAAGCCACTTCGGGCCAGTAACCTACCGAACAACTCGGTATTTTTCGAGAACATTCGCCAATACATACAATATATATATCTGAGGTCACATAAAGTCACTTACCCCAGTGGTACAGAAACGCGCTCAAACTTTTGCTGTATCATCACATCACGCTCGGTTTATACCGGAACATTTCGCGCGTCACCAGTAAGAGGGGTTAGTTTTTGCTGCATGTGAATCTATTATTAAGAAATGCTACTACGGCCATGGCCAGTCGGCGACCCAGGAAAAAAGATGCGACTGACTGACATTGAACTTGAGAAAAGAGAATACCAATTCTATGCGTAGGTACATTCTTCGGGAAATTTAGTTTATGATCGGACCTACGGTTTTAAAAAAAATCACCGTTAGACATTGTGCAATTACACAATGTGTTTTATTGCAGCTCTCCCTACGCAATTTAAAAATTAATACGGAATTTTAAGATTTCCGGCCAGAACACCGTGACAGGACGAAATATTCGGTTACAGGAAGAAAATGAAAGCTGACAGCGCGTGGCAAAAAATCATTCTATACAGTTATTCCGAGCATTGAATTACGCAAGGGACAAGGGCTGTAATCAGAGAGATGCACGCGCCACCACATGTTGTTTCCCATTAATGGTAGGTATTGAAACCGCCCGTGGCAAATTTTACTTTTTTTCCTATTATTATTTCCATTTCCGGTTTGGAAAGGTTGTTGACTGTGCGACGACGATATGCACCGCATACAAAATGATGGTGTGTACACACTTCTAACGGATTACGTTTGTTAATATAATAAGTGCGTTTACTATGCATTCATCCAACGAGTAACGCTCTTCGACTAAAGAAAGAACCTACCACCTCCTCCTCTCCGTGACCTCCGCTATTATCAATGTTAATGAGTTATTGACATAAGCCCGGCCATCGAACTTTGCGACGATTTAGAAATTTCTAGTATTTGGTAAAAGAAGGAAGACGAAATAGGTGACTGGCCTACCGCTGTAAAACCGTAATTAGTCACTTTAGATATGGTGGATGGAAGTAAATGATTTCACGGTAAACCTTAATTCTTTGTCCACAATTGTTAACATTCGTAGCTAAAATGCATCCAACTATTTAGGTAATCGACCGAGCTTGCGTTATCGGCAGTGCTACAGGTGAAAGGACCGACATGAATGTATTAAACTCAGAATATTTGGGAAAATTGCGATCGAGTACGGTTTCAGGCTATCGCTTCTAAGAATTTTAGAAAACTAACACTCAAGAGATCAAAGACCCGTAATTACCGTAACGATAGTGATGTTGCTATTTCGAAAGGCCTTTGGGTACGTGGCGGTTAAGTGCCGATCATTGACTACGGCCTTGCTTTCAAATGGTTTTACAAGACTGCCATAAATATTGTATTTCAATTCCGAAAATGACAGAGCGAGACCATCCAAAATATGCGTGAGGCTATACAGTATCATTATCTTGTCCTGTAGCCACCGGTACACAACATTTTGGGTCGTGGTATAACTTTAGGTATCTATTTCGTCACAAAAATCGCACCTGTCGGAATCCATTCTTACAAGGAACTAGTTAAAAAAATTCGCGTTCAAGAAACCTACACCCCCAAACGATGCAATTTTAAAGTTCTACTACCTATCTTTATTACAAAATTCGCTTGTCTCCGGGTAAATTAGTCCCCAGGAAGAATCCGGCATTTAATGGATACTTTATGATGGTATTCAATCGTCAGCTGTTACAAATACAAAACCTAATTGAGACTGAAAAATGGAAAATAGTTTATACGAAACTAAATCCACAATCGTCAATAAACATGTTGCTCCCAATCGGTACAGAAAACAATAATAATTTACCGTATCTAATGTTGTCAAAATTGAGTAGGTTCATGACTGACTTAAAGGGTGATTCTTTAGAGAAAAGTATAGATTCAAAGGAATTTGAAATTGTGTCTAAACGCGCATTTTTCTAGCGGGCGAATATTCGATAGGTATAAAGTTTCATTGATAACAACCATTGATTTATGCAAGATTTTTCGCACTAAACTTTATTTGTGGTTTCCTTATTGAAACTTTCGCCAACCCAGACTACTAGTCGACATTTTATCCGAGTTAGTTTCGTTAACCGCGAAGAGGATAGGGTCATTCGAGTTAATCAACCTACATATTTTATAATAGGTATAGGTACATAATAGAAAAATCACTATTATTGTCCCAGATTTAAATACTGAAATTTGAAGAGCGTCTTCATCAACTTCAAATAAAAAAAACTTCACCTGTTTTTTTGTGACCCTTTCGCTGCTGTCTAGTTTTTACATGAATATGTATACCGATTATGAATTTTTTCTCAAATAGATGGCGCCAAATGCAAATGGCGAGTTGCTTTATTTATAATTTAGTTCAATTAAACAGGCATGCGCCTATACCTACAAGTAAAAGAGCGTCGAACTCGGACACCGTTACTTTTACCTTACCTCAGTAGCGATCTGGCTAGATCTGCAATCGTTGTTATTGTTCGCATTCGCGTGCACCATGCAACCAACGACCTCGCGAACGATGAACTCTTTGGGATGAACTCGTTAAGATTTGCACAGGAGATCATTCCTCCCGGTCGGGGGATTGTTACCACAATTTTCATTACTATTAGGGTTATTACACCATATTGTTTACATATCGAAAGTAAACGAACAAAAACGTTGTGAATTGACAATTTTGAGGTCAAAGAAAGCAAATTTCGATGACACGCTATGAAAAAGAAGTAATTTCTAAAGGACACAAGTGATTGATATAGTAAATAAAGTAGTAGGTATAGGTGATCTTGCGACAGGGGCCGCACTTACGTAACACGCGCGCGTAACAGCAGAAATTATTGTGGCAGTGCCAGGCCAGCGCCCTCCTTGTAGGTCAGTCACCCGTTTTTCCCTTTTCTATACAATAATTATAATATGCTAGTGATCTACACGTGGACAATTAAGAACGTCCGACGAACAAGGGCAACAACACCGTGTACAACTTAAAAATGAGATCAGCCCCTAAACTATTTTAAATTATGAATGAACAAGACGTGAAATACGCGCATCGTTCTCCATGAAATCTGTAAATTCGTTTAACATTTCAATACATAGATGTCGCGATCGTACGCAATATATTGTTGTGCAAAAATAAACTATATTGTCAGGGTCAATGTACACGTGTTTTGTCAGTTTCAATCGCTTCCCGTTAATATGGGCCGTTAGGATTTTGTTCCCCAAAAAAAAACAAAAACCAATTAAAACGCGACCATTATTAATTACCTGGATTACTTTCCATGTGATACACTAATTCACATCGATTCATTATTTTATACACAGTAAGTCGATGACATGATATCCAATAGGGTTGAAAGTACGTGCCAAACTGACGGGTTCAGCGGCCGCGTCCGGGGTTGTTAACAGAACGTGGGCGTCACGACGCGCGCACACGCCGCTTTTTCACCTGTAGATTAAACTAAATGATATCAATTGAGCGCACAATGCACGTGTTCGGTCGCCTTCTTCGAAGTTCAACCCAAAACTAACCGCTTATTTTTGCTATCATTTTTTTTATTTACTTCATACTGCACTTTATCTCATGATTTTAAGCTTTCTAAACATTATCAGATACAACAAAAAACAGTATGTTTGTTAATGGGGGTAACGACCGCGATGTTGAAACATATCGAGAGCATGTTTTTCTTAATCAATCTAGTTTTCCTTTAAACCTGACCGATAAAGCTCGAAGTAACGTTTTCATTAAAATGCTAACTTTTCGCGAAAGTAAGAGTGCGTAATTTCCACAATTTTCGATACGAATTTGAGAATTGTAGATTGAATGGGTCCATTGGTGAAGAAAAGTGGGACGCGCGCATTGCTTTAAGGACCTTGAGAGCGTAGTCAACGTTTAAAGCATAACCGCAAGTGCGTGCGATTTGCCTATCGACGACCTTTAATTTTTTTTCTTTTGTTTTAAACTATGACTTCTACCTTTTGTTTTTCCGTGCCGTTTATTGTGGACTGACCTATATTGCCATAATCGTATTTGCGGTTTTTTGTATATTGCAAATAATTGTACTAACAAACAGCGCACATAAAATTATAAAAAAAGATAAGATAGGAATGTTGTAAAAGACCGAGAATTGTTGGGAGTCTTGACCGCTTTGTCGGTCGGCGACCCGCAAGATCTGGGCCGCACTCTCGATTAGTTACATCATTACGCAAACTCCAGGGCCGTACCGAACGTTCCACTAATTCGAGTAACGTGCTTGACGTAATGACGTAAAATCCTGTAAGAAAAAGCCGCCTACACTTGCCCGTAGTCCCCAAGGGAAATACCAAAAGCTCGGTGTGAGAGAAACGCGACAAAACTGAAACTATAAATACGCCACATCAATTGCGTAATCAAATATCGAATACAATTTTATTATATGCAAAGCAAGTGACCCAGATCTGTTTGACCTCGAGGTACGGTAGGTGAACAACCTAACTTCTCACCACCCCATTAGCTTTTTTAAAACCTTGCAGTCTTTCGCTCTTTTTTTCCGATAACCGAGAAGTACAAGGCGGACGTCGGAAAATCTCTTCTTGCCTTACCTAGATTTTGTAAGCCGGGGCAAATTGTATGCCACCTACGCTCTGCTCCAGATTCACCCACCGAGCAACCGAGCTCTCCGCGATACTTGGAATTTCACCCCTATTTCGGTTGTTGAACTCGATTGCGTAGGAGGGCAATTTCAGTCTATTATTTACGACAGTTCCTTAGTTTTCGTGAAAAATGCTAGAAATGTAGGAAAAATTAAACGCCGGAAATTTATTTCTATCGAGTACATATTTCCTTACTCAAGTTTACGATGTAAAGAAACGTTTATTTTAACCCCATGACCACGTGCAAGATAATATTTTCTTAGTACCCGACAACCTATATTGATTGTGAACGCGATTGTAACCAAATAACGATTAGCTAAAAACATTAACAACATATATCGATGGATTTTCGACCAAACATCGTATTGTACCAAATGTTATTTAATCGTTGTTGTAGTTTATATCGTGTCGCAAGACAATTTGAAGTGGTTTATCCTGGAAAATTGACTAGGTACCATTTTTATTTTCACAAGAAAATTTCGTTCAGAAGCGCATATTCAGTGCCGAATTACGGACAGGGGAACAACTGGATGAGATTTCAAACTGAAAACTACGTAGGGTGGGTAAACGGGTTCTGCTAAGCCGAATAAAACTATGCAATTATTGAAAACTTACTTAGGATGTAGGCTTCGAAATTAGACAATCTTACGAGCACACAGTCATCGTTTAGATCAAGACTCCAATGGCCGTTTGCACCGACAAATTAAAGCGGAGCTTAGCTTAAAATCCATGACAACGATTATCGAGACAATGGTTGGCATGGATTTTAAGCAACGCTTAAGTTAAGCGCCGCTTAAATTTGTCTGTGCAAACGGCCATAAAATAAAATGCTGCAGTGATAGGTAACTATAACTGGGAGCTTTTCTAACAGGAAATAACGGGCGATCAAAAAAGAGTTACTGTCGAATCGCCTTTGGAAATTCAAGTTAAATGCGATTTTCCATGTAAACAAGAGGTCCAAAGGTGACTAGACAGCAACTCATTTTTGATAGCACACAGTAGTAAGTATTATTGAATTACACAAAAGGATTTTATGATTTGAATACACTTAGCCCCTCCTGGCCACTCCTAATCATTCTAAATCAGCTCAAGATTAAAGCTCGAGCTCAACAATTGTAAATAATTGCAAGTAGCTCTTATAAAACTTATTGTAGGTAATTCATAAAAAAGTCATTCATTTGGAAAAAATAAAGGTCACTATAAGTTCAAATTAGATAATCCAACGAAACGATATTTGTTTTTATTAATTGCCTCTAATTAAATTAAAGGCAACCTGCAATAAATTTTAGTTTCCTACGGAAGACTGTGTGTTGAGTAGAATATCTGTACATGGCCCAATAATAAAAAACCACGTATAAGTAAGTTGAAACTCTCGCACTTCTTAAATTTCCGGCTTTACATAGGTATTACATATGAAAAGGTTACAAAGATATCCTCATCGCAGGGATGAAAATAGTTACCGAAAACATAATCTACAAAATTAGATACCGATACAATCCACCACCAGTGATGATAATAATTTTACCAACTACGTATGTGAGATAATCGTCAATCCGAATTTTATATTGCAAAAACGCACTTCAATCAACGTTTGAAATTTGTCCAATTCATAAAGCATAATATACACCGTGGAAAACCCAAATGGAACAAATTCATTGTTTTGGTTAATGTACATATTTATAGAAAATCCCGAAACACGTAAAATTTAAATAACAACTTCACATTCTTCACCGTGAAAATGTGATCTCTCTACCTTCAACCCCCTTTTCGATATAATCCCCAATTTTTTTAATGTGATATATCGCTTGAAAGGTCTCTTCATCCTTTATCCAAAAATGCTATTGTTATTACCGAAATGCGCTGCAAAATATATCATACTTGATGAAATATCGTGGACATTAGGACTCTCCCTCTTAGTGGCAATGCGAAACATGTGATAACGTTTTCATAAGTGATTGATTGAAAAGAAAACAATCAACAGATCCATGGAAAAAAAATGATATTTCACTATCTTAGTCATTACTTCATATGTTTAAAATTAATACAGATACGTAAATTTTGTTGCTCTGAATTAGGAATTCTATTTATACACCTATGGCTATACAGAGTAATTGTATACTGGGTGTCAACGAATCTATTAGACAAGCCATAATTAGTATTAAGTGTATCAAAATAAGATTTGGTACAAGTAATTAATGGTACGTGAAGAATCTGAGAGTTTTCACATATTTTTCTCTTTCACTGGAAATGGTTATTAAGTAGGCGTAAAACTTTTCAAAAGGTCACATTATAATTAGAATTGTCTCTGAAATCCAAAAATGTAAAAATATACAGGGTGTTCCATTTAGAAAATCAAAACCTGGACAATTTTCGTTGAAACCGGGAGTGAGCGGAAAGAGAAAAATATGAGAAAACTCTCCTCTTCACGTAACATTTACCTGTACCAAATCTCATTTTGATACATCTAATACTCTGGAAATTATAGCTAGTCTAATAGATTTGTCGACACCCAGTAGGTATGTATCATATACCAAAATAAGGATGTACCTATAGATTTAATGCAATAATTGTCCGAACAGCAAAAGGACATCCCGATGCGCTTGCGCCGAGGTGTATAAGGTGCGAAATGAGTGCATAACCATTTTATTCAATGGCATAACTCATAATAAGCCATAACATGAGGTCTAAGATCTTATGTTTTGATTGGGTCACAAAAACTATTTATCAAAGGCGGCTGGTGCTTTTTTTACGTATTCTACATGCATGTAGCTTTCGCATTACAGTTTAAAATAATGTGATTAGAATTAAACTCAGGGTTGTATTGTAATAAAATATCAAACTTGGAAATTTTCTACTATATTTACAAATGGAAACACACATTTTCCTTTACACACATGCAAAGTACGTCAAATTCTCTACAATATTGCAGATAGAACCTACCGCGTACCTTACCCCACAGTCTTTATATAGGCTAGTCGTAAGCTTCCTGTTGCCAGATCGATATCCCACCCTGTATATAGATAATCTTATTTTTATCCAAAACAATCGAAATCAAACGCCAAGTTTGCAAATAACCCACACACGATTTCAAGCGCCATTTTATTTTTAAAGATAGAACGAGGAACGAATACTAATTTTAGGGGCTGCATTTAATGCGCTTTTTGTTTCGTTTTTATGGAATATTTAGTACGCTGTTCATTATGAACCCCACTCAAAAATATTTATCTCGTCGTCGAGAACTTGCTTCAGAACATACTTGGTTGAGAGGGAAATAAGTTGCTCCGTGCTTTATTTGGAAACTGAAGATCGTTAGGTAATAAGATGTTTAACGTAAAAAAATAAAGATTCACTTTCTTGGGTGAGAAGCACACGCACACACACAACACACAACACACATCGGCTTTCACTTTTATTTATATTAAAAGAACAAACCTGATAATTTACTTTCAGCTTCATTAATGAAATATATATTGGAAAAGAACTACAGCTAGGAAAGCCAAATTGAAATCGTAAAAAAGACCGAGTGCAAAGATGAAGATAGTTCACGTAACGGCCATTCACCTTGACTGCGCTATATGTAGGACAGGCGAGATAGCCTCATTTCGGGTTCGCTGTTATTTTTCTAAACTTCAAAGCGTTCAGTAACTTCGAGAAGAGAGAGAAATTCAGGTCATTCGACTCCCGTTGCGAGACTAGTTCGTTGACCGACTCTGGGGGTCATCGAATGTAGTCTCTTGGCGATTCCATTTTGACTCACAAATGCTCAAATCGAGGTCAACAAGTTCCTCTAAAGAGACTAGGGCATTGCCTTTCGGTTTTGAGGTCGACATACAAAATATCGTAAGCTTATATGCCTGTTTCACTTCTTCCACGGTCAGACAGAATAGACTTTTCACGCGTCATCTCGCTCTAATTGTACCTATGATATTATGATTGGCACTCGTCCGTAAAACTATAATTTCAGATACCTACCCTGCCAATATCAAACATTTACGTGTAACTTTATTGGCGATTTACATCTTAATTTTATCGAGTTATCCGAGACGAAAAAGAACTGCTATTTTACTTTCAAGAGAAAGTGTACCAAACAAAAAAAATTAAAGAAGTTTCACTCGATACTTGATGGTACTAAATGATACGTGTGGTTAGCTTTTACTTTTATTGTTGTGCTTAAAAAGGAGCACACCATTAAATTATCTTTCTTACGTAATAAATGAACGAGTATAGTGCGAGCCTATGGCGTCACAAGATGAGAAATCGAGCTGGCTCGATTTTTTTACGTCAACTTTCGAGTGATTGTGCTATTTGTATCGCGATCATTAATTTTAAATGGAGTTGAAAAATAAATTTTGTTTGGTAATTTTACCCAGCGATAGGTCATTGTAACGAATCCAGTATAAAAGACAAGCGCATCGAATATTGTCACCTTAAAAACTTCAGCGGGGGATCACTTCGATTTTAATATGAGAATGGTGGAGGAACGTTCTCCCGTCTAAATAAAAACTTATTAGGTGAAGGTTATAAACACAAAATGAAGCTGTTGTCGTTTGTCGACTCATTTTGAGTATTAAACAATTAGGAGAATGCCTCAGTTTGATAATTTTGAAATCGGCGGGCATCGAAAATGTCGCAAGGAACGCGGGGGACAGGTAACCCATTTAAAGCTCGAGAACGTTGAACCCGTCCTCGTCGATTTGTATTTTGGTGGGGAAAGCGAGGCGTTCATTGGGCAAACGTAGCACATGTGCTGT
Source organism: Photinus pyralis (assembly GCF_008802855.1). Classification (NCBI taxonomy): domain Eukaryota; kingdom Metazoa; phylum Arthropoda; class Insecta; order Coleoptera; family Lampyridae; genus Photinus; species Photinus pyralis. The sequence continues at coordinate 10,545,284 of NW_022170738.1, forward strand.
TTTCGCACTCAACCTCTTCCATTTAATTTCATCTTGCCCCAGATTTACGGTATAGCTGCTGCAAAAAGGTGAACGAACTAGTCTCGATACAGAACCCCTTTGACCTCGTTTACTATCCCACTCGTTCCAATAGCATTTTGCCTATTTTATTAGTACCTCGGGGAGAGATTCCATGTTGGCTGACACGGATCTTTAAACTTCGGGCTATTTGTTGAATTAAAAGTGAGAGGGAATTATATTTCAACAAAGAAGCAAACTTGAGAGGAAGGACGAGGAGCAATGAACTAGCCTCGCGAAAGGCACTCATTGTCCTAGTTTATTGTCTTAGCATTGAAAAGTGAAAATTACGGTTGGATATAATTTGTAGAGATACCTACTGCACCCCTTCACGTATTCCCCAAAGCGAATAAAAATATTATTAATAGGTACCTGCAAGTACTTGACCGAGAAGATTTTCGTTATCCTGATGCGCGGGTCCTTTTTGAAGAACGGAATCATTTTCAACTTCCATATCTTCAGCTTGTCCAACGGTGGCACACGCAGTTTCCTTATAATCGTTAACAGTCATCGTTGAGGAAATGCAAATGGAACACTAATCTCACAATGCAATTACGATATTAAACACGCCGTACACATCATGAGGTTTGCGGCGAGAACGATCTTCTCAATTTATTTTTTAATTGTTACGTTAATGATCGAAATTTGACACGCGAAGAGAAGACTAAACAAGCAGCGTTTGTTTGTAACTGCTGGTAGTAGATACCTATTTCGCCGCGACTCGCGCGCGCAGCCAACACTGAAGAGCGAGAGTGGTTCTGCAAGCGCTATTGAATCTGACCCACTAACTTAATTCACCTTCGGTCAGCGCACTCTCTGCTACCTTATTGCTATATTATGTACGTCGACGCTACCGACCGACCTGCAGGCTTTCAGTATTTTCAGGAAATTTGGCGTATTTTCCCTATGAACCGATTACCTACCAAATTGATCACGTATGTAATTCCATTCACGCGACCTGAGTCTAACACCTCGATTAAAATTAAAATTGATACGTGTATTTTAAGCTTTTATTTCGTTACATAACAGATACTCCTTGTACAATGCGATCAAAAATGAGTTGTTGTCGAGTCACCTTTGGAATTTTTCCTTACATGGGAAATCGTACTTCACTTGAACTTCCAAAGGCGACTCGACAGCAACTCATTTTTGATCGGTGTCGCATTTTTATTAGTTGACAGTTTTTCTCGTCTAATTGCTAGGCAACAGATTTTCATTTCCTTAACAACCCAAATTTACTCGGTAAAATACAAACCTCTTGTACAATTATATAAAAAAATCGCATAAGCCGCAAGTGCATTTGTCACTTTGACAGCGGCAAAAGTTACCTGCAACGTTTCCAGCGACAAAATGCACTAGTGGTTTTTTCACTTATTCATTTTCGAACCAATTATCGCATTATCCTTTCCCATATGACTAGTTAGACGTCTATCAATAATTGATTAGTTTGGTAAATTTCTTGTTCGTTAAACTGTCCTGCCGAATTACACTCGAGGTTTGTAAATTTGGGTTGTTGCAACTCAAATCTGTTTCCTTTTAGCAATTTAACTCGAAAAACTGTCAACCTAAAAATGCTCCACCTTTGGTGTCGCATTTTTATTAGTTGACAGTTTTTCTCGTCTAATTGCTAGGCAACAGATTTTCATTACCTTAACAACTCAAATTTACTCGGTAAAATACAAACTCTTGTGCAATTATAAGTGACAATAATTCCATGGCCTTGTCGATGGTGACTATAAGGCGAGACAATAAACGAATGAATTTGGTTTCAATCACAATCAGCCATGGAATGGAATTATTGCTATAAGAAATGCATTCTTCACTTAAAGGCAAAAATTGAAAAATTACTAAGTGTTTGGCATCGATGGTTTTGCAATTTTATCTCTATCAAATCAAGTGACACAAAAATCCAATATGGCGTCCATAAGAATTTAAAATTTATTGAAATTATTTTAACAAACAATAAGGGGAACATTTGCGTATCGTATAGCTATAGATAGACGAGGAAGTTTTTCGTCTACTTTTCTCTGTGTTACATAAATAAAAAACGCAGTTTTCTAAGGGGTATCATTGCTGAGACATCGAATACTTTCGAAAGGACAGAATAAGTTATACGCAGATAAAAAGAAGCTAATGCTGGGTTAGTAGAGCTAGAGAGGACGAAACTTTTTTTTCCAAATATACAAAGAGATGCAAAAGTCCTAGACGTAGGTATACTTACAATGCCTCTATACAATCAAAAATTAATATTTCATAAAAACCACCTATTAATTCGGGATATTCCACTTAAATACTGTTAGTGTTAATTTTGTGTTCGCATTACTTTTTTGAATGAATCAATGAAAGATTATGTAAATTTAGCCTTCCCGCTCAACTTCTCAAATAGTAGAACCTCGGATAGAACGTAATGATGGGTATTTTCATATACCGGGTGGAATATTCCAAAACCGAACACAGGGAATTAACATGGGAAAAAGGTTTTTTGTTGATAAGTAATTGCTCCCCATCTCATATTTAAATTACTCAATGTCCCCATGTTAACTTATCTGTAAAAAACGTCATTAACGCATTGACACTTTTTCTGCAAAGTAGGGAAGAGAGTGGATCCCAAAACCTAAACGCTCCACTGGGATATGATTGCGGGACGTTGTAGCTCTCAAACAAACATTTCGAATCTTCCATTTATTTCCTAAACAAAAAGACAAATAAAGAAAAACCAATTGGTTCGGGACATTAATACATTGTTTACCAGTTGGGGAAGTTACTGTAAAATCGGAGCCCTTGTTTGAACTAAGAAAAGAACCGCGTCTTTGTACCTTACCATTTAGAAAAAAAAAAATTTTATTTGCAATAAATAGTATAAATTGGTTAAGTAATTTTGAAGGTCTTATTTACACAACCGAGCGTTGCTAACTAAGCAAATTCAAATGTACATGACAGATTTGTTATTAAAACACATGACGGACGTAGCGCGCGTAAATGGGTTAGCGAATGCATTCGAATCAATTGTACTTTATAGTGTACGGAAATTACGTATAGTTTATCCTAATTCATTAATTTGGCACAACGAATTTATTTCCTGGACTATAAACCTTATAATCCACTAAATGAGTTATCGATTAGAGTCGAGGATATACAAATAGAAATTTGAAGACCGTCTAAAATAAGTTTCGAGATCTTTGTAGGTTGATAACCTAACATTCGAGTAATGACGCAAGGGCTTTTGAGCAGGTCCTGGGATGTAGGTATCTAGTAAAAAGGATGCGGTTGGAAATGTTCTTTCCGAGAACGCAGAATGATTTATGTGTTACGAGTACATAACATTATACCAAACCACAAAGCAAATCTTAACATAACTGCCAGCACAAGACCTTGAGAGTGATAAAACGTTATCGTTTGATAAAGGGTATTACGGTTGATTGTAATGGGCGGGTCGACGACCGGAGCTGGTTGACCTCAAAAATTGAGGTCGCAACATTTTTTTAATAAAAGTAACATGAAATAACACAACAAACTGCTGACATACATTTCGAACACTGAACTGTGCACCATTTGCTATTAGGATCTTCATCAAAAATCTTTGCGAAAAGTGATAAGATCGCCCTATAATCTCGGTCATTTTGGCATTGTTACGCTCCATTAATGGCGAAATCAATTTCACCGGTAAACCCATTAGCATTAATTTATAATAAACTTCTAGTGCGGTGAGATTTATTTTCACTTTTCATTGTAAAAATGAAAGTGTTTCAGAAGCGTGTCGAGTGGCGGTCTACCATTTCACAAAACTCTTACTCTTTAGAAATCAAAGCAATTTGGTTTTAATATTGAAATGGTGTCGACGACCCCTCGGCTTGCATGATTCGAAGGTACTTGTTTCTAATTTGACACAAATTATTTCTTTTCACTGTCACTTTTATCTCCCTAACCGTTCGCCTCTCGCTCACTTTCGTATGTCGATGCAATAATCCCATCCTTGTTTACATAAAGTAGATTTCATCGGCCTAGTTTCGGCAACGGTTCAACTAACTTAAACTGGGACTGCTTGCTAACTTCTGAGGTAAAAACTATGACGTATACACTTTCGCATGACGAATTTTTTTCCTAATAATTTACCGAATATAATGATTTCGAGTAGGAGAATTTTATTATCGCGTGGGGGTTACTGGCCTAATAATTGCTTTTGAGGAAAGTTCTCGGAAGGCCCGGGAAACTCAGGGTGAAAACCCTCAGCTGTCACGTGCGCCAACCCTCCTGGATGTTTGAAGGCCAAGTGCGCGCTTTATCGATTAAAACAAAATAATATATTCGCGCAGACTGCTTTCTGCTTACAATTTTCGGCGATAGATGGCGATCCCTGTAAGAATTTTTCCTCCCGCTAATGACTGTACGGGCAACTTATTCGGTATTTTAATACCTACGTAAATTCCTCTCATTTAGTCATTTCATCCAACTTATTTATCCGTTACGGTTACATAGACAATTTACTTTGAAAGGCTATCACCTTGGGGAGACTTTTATGATTTTGGAAAGTTTTGTCGCCCTTTATTAAATCAGGAAGATTGAGATTAAAAAAGCGTCATTTCAATTGCTACAATATGCATAGATAACGGAGATGGATGTAAACGTTTGAATACGTGTCCGTGAACTTGTAGTGCATCCAGAAATTCCCGGGATGTTTCCATGCCAACAATGCACGTGTTCAAATCAAAATCAACTTTTGCTGTAACCTACTAACATTCGCAGGGAAAAAAATGTGTAAATAACATGAACATATTCAAGATTATGAACATTTTTAGAGTAATGATCGGGCTTTATGACCGATATGGTAGACAATAATCGTAAGACTCATTTTCTTCACCCCAATTTAAGATCGCCCCTTATGAAAACAACCCCCTACACATTTATATCGATTGCACGCGAATGCAATGTAGGGTTCAACCAACAGAAGTCACCATGACAACACCCTAATAGTGCAGGCATCCAGACGTCTTGCACTGGTCTCAACTTTCACCACCCTGCACTCTTCTACAGCAGAAATTTGCCCTTAAACTTGTAATCGTATTTTTAGCACAATTTACTCGCTTCTAACTTAAGGAAAATTACCTCGAGTAGAAAAAATATAACGCAAAGAATACATTGTCCGCAGATTTAGATTAATTCCGATACAGGTGTAAACTGTAAAGTTTTTACGAAAATCCGTTAAAGGTGTGAAATAAAAAGGGATCAAGTGCGCTAGACGCATAGGGGGTGAGGTAAACCGCACCCTGTTGTAGCAAATGCAGAAGGAATGCACGCGCACCGCGTAAAGGGCGGAGCTTAACGAGGTCAGGGACCTGCTCTTCTGTCTATCCCCTACTCATCCGCTGCCAACACTTGCCCTCGACGTCTGGACGCTACTGAACTCATTAGTCTTGTATTAATTTAATCCCCATAGTACAAATTTATTAGTTCACACGGCGTTTCTATTTTTTAATTTTTGTTACGTAATCGAAGTTCCCTATACTAATATCTGGCCATCCTTCCTAATGTTCATTTTACTGAAACAATTCTGCAGAATAAAGAGACATTATGCTCTCACATTTTGCATCTAACACGAGTACATACCGTTATGTTACTGAATAGACGCATCTAGTTTTTTCCCAAAAAAAAGCCAATTCCTAACCCTGAGAAAAAAGGGAAAAAAACCAAATTTTCCGGTGTTTACCAACCCTTTAAATTTTAATACACTAGTTGGGACAAACTAGAAAAATAAAAATGTACAAAAATAAGGAGGTTAATCCTCCGAGACAGGGCAGTAAAAAAATCTCTACTTCATTTATATTATTTATAATTTACTAAACACTTCAAAATGATCACATTTTCGAAAAGTAAGTACCTATGTACAGTATCAAAGTTTGTGTGTTATAATCTACTGGGTTTTAAATCAAACGGATCCAATTATCGAAAATGGATGTCGTATTATACTACTTGGGTAAGACTCATCGGGTTCATAAATATAAAATGACAATTAAATCCTCGTATAAATCAAGTAGGTACATAAAACCTATGTACAGTGACTGTTCTGCTGCTTCAGTGAAAAGCAGGCCAAGATTGGACAGATGAAGCACTGCCGTGGAGATATTATACATCTCGACGGCAGTGAATGAAAGTAAAAAGTAATTTTGGGGAACGGGCAAGCGAACAAAGTGCCCCTAATGGAAAAATGGTCGTGTAACAAAGATATAAAATGAAGTAATGTTGATGACCCGAAAAAAAGTGCCATGTAAAAGTGGCTGTAATTTTAATTTTAATTGAAAATTCGAAACCGTTGCGAGTTATCATGTACACAGACGGACGGACAGAAATCAAGAGCTCGTTAATAAATTTAGATGAACACCGGGAATAACAATTTTAGTATCAGTGATCGAATTTTGCCCTTTATTGACATGATCAACAATAGTCGCACACGACATTTACTCGGAGCGGTGACCGAATGGGAAAATTTTATACACAAGTAATAGGTACGTTGATATTTCATTATAATAAGGTATCTTTTATCAAATTTCAATAACAAATCTCTAGTAAAAATAAAATTAGTCTTTGAAACGGGCGAACAAAGTTACCAACTAGCAAAAACGCGCCATTTTTATTGCAATAGTCTCTACCTGAACTTTTATTTCATTATACCTATCTCTGTACTTACTCTATTAATTACTTGATAGTGTAAAAGATAAAAGTTCGATACCTGTAAGCTTCACAGAGCATAAGAGGTGTTCGTAACGAGCAAGATTACACACGCATTGGTTTCTGTGTAGGGTGAAATCACGTATTAAAGGGGGCGGATGACTCAACTTAAAGGCCCTTTAAAGTAAAGGGAAAAACCGATCGACAATAAACAGATCTCGTTGATTTAGTAAGAAGGAATGATTTCACCTTTCTGCTATTACCATAGGATCGGGGGGTGAACGCGTGCCGTTAACCTTGGCCCGGGTTTGCGAGGGCGGTTAGCTCGTGCTCTCGCCCGAATTTCTCTGGTAAGATTCAAGGTCCGCGTGCATAAAGTACAATCGATGCGGGGCCTTTCGAAAAAAAAATTATATGCACGCGTGCGAAATGAGAAGGGAGGAATCCTCTTTTAGAAAACCGGCGAGCATCTGCTGTCGAGCTATTTCAATACTTAATTCACCCTCGCCCTTTTTAATCGCTCGCGAAGCGAAGGTGTTTTTGCCCTCTTGTTACGTGCAAAGCCTGTGGGTTATTGTTAATTTCAAGACGGTGACCTTGTGTGGTTGTGGACTGTGGTTTTAGTCTACATTTATTGACAAGTACGTGTATGCGAGGTATGCCGCCTATTCACAAAAAGAGGAAATTATCCTTAATGAAAATATTTTTCACGGTCGATAATGCTGCAACTTTCAATGTTATCTATGAATTAAAGGGCGAATTTATCGACACACCTGTCGCGATCATCCGAGTGTACCTACTGTCCACTCTTCGTAGGTATATTATTATGCAATTTTACGCATAGGGAGTATAGGTCAGGGTTAAGCGGTGCTTATAAATATCGTACTCAACAGTGAGTAGACAACGCAATCTACACGCATGATTTGCGGGAAGTATAAAATCTGTTTCATTTCAAAATTCCTCCAACAGGTTTAACTGTTATTATAGAATTATTAATAAAATGCGTGTCGGTTACCGTACTTAGTCAACTTAAGGTATTAAATGTCAGGATATATTATCGAGATCGGTATTGCAGCGCCAAGTATTATATTTCCTATCTACCCTTGACGGAAGATATGTACCTGAAAAAGGTTGGCATTTTATGTAAGATAAAAATTATCTGTTAAGGACTAAAGAGGTTTATGTAGAATTAATTGCGAAGGTCAGGCCCGATTATTTATTTTGACTTGCCAACAGTTATCCACCTTATTTCTCCACGTACTCCTTCGTGAATACGCGACAAACTTGAAACTGGTAAAATAGCTCGTAGAATTAGATAAAGCACCTGTTTCCCATTAGTACGGATTATAAAAATAGCGTGAACGAAAAAATAAGTTCGGATTTGTTTACATCACGTGATTTACTATTCGATTAAATGAGAACAACTTACCAAGATCTGGGATGGAGCTGGACGGTTCTTCGTGTACTCTTTCGACCTTGATTTCGGTCTTTGGCTTTGGGGGTGGTGGTGGTGGGGGCGGTCGCATGGTCGTCGAAGCACCAGGTGATAACGAGGTTGATGTTACAAGGGGTGTCGTGTTAGGAACACGAAACTCCTTAACGTCGGAAAATTCCGTTTTAAATACCAGCGTCGTTGTTTGCATTATCACTTTTTTTTTTAGATATATTGCACTTTTGAACGACTCGTACAAAAATAAGTTAATCCCAAAGTCTCATGTTTATAAAAGAACTGTCAAATTGGTTGCCATGCAGTATGTGATGCGTTCGCGGGTTGAATGAAAGTGAAATGAAATTGAAATGCAGTTAAGTGTAGGGATGGCGCGCTTGCGCTGCACCCTTGGAGCCCTTTAGTCTGTCTGGCACATGCACTAAAAGTACCGACCCCCGAAGAAGGGTAAGTATTCGTCGTTGCGTATGTGGATGTTTCACTGAACGCGACTGTGAGGTAATGCGAGCAAATGCTGGCGCGAATGTGAGCGCTCGGCTCTTGCGTCGCACCGTGCTCGCGGTTGGCCTTGTCCTTGAAATCGGCTTCTGAACCCGGGGCAGCGCGGACAGCTTATCGATTTCAGTCCTCACTCCCTTTACGTCGCATTTATAACTCTGTTTTCACGCCGAATGAACTATTCAGGAATGATTAAAACAGTGTAAATAAAGATTCGAGATTCCTGCCTCCATCCATCACAATCCTTTTACAGTCGTCGCGAGTAGGTCAATTTGCCGATACAATAAATAATGCGCTTCTTTACTCCACTTCGTTTCCCTTTCAATTAATGCGATCCTATCAATCCTATGGACGCAAACCTAATCATTCTTTCATTAGACTAATTTCTAAGTACAAACGCAAATTTTCTGTAATGTCATATACCTACAGGGTGTTCCTAAATATGATGTAAATACGGAAGGAGCCAAGTCTTTAGCTTATTTTATAATTTATAACTATAAAAGCTCATATTAGGTCCACAAACGCTTCAACCAACCTACAGGGTGTCAGGTGTCACAATTTCACAGCTTCTTGTATAGGTATATACGAGGGTGTCTATCTATACAGGCTGATTCAAATTCGAGGGCCACCATGGGGATTTCGGGAACTATCTACTTTTAAATTTTACGTTTGACGTTTCGTCTTCACTTAACCATCATCAACTTTGGTTTTTCTTATGGTCTATGGAAGTAATTTGTACTGTTTGTGTCATTTGATAGAGGAGTGGGAGGGGGGGGGGTACACGGGTCTGTTGTGCAGTACGGTACGTTTTTCGGTAATTAAGGTACCTACCAGTTTCAAATTTTATGAAAGTAATTCAAAGTCACTTCGCGACATTTTGGTGAAGTTTTTGAATATTTCATTACATAAGGAATAAACCCCTAAAGCAGATCTAAAAAAGCATCTCGGTTTGACTCTACGGGGTCATTGGATTTGACCCATTTTCAATACCCGTATTATATCTGGCATATATAGCGTGGCAACCTAAAGAAAAAATATAACCACCCTCGGATAGATAATTAAAATCGGCATTAGATGTCACAAAAAATGCGTGCCTTAAGCCCTTTTTAAAAGTATAAAAGTTATAAATCGTTTTAACACGGCGAGTTCGTGATTATGACAGGCCAATCTTTATAGTGTAATTATTTCACCCTTTCGTGGTTGAAGTGAGATGATACTCAAAGGAACAATTTGTTGTAGTAGGTACCTAGCAAGTGAGACACGTCACTCCATGGCCAACCAGTTTTTACCAATTTTTAGGATTTTTAATTTAATTTTTAGGCTTGCACGAGACATCACAGTTGCCTACTTTTTTGTCATCCGAGGGATATTTCAATTATCTATCCGAGGATGTTTTCATTTTTCCTGTAGGATGAAATGGGGAGCAGGAATGGGGGTTTACAGTATAGTTGAATTCCGCAGTTCTAATTTAATAAGCGTGTACGTGAAACCATAAAACATTTTTTTGGACAGTAAAAGTTTATTTAAAAATAGAGGCTGATTAGCAAAAAAATAATGAACATGTGCGGTTTTAAAGGTTTATTCAAAACGATATGATTGTGGCGGGCTCTGTGACGTAATAAGCCCGACCAATCAGCTCCTAGAACCATTCAGATGACATAACGACTTGGCAATATTGCAGGAGAATGGCATTTATAACTTGCGTCATCTGTCACAGGCACTTGTCACTTTCGTGCTAGATGCAGTTAAACATCCCTCTCAAAACGTCAAATGTGACAAACGTCAGACCCTCGCGTAAGGTTGCCAGCTCACTTCTTCGTGATTGGTTGTAGGTTTGTGACGTATTTAGTCTGAAGCGTTTCAAATTCGGACTAAAAACACAGCTTTTCAATAATTTATGTTGGGTTTATTTTACTCGCAAATAAAAATTGAGGACACACGGGTCTTTTTATTTTTAATGTACTTTGTGGATCAGAAATAAAAAATGAAGGCGGGATGACCCCATTGCCGAAAATGTAATTTCCCATGTTCCCTACGTCGCGCCGTTAACTTGCCACACAGTATAGTTCAACTGTACAAAGTTTAAACCGAATAAGTTCAAGTGTTTGGCAGTTACTTATCGTGTTCACGTTCACGGACAGACGGACACCTTCGACTTTCCTATAAAGCTGGAAATTGCTTTGCACTGCCGGTTAATAATTAGTAATTAGTAATTTTTTGTACCTATGTTGCGGAATATTGGCATAACTCATAATTGACAAATATTGCGTGTAAGTGTACCCGCAGTTGAAGCTGGACTGCGATACCTGCGGATCCGTGGTTCGAATCTTGGTTCGGGCATTGATATTTGTAAATGTATAGTGGTTTGGGTTGGTAGAGCAGCCTTCGCTGAAATCCCGCCCACTCAAACATAAAGGCATAAACAAAATAAAAATAAATCAGAAATTGTTATTTAACTAATTTGTAAACCAGTATAAATTTTAAATTTAATAAACGTCAAAGGCAAGTAATTAAACGTGATCGCTGTTTTTTTAGGTAATTCCAAGGCATATCTGATTTATTGTAAAATTAACCTTTTTATTTTGTTGATTTCTACGGTTTTGAAAAACGGAAAATTATAAGTAATAGTGTGAACAGATGCAGAATTTTTTTCTCTAAAAAAATGTATTTAGACTTTTGCTCTATAATAATTTGGGGAGCTAGTAATTGACTATAAAGAAATTACCATTGAAATCCCCATGCTGCGTCGCGCTAGGCACCACCCCATACCTATATCTAGTGGGTAACAATTTTAAATCTTTAAATAATAATTTGATAAATCATACAATTATTTGCAATTAAGTTTTGTTTTTCATTTCAATCATTTATTCATATCTTCCAATCTGTATTTGAGAACACGGAGAAAGAGATAAGATTAAGGTAAATGTAGTTCCGTGGAAGCGCAAGGGTGGGGCGGAGGCTTAGTTTCTCCTCCCCTCTTCCAACCGAAAACTGAGCTCCTAAATTGATAAATGACAAGACAAATAGATATGGCAAAAATATGATTCATTGAAATGTAGTATAGTTCAAATTTTGATGTTTGCAGTAGAAATTAGTAGAAAATGAGTACAAAATTATGGCACAAAATCTGGGACAATTATGACACAAACATTACTTGGGCTTGTGGCTCTTTAATGGAAATGATTCTGAAAATGACCGAAATTTGGTACTAAAATTTTGATAGATAAAGAAGTTGTAACGAAATTCTCGTTTTGATTTGCACCCTACACAATAAACGTCAAAATAGTCCTAAATTAGTGCCAATGAACCAATTTGGTTTGTTAAGTGCAAAAGTTAAAATTTAAACGGTTTAGTAATAATTTATTATAGAAGCAGCTAAAAGCTCAACTCCTCTCTGTGTTACATAGGCTCAGTTTGGTTTGATAAAAAATAATGACAATTCTGTTCGTTATAATTCGATTTATGCTTGTGTTTGTTCTATGAAATCTCTAAAGATTGTTTCACATTTAAAATCATGAAGTTTCTTAAATTTTAGCATCGCAATTGTGAGTATGTTTGCGACCCAATTCAAAAAATATAATCGGCATTAGTTTACTATTCGTAATCCGCCTATAGTAATTTGAATAAAAACTGACAACAGAATGCACAACGTGGCGTAGGTTTCACAATCTCCTGTAGCTTATTATGCCTACATTTGGCTTATTAGGCAGAAGTTCAATATTTGTGGGATGATTAAATGCGTAGGAACGCCGCTGTGGGTTTCGAAATGGAAGGGATGTAAATCTCACCTTGACCCTGAGTAACTCTCAAGTACTCTCGCTCTCGCCCGGGCTTCACATCGCTTGATTTGACCTACAAAAGTAACGTCCCATACATTTTCTCAACTGAAGTACATTCCATTTGAAGCTCCTAATTGTTTTGCCACATTCATTTTAGTGAACCGTATTTGCTAATAAAGAATTTGGAATGAACCCAATTTTCTTTTTCAAATTTCTGCGCTTATTATATTGTAATGTAGGTACCTTTTTGCACTAAGCCACAATATTCAACTCCTCTATCGATTAAATTTATTAACCGACACTTCCAGTACCTCGAATTAAATAATTCTGTTGGACAGTCAAAGGGCGTTGAGACATTGTAGATGCGTGCAATTTCAGAATATTCAATGACATTGCTTAAGATAACAATGAATCGGTCTCATGATTATTGAGTAATTATCAGTTTGGAATTTTGCACAAGGTCCAGTTAACCTTTTTATTGATAAAAGATATGCCATGTACTGTTTTTTTTTAGTTCAATGTTGTAACTGAGGATGTTCGTTAACTGCAAATAAATAAAAGAGGGCCATGAAACACTTAACACATCTCCTATTCAAATTAGATATTTTGAATTTTCGATATTTTTATGAAAATGACTTGTACCTATTTCTGTAAATGTTCTTTGGTTTATATTTACCTACTGACACAATAATCGTACATTTATAGATAGAGAGTATTGTAAATATGTATGCAATAAAAAATAATCTGGCAGTTTCAATGTCAGACGGTACAACCGGTCATTGCTCCCTCTATCTCTCTCTGTATGTACTCATATCTTGCTCAACCAATCTATAGTTACTAAAAACAAAGTCACCAATTGACCTATCAAATCAAGGCTGTAGAAAAATGCCCTTATTGCCACAACAACTTTAACGTACCTATTTCTGTTGTTTTAGCCGATCAATTCATCTACAATGTGCATGAACTAATCGCGTAGGTACTCAAAAACTGTGCATTTCAAGTTTTTAGAATTCTGATATGGCCGTTCAACAATTTGTTCTGATCATTGATGTGTTTGGTACTTGTACCTGTCACAAAAGCGTATACATTGCGTAACACAATAGTAATAGTAATAAATTAATAATAAGAAACCTTGGTATCTGGTTCTCAATCGTTTATGGACGGGGCCAGCGCAAAGGCAACATTCGAAAAGCGTATGAAAAAGGAAAGGAAGTCAACTGTCAATCTTTCTCTTTTTAACTTCATTGTTGCATTTTTTCCTATTTCTACGGTTTTTTTTACAAATAAGTCAGTATTGCGGTTGAATTTTTGTAAAAACATTTATTGACAGTTCACATTAAACTATACGTTAACCTATCAACGGCTCTCCTTTCATTCTAGAAAAAGAAACCCACAGTCAATTATTACTTGAACAATTATTTATTTGATAGCCCGTTGGTATTTGCGACAAGGTTCGCAGTTGATAGCTTTTGAATGCAAGACAGATTTTAAATACGTTAATAATGTTTCCATCTCCATTTGTTCCGAATATGAATTAAATTTAGTAGGTACTAATTATTATTAAAGGCTAATTTGTACCCATGGCCATAAAATTAGAATTTGTGAATGGATGAGGAAATGTGAACTAAGGATTCGTATCATGAAAGCTTTTAATGAGTAAAATTCTTGTGATTTTAACCATAATTTCAGGCTGCGTTTAAATTTGGTTAATGATTGCTTAGTTGTTATTTAATCAGGCAGATGATTGAAGATTTTGATGCCTATATAGGAAGGACAATTTTGTAAAAGCGATAGGTGTACTTTTGGAACTTGGAAGTCTTAATTGAGTATTTGACCTAAGGGATTGTTTGTTTTTGAAAATGATTATAGATATTTTATAGACATAAAGGCTCGTTAAGGAAAATATATTTAGCGATTTAAATCTTTTTCTGCATCAAGTGTCGCGTTTGCCTATATACAGTAAAGTTCTAATTGCTTGTTTTTGTAACTTAAACGCGGCGTTAGCGTGAACACTATTTCCCTAAAATTCTAACCCATATGCAAGCATACTTTCAAATGCAGAGTAATATACAATCTTCGCCATTGCTGTTGCTATACTGTCTCTTATCCTCCTCATTTGGTATACGGCCTTTGCTAGTTTTGGACATGAATTAGTGACCACGATAAATTTTCATCTATTGTCATCTAAGAATTTTGTGTTATCTACAGATTGAATTATGTATCTGATTTCCAACATTTAAATGGAAGTCGAACTGTGCTTTAGAAGTTTTAAGTTTAAGTTGACATATGTAAACATGATGACAGATAGGTACGCAAAGGGAAAGTAGAACATATGTTTACCCCCCCCCCTACAGTTTAACTTGGCACCACTAAAGGCATGCGTATGCAAAATCTGAGACCAATTGGTTGTCGTATGTAAAAGTTATGCACGTTTTACTTTCAAAAACAGCACCTCACGAAATCATTCATGGGGGGGGGGGGGGGGCTTTTAGACAGCGAAATGGCCGTCTTCAGGAAAATATTCAATCCCGTTTTGTAGTATTGTAATGAAGTTGTGGGAAACTATAGCAAAAAGATTTTTTTTTTATTCTCTTTACTTCAGTTTTAAACTTTTAGTAGACTGAAATTTCATCTGTCATTCGTAATTTTGATTTGTAACGGTTCCACAAACTTTCACACGGAAAGGAAGTTACATATTTTCATTGCAAAATGTCGTTTTATATGAATTTAGGTATCACAAAATGAAGTAATTATCTAGCTATATAGAAAACGTTAAAGTTCAATGAAATAACAGCGCTAGGATTTATAATTTTCCCAAAAATAAAAGGTAACCAGAAGGGGGGGGGGGTGAAAAATTAGCCTACTGACAATCGAAAAAAACTCACTGTATACTTCGCGTGAAAACAGAATGAAATTTTTGTGAAGATTATTTTTTTCAAAGAAAAGAGTCCATATTTACGCCTACGGCCTTCCGTTGGGCCTAACAGCTTTCGGTACGTCTCATTGAAGGCGGAATGTTACAGGTTTCCTCGTTGGATAATTGTTCATTTGTCATTTTTGGATATGATCATCCCCATATTTTAAAAAAATGTTAGGATTGGCAGTTTTGAATTTTGTGATTGTATGGCATCAATTTAAAGTATATGTGTTTAAACTAATAAAAGACCTTCAGCTGAAATCCCAAGTTATCTTGACCTTGTTTTCGTAACAGATTATTACTTAAAAGATAGTAATAAACAATTTAAAATATAAAAGAAGGAGAAAGTTACCACATATAGAAAATCTCGGTGTAGAATGAATAAAATAACCATTCTGGTATATAACAAGTGACCCTGAAATTATTATGTGCATTGATATTTTTTTCAATCTTCAGTTGGTGTTGACAGAATATTGTGCCATAAAACACACTAACCCATTATTTATAAAGGGAGATAAAAGTAGATACGACTAATGTAAATATTTTGTGATATCATAAGGTCGGTAACCGCTGAATTCATTGAATTTTTAACCTCATTTCTTTCCAAGAATCCATTTGTATTAAATTTAAAAATGAACGCGCCCTATCGACTGCGATGAGTTCATTTTCAGTCGCAAACAAGGATTTAAAACGTCTGTAGTCGATTTGATAACATTAGCAAGAATTTTAGCCTTTTTTTTAACGTTAATTTTCTGTCGTAGTTATACGCGACCTTTATTTCAGCAGACGCTGGCGTCGCTCTGTTGGGGAAAGGAAATGGTAAGCGCCGCGGCGCAGGAGCACGGAGGGCGACGTCCTTGGCCGAGTGTTAGGGTGAATGGCCAAGTGTAGTAGTTTCGTCGTCTGCAACCGCAGAAAATTTATAGGTCTGTATGCGTTATACGCAAACGCACAATAAATTGATAACGTGAACTAAAATATGCAATTAAAATAGGCACCGCACAGTAAATTAAATTACGAGTTACTCTCTTGGCAAGTTGGAAATTTCGCTTCCACGTTTTTACCACTGCTGATTGAATAACGTCTAGACAGAACGGGAAGGGGTTTGATGAAAATGAGGTTAGAGGAAAAAGGAGGTTAGATAGCAATAAAGGACACATAAGTAAATCAATTAATACGATTGCCTTATAGGAATTAATTTAATTTCAAACTATCGATGAAAAATTGTTTTCCTCATTTAAAGAAGAGAGGAAGGGTTGTTAGCTGGAGATGCGGGCGTAAATGCTAAAACCAAAGCAAACCTTCCACTAAAATAAAACCATTATACTTCACCCCAATCATAAATGGAAGTATTTTGCAATTTTTGTTTTTTTTAAATCAAAATCAAATTAAAATTGGTGGATCTTTTTAGAGTAAAAGCCTTGTAGTTGTTGTGCTCGCTGATGATGACAGCTTTACTATCGAAACCTGGTTGTTTTTTTTTGTGGCATTTCAGTTTGAGTTCTTTTAGCGGTTAGTTCTAATTTTCCAATTGCTTATTATAGTGTTACCTTCCAAACTGCAATAAAGTCAAAATGATTGTCGCATTTCATCAATCGTCAACTTTGTAATGAATAGGTAATGGTTATCCAAATGTCTAGAATTTGAAAGTTTAGTCATCCAGTGTATTTCAAGCATGAGAGAGATAAGGAAAATTAAAATTTCCCGATGTTTACCAGCCCTCTCAGACAATTGTCCCCTAACATTACAGTAACTGATGGGGTGACTTCGACGCGTCCTAATTTTAAAAAGAACACCATCTCTAATGCCGTTTCAGTCTAGACTCCCACCTTCTTCGTGATTTTCTCTCTCCTGTCTGCGCAAAAAATAGAAATGCATTAATTTTTGCACCCCCTCCCCAGTTCAGGTCATTAACCAATATTATTAATTAATTACTAGCTAGTTACAGTGCACTTTGAAGTATTTTTTAAAAGTAACGAGTACGTAGTAAACTCATCTGTCCATTCGAATACTAAATATATTATATGAATCATGGGGTTTAATACGCGGTCATATTTCAGGTCACGCCCGCGAATGAAGAAGTTAAAAGCCAACCACCTGCACTACTCTCTCTATATAAGGTCGGGGTCATGACATGACGAGCCATATCGGGTGCATCCCTATAGCAACCCTCCAAGTTAAGTCTACCTTTTTTCGATTCGTAAAATCATCCTTCTTGCGTTTATGCAATAAGACTGCCA
The DNA here is from genome assembly GCF_008802855.1 of Photinus pyralis. Taxonomy (NCBI): domain Eukaryota; kingdom Metazoa; phylum Arthropoda; class Insecta; order Coleoptera; family Lampyridae; genus Photinus; species Photinus pyralis. Next base: position 10,562,885 of record NW_022170738.1, read on the forward strand.
CCGTAACTAGCAATTTCATAGCGAATACGTATACCTATCGTATCTGTAGAGAATTCCACAAAGGTACGGATCAATAAAACCAAAATTAAAATTGTTTAATTTGTTAGGAATTCGTCTGGCTGTAACTCCACATAACGCCAAATTATTTTACACTTCCGAGACGTATAGAAAACAAAATTGCAGTAAATACACCTGCAACTGTAATAGGGGTAAATTTCCATGGAATGGGGCAGACGTCGCCGCCGTCGGTCGGTTCGGTTAGGAATCCTCTACCGTCGCATTGATCCATACTCGAGACGAGTATGGAGGTATATTTTGTTTGTGAGTTGGATGGAAAATGGAAATCGAATAGAAGTGTTATGAAGTTGTAGGTCGTCGAACGTTGTGCAGGACATTGCCCGATTACCTTCTTTTTCAGGAGTAATAATAAAATATCAGTAATTAGTAATGAGACTATGCCAAGGTGCCTAAATATAAGTAAAATAAAAGGATTTATAAAACATCTGTCGTTCTTTAAGTGTATAAATTTTGTCGTAAGGTACCTATATTATGAGACAATTACTTACAACATACCGCGTAACATCTGCGAATTCGGTCGTTCATTGAACTATTTCCTTCAGATTTATATTATATGCCTGTACACGCGTTAGTTCTACAATTAGCTATTGTCGGCCCACTTTTAAACTTTAAGTTTTTTTGAAAACAGTTTTTTTGTGTATAAGATGTGAGTTCAAGGCATGTGTGTAAATTGTCCAAATTGTATATATCACAATCATTAGAGCTCATCCAACAAACTTAGTTTCATTGGTGCAATTCTGTAAATTTGTGTGACATACATTTGTAAAATTAAGGCAATTTTAAATAGGTCAAGCATTATCGCTTGTGTTATGTGTAAAACTCGAGCGAGAATTTTTGGCATTTTACTAGAATGTCTCCTTTCCAAAACCGGCGAGCGAGGGTTTAGAAGGGCTTAGAAGAGCATTGGGAATTATTCGATTCCTTTGTAAGTTGTTCCTAACCTTTGGAAAAAGCCCCTAACAGACTCTGGGTATGGATTTTAGAGGGTTTTTGCGTCTTTCCAGAATTGTCTACGCTATTTCCCTAATTTTACATTAGATAATGGTTTTTAAATTAACCCAATTGTTATAAGTAGCCGTGAGCGCAACGTATATTATAAAACCCCTTTCGGTTCGGCCGATCAGATGTAGGTAGATTTCTTTAACCGCTGTAACATATAAAAGTGTCCGCCAGCCATTTTGTTCCAGTGTGGCGGAATTGCATTCACGAACTTAAAATAATAAAACTACTATATAATTTACTGTTCACACGTTACTAAAATTAAAATTAGACATAGGTACAATGAAAATGAAAAATGGACGTTAGGTGTTAGTCAACCTCCATAAGGGGGCGATATGCCACAAAAGGTTGGGAACCGCTGGAGTGTTGTACCTACCTCATTTATTTATTTACAATTAATTTATAACAGTTAATTATTATATGTCACTAACTTCTACACAATTTATAACATGTAAATATATCACATACGAGTGCAACTTCACTAACAAGCATTTCCGCATAGATGTTGAAACTTCGATTAATCACGGTTCAATTTTCTTACGCGCCAATTAATTGAAAAGGCAAAATAAGGCAAAATAACGAGCGAACAAAAATGAGTTGCTGTCAAGTCGCCTTTGGAAGTTCTTCCCATGTAAACAAAAATTCCAAAGGTGACTCGACAGCAACTTTTTCATCACATGGTAGTTTAATATTTAAGTCAGAAAGCTTATTATTTTGGCGTAGTACGCGTTGACAAAATGTCAAAATGATTCTTTGATGGTTCTTTAAATGACATACCTAATAAACAATCATATTGTGCCACATCATTGTATTCGTATTAAAAAATGCTACTCGTACAGTATGTACTTTTTTCCGGTCCAGATAAAAATGTAAAATTGATGATGATTTCTCAAAGACGAACCGTAGCAGTGAAAATCTGTGGGTACCATCTTGTAGAGCTTCAAAGTGCCTATGAGGAGGTGTTATTTGTTTTTGATATTATTTCAAAAATGAAAACGAATATAGTTAATTTCTGTCTTTTTTAATATCTTCGGCACTGATCGGAATTTTCCAATTTTTAAAACATCATTTTACTAAGCCCTAAAGTACGCAACTTTTTTCTAATTTAACCGACTGTGTATTTCTTATGGTTTCCGATTACTGAATAAATATACCTAGATCCCCAATCAAGAAACAGGTGTTAGACAATTTAGTTTTTTCACTATTTATTAAGTAGGCATATACTTAGGGATTTACATGTATTGTTTTTTCCCTATGCCTACTTTTAAATGACAAAATTCTTCTGAAGGGCGCTTAATTGTATGCAACCGAAATAACATCTTAAAACAAATATGGATCTGTCTGTCACGTTAATTAATTTGAATATCGTTGCTTTCACTTCCGCATTTTTATTTTCGTTCGTGTGCGTTCAATTGAAGAAAAAGTTGATATTTTCTTAATTGGTACAGTACGGGTAGAATGGCGATATAGATACTCGTCTGTAACAAAGAGGGTCCCTATAATTTGAATGGAACTCGAGGTATTGGCAAATGTAATTCCCGTCTATCGACATAACAATTTAAGCAAAAATAGGCAAGCAATAGGTTCACAAAGCCAACCAACAGCCAAAGACGCAATTTTTAACAGTTTAAGGAGCGCAAGAGATTTATTTTCTGTTAAGTCAAAGCAACAATATTCACACTAATTAATAAGACAGCCAGATGTTTATTTGTTTTAAAAAGATATTTTGGATGCATAAAATTAGACGCCCTTCAGAAGAGATTTTTGTCTTTTGAAAGTAGACATAAGGAAAATCAATATACATAAATCTCTATGTCTACGTCTAAATGAATATCACTGTATATACCACGGTAGAGAAGTCTATTATTGCCTGAGCACCAAGATTTCCCGTACTATTGCTCAGGCAATAGTACTAGATTTCTCTACTTTCGTATATACCTAATGTACTATTACTTTACATTGTATTTAACGGATCAAAATAAGTAACGGGCTTTCAATAATTGTTGTAGTTGGCTGTGCTGTAGTTTGTCTTTCTAGCATGTACGTGGAGTCGTAGATAATAAAAGTTCGTATGCTTTGATGTCAACTGTAAATGTTACCAAAAAACACGAGCGGCTACAGAGAGTGATTGCGGTGACGTTAGACATGCATCTTTTTTCAGTTATTTGTAGGTTCCAGATTGTTTGTTTAACTTTTTTTGATGTACAAACTAATACAAAAATTCCCAATGAAGCTAGACGGATTGTCTTATAAACTCGATCAAACAAAAACAGTCATGTAGGTAATAATTTTTGTTCTGTGACAACGGCCACAATCACAATCGAATTTTTGTTATGATGACATTCGTTTTTGCGGTCAAATTGCTTTGTTTTTATGTTATTAGTGTGAACAAAGCCAACTGCATATATAAGATATTATCACTTGATCACGTGAACATAATAATATAAAGAGAAAGAATTACTTAACGCGCGGCATTAACCACTTTCGCTTTTATTTTCACTATGGGATCTTTACCTACTTTCGCTTTTATGTAGAAAATGAAGTGTGAATGCTTTCTAGAGTCCGTCTCCGTATATAAAAACAATGAATGGTCGAATACTTTATTCAATGCACAGTGAAAGAAGTAATACATTAATACATAATTATATATGTACTTAACTTCACAAAAAAAAACAGAGGAACGTTGATAACATGTTTAAAAATACATCGAACGAAAGGCGATTTTCATGAATGTAAAATTACAATCTTTAGGGGCGATCACAGTTGTAGTTCTGTAACCTGTCTCCGGACTATTTGCACTATAATTATTAAACCGAACTTTTCCTTATCCGGCCGGTTCAGAGTATTTAGAGTAAACAACCGAATAACCTTGGCCTTGTCTATTTAAAGTTATCGTTATCAACTAGATAAACGTGCTCTAAATATGCTTGTTAACTGTTAATGTACGTCATTACAAATTTTGTCATCAAAATCAAAAGTTTCTATAATACACAAAGGCTGCTCCAATTATATCAGATCAATTACTAGTAAAATTAGTTTTTTTTTTGGATGCGATAGAAAATGCTCAAATTATAGAAAACAGGTATTTGTAGGTGTCCGGAATAAACGATAGAAAATCCTTTAAAGTGCCATTTGCAATTTCAATGCCCTATTGGAAAATATCAATTGATTTCTCATGGGCGTGAATTTGTCGTACACAAACTGAACGACTGGATGGTATTCTATGACTATGGTAGTTTATTCTTCTCAGTTTTGAGTACTTGATAATGATGAGAATGGAAGGCCCTACACTAAATATAAATAGACTAATATCAAAGAATGAAAGAACACCAGATAATATCAGAGATTCCTAGGAAATATCATCTGACTTTATATGTATGTAAGCCTACGTAGCCAAAAAAACAAAATGTTAACTTGAGTTTGTGATTTTAAGATACAGTTGTTGATCAAATGATCACTTTAGGTTTTGGTAATTTCTGGTGTTATGTATAGTGTTCCCTGATGTACAAATCAAGTAGCATCTTTTTTTATACTTAATAATTAATATACCTCCATCAATATATTTGACAGGACGTCTGAGGGCATAATGAGATGACAGTCCATTATGCCCTCTCATTACGTACTCGGAAGTCAATTATATATCTCATATGACAGGTACAATAATTGGCATATAATGGGCAAATGGAAAATACACAACAATTCCGTTCCAAAAATACGCGGTGAGTGGATTTTACTTTTTTTTAGTAAAAAAAACAGAAACCCTTTATTTTGACTGTTGCAGGAACCATATATTGTTAATTGCCAAACGTGATCGCAAAAAGTTTTTTTTAATTTCTTCTAAAAGTTCCATTGGCATCTTTTTCTTGGCAAACCTAATCAATCCTACACAAATAACTATCCCCTTGTCGAGCCAAGTCGGCAATAGTTGACATTAGGAAAAGCATTAGGAGTTCGCATGTTTATAATTACATATTATAGGCCTACCTATACCTACCAAGTGAAACATTTTTCATGGACAGTTATAATTTTTCAAAATCGTAGTTCGTAAAATGGCGGTGACGTCAACGCACAAATAATGTAACACGATTAATTTGACCCTGTCAATTCAGATCTAATTTCAAATGTGCAGTGCAAGATTCTTGTATGTCCTTGACCCGTAGGATGGTAAGGCAATGGCCGAAGAAGGCGCTAGAAAAAGCTACTTTAATTCGCTACCACTTACATTCCGTTGGGCATTCACCTGTTTTACTCTTGATATTTGACGTAACAAGTTCTGCAAACGTCTCACAAGGGCGCCCAACAAATCTCTTTAATTAGGAAAAAAAACAAGTTCGTTGATTTTTAGCACTTAAACTGTACATTCTTGTCAATTTATTTATTAAAAACGCGAGAAGAAAAATAAATGTTTTTAACGGCCAAGGCTAAATGCTGTGATGTTCATTTAAAAATAGAAAAATTTGTCCTTTCTATAAATACGTAGGTACCTACATTTGTCGAGTTCTCATCTCGTTTCTTTTAGTTTTACTTCTTATTATCGAGTTGTGTTTTAACAGGCAACGGACTGACGACTTTCTTGGTTGGTTCACTGCAATTGAAAAGATAAACAGAAAGATGCATTTGCTAAACTTACCTTGAACTTGAACGCATTGCATTGAAGTCAATGTACTTTTTGTTGTACAGCATGGTTTCTTCCAAGCTAATTTACTTGTATATAATGTACACGTTAATGGTAAGTACAGTAACGGTGATATTAAGTACCTTTTGCGTAAACCTTTACTGACCGCAGTTGCATTTGCGTCAATAAACTGCGATTGTGAAATGTGGGCCGGAAGAATCACGTCTACGTTCCAAAATGAAGTTGTCTTTCAAACCGCTTTTTCTAGTCGGCGAAAACCTTTTTTTGTTTTAAAACAATAGCTGCTGTTAGCAACTATGTATATAACTAAATAAATATTTTTTGACTTTCTCTTCTCTGAATATCAAATTTCATTCAATTTAATCCACCGTGCATTTTCTTTAAACTTTACGGGGCTACGATCTGCTGATCGGTATATGCAAGGGGTCACGGGAAGTTCACCCAATTCAATTTACCGAAATCTTTTTGCCGAATTACAATTCCTGAAAGAGTTGACTCATCGAAACAAAAATTCACCGAACTTCAGGTGATCGGAAGATAATTCGCCGAATTACTGTCATGAGATGTAGTCATGCAGTAATGAAAAATTAAAAGAGAAATAATATTTATTAACCAACTGAAATAAACGTAACAGTTATCAAAATTTTACTGTAAATATACGTATACCTTATATTATACTATGCGATCAAAAATGAGTTGCTGTCGGGTTACCTTTGGAATTTTTGTTTACATGGGAAATCGTACTTCACTTGAACTTCCAAAGGCGACTCGACAGCAACTCATTTTTGATCGCCCGTTATTACATTAGTATTATAAGTAGGTGAAATTCACAATAATGATAGCTCGTGATCGCTACTTGAATTTTTGATATATTCCCACTTTCAACAAATTTTGCCTTCACTTCCTTTTTTTTAAAATTAACACATTCACAAAATTCTTTTCCTTTTCCACTGTCAACAAACTGCAGTTCCATATTCTTAGCGTATTTGCAAATTTCCAAACTGTGTAATAACAATTTTCTTGAAGAATATAATATTAGATTTTGTGAAGTGAGCATTTCATAGGGTAGATTAATCAAAATAGACCCATAGCTAATTACCCACATTATTTACGGAGAAATAATGGCGTTTTTGTAAGGAGAGATTAACGTTGGTGAATACCTACATAATTAACAAAGGAAATTAGTTACTAAGAATTACGGGGCCATTACAAAATAGAAAATAATTGCATATTAAAAAGAAAGTTCGTACATTACACCTTTTAATGAATATCTACCAACCTATCAGAAAATCTCGGTCGATCAATTGAAGCTCGGTGAATTTTCCTTTTGAGAAATTGATATTTGGATAAAACTGCAATAAATTCGACAAAAAGAGTTCGGTGAACTGAATTTGGTGAACTTTCCGGTACCGATTTGCAGGGTGGCTCAATAAAAAGAAAATGAGGTATGTATGTATTTCCGTAAAATACTTGAATATGGGAAGCCATTCCTTTCCTAAATTTTGGACTGTAATTTGTTTCGATGTGATTACTAATAGATGGAGGGCTATTTTGGCCTGGCAAAAATTCTGAGGAACGTGGGAAAATATTTCGGCAGTTGGCCCGGGTCAAATTTTGTACTGTAATATGTAATTTATTTATTTATTTATTATCCCTCTCTTGTTCTGGGCCCTCAACATGCGCCCAATGACTGAGTGACCCGCAGCTTTTTAGAGGTGCCCCAGCAGAAGATCACAACTCCGGTATTTACTTTACGAATTGGGAAAACTGCAGGAAAACCTAATTCGGAGTAGCCGGCAGAATGTTCGAAATTGATCTCAGGAAATTCCCATCTCTGCCACAGAAATTCTTACACCGTTTTACTTATTGAATTCAATCTCTAACTAGAATGGGTCGAACATCCAATATGGGTCCAGCGTCCAAGATGGCGGCCCACCATCTTATATGGGTTCAAAGATTGATTTTTGATGGGTCCAATGTCAATGTCAAAATTACCCCGGGCCAATTGCCAAAATATTTTCCCCCGGTCTCCGGAATTTTCCCACGCTGCGGTATCGCTACATCTACTATTCCCTCACCCGACCGAACAAAAATGTTTGGGTCACCACGTACCTCATTGCATGTTGTTATCACCTGTCATCCTGGCTTTATTTTGCATTTATGATCTACATATATAAAAGAAAAGTACAGGGTGTAAATCGAAAAGTGGAACATAGGCGTTTAACATGGGAAATGACTTTTTCTTTGCGCAAACGTTTCCTAATTTTTTACGCAAAAATACTTCAAATAAAAGTTATAGAGATATAAATTCGGCATCTAAATCGTGTGAAACGATTATTCTACCTCTTCTTTTACGCGAAAAAATTAATTATAAAGATTCTGTTTTCACGAGTTTTTAGTCTAAGTAGCCATGGACTATGATAAAAGAAAAACATAGTCCATGGCTACTTAGACGCCGACTTTTGAAAATTCCAAAAGGGACACAAGCACAACCGCTTCTACTAAAAACTTGACATTCAATATAAGACCTTTCAATAAACATGGGTCATTTTGTTCACAAAATTCACATAAAATCATAGGAGACTATTAAAAAAAAGTCCAAAGAAAATGGCATCAATTGAATGAAATGGGAATCAGTCAGATAGCTATTATAGGAACATGTAATATCAAAATATGTTAATTTTGATTCTCTATCATGCAGCATTACAAAAATTGAGTTTTTAGTCTTTGAAGTTTTTTAAGTTTGAACCTCCATAGGTCGTACGCAACTTAACTGTTTTTAAGTAGGTACACTAAAAAAGAAGTCCTATTCTTTCTCTGTTCACTGGTATAAATGGGTTGGCATAACAACAATCGTTTTCAACTAATCAATTTTCAAACCGTAAGTCCCGCCTGCATCCGTCATTTTTTTCAAAGTCAAAGTAACTTAAAAACCACAAATTGTAGAAATCGACATGTGGGTATCAAAAGAACTGAAATTTCACGTTGAATGCAAAAATGCAGCGACGCATAATGGGAGAGAGGTAAATTTACTCATCTATAATAAATTCTATACTGCGATTCTTACTTAAAGTGCACTGTGTAAAGCATAGGGTGAACTTGGTAGTCATTTTTTTGGAATCGTATTTTCCAAAAACGGCAAGACGTGTACAATGACAATTAATTTTGGTGCGTTGAACTAGGTTCCTACACATATTGTATTCATTCATTTTCGCGCTTCATATTTTGCACGACTACCTTCACGGGAGTAAATTAAAAGGCTGTCACATTCGGATAAGGCCGAAATAATTATGTTATTTAAACATATAATGAAGATTTGTTTATATTTTCCAATTTTCAAGAGCAGATCCCCCTCCTACTATATGGGCATTATGGCTCTGTTATTGAGCAACATAAATTTAGGAAATGTTATTTAATGGTAGCCATCCTGAATTTTCAAATGCATGCTACGCAGGCTTTGCAAAATTCCGGTTCTTGGTATGGAGGCAATACCAATACTAATAATTGCTAATTTCTCGTGCAAATACCACGTTATCTTTACAGTGGTTAATTCTTAATGGCTGTGCGAAAATAGCAACGTATTCTTTTCGGTCTATTCACGTAGACAAGGCGGTGCGCATCTGTAGAGTGTGGAACGAGGTCAATCGGCAGCGTCGGGTCAGGGCGCTGACCTTGGGAGGAGAGTCGAGGGTGGCGTTGTACATGGCATCGCCCTACCTTGAACGAGACGTCGCTTATTGATCGGTGCGGTGCGCGCTACGCGTTCGTTTTATTATAAGTATAGCATTGCAAAAACATTTCCGCAATAAAGATTGCACGTGTATCATTTTCTTCTCATTGTCTTACACATGTGCATGCCCATTATTGTTAGCAACAATTCCCATTAATGAAATTGACAAATTGTTCCTCTCACTCGCCCAAAATACCGTTGCGCAATTCTAGTTTTTGAGGTTAACATTCAAGGGTAGAGGGTCAAGGGCCTTAAAATGTGCGTGCTTTTTGGCACGAATTTACTAAATGCGTTATTTAGATACGGACGATGGAAATAAGGAGGTTAAGAAACTATACATTTTTAAAAGTGACTACGAAAATTTAAGTTTCTTTTATAGTGAGGAAAAAAAATAAACGAAAATTATAAATAGGCAAACGAAGAAATGGCGTTGCGCACGCAAGTCACCTTGCGTTGTTTTCAATTTCGAGTGAATGAACTATGGAGGGCATGCCTACACCACTAATAGACATTTTAAAATAACTGATCTCATTCTAAGTTTAAATACCGACTCTAGTAAAAGTAATACATATATAAAAACATCATCATGTTAACACGAATCTAGAAGTTCATACAAAAGATCAATTAATATTTTCCTCGCGTATTTGTATTTATCCACTGACAGTCTAGTTAACGGTGCACGTTATACAGGGTGGCGGTTTTTTCCGTGAGTAATATACAGTATTTTGAGGCTAAATTGAATCGGCCTATTGTCTTTTATGATCTATTTTTTTAGGCTGCAGAGCCTAATCAAAGAAACACCAAATAGCCTTTTTTTCAACCCTCATAGTTTCAATATTATAAGATCGCAGAAGAAATCTTTCCCTTTCACCCACACACACACCCCATTTCAAGCACAATCTTCCCTAAAAGATAGAAAGTTGTTCTAATCAATCTGTGCAAATAAGGTTACTCATGGAAAAAAATTGAGTTTAACAGTACTAAAAAAACTTTTGAACTGTACATATTTGGAATTCTACTCGAGTAAAGATAGATACATTTTTTTTTCAAATAACTTCAATGTTGTTAAAAAACTAGAAAGGCGTGCGATACTTTGATTTGTTTAAACCAGGGTTTAAACAAAAATACTAAAGTAAGTTTATATTTAAGAAGCTGTGGTCTGCAAGGTAATATTATTTAAGCGAATTACACCAATAAAATGTTGATCGCGGTCTTGCGTGCGTATGAGTTTATTTTCCACATGTGGAAATTGCATTTTAAATATGTACCTACAAGCATTTTTCTTTTGAGCAGAATATAAGGAATGCACTGCATATACGTTGTTGCTTCCATAGACGTTTCGACACCGTACTTCTCTATCCCATCCTTAGGTATCTTATGAAAAAATAACTCCTTGGCTAGGGTTTAATTAGAAGTAATGAAAAAGCAAAAATTTGTACTTTCGAAATTTTTGACACTAAAAAAGTATCTCCTAGCAATCCTAGCCTAGGCGCTATATTTCATAACACAAGGTAACAGACTCCACACAAATTACTAGAAGTGCGTACCTATGATAAAATACGCAACTAAAAAGTTAATTAAGAAAATGCAGAAATGGATTGCTGATCCAGTTGATTTCCTACTTATTTTTTGTGTAAGCGTAAGATTAAGTTTTGCTCCGGTAAATGTGCCTCGGAAAATTCGCTCTTGAAATGTTTCGGAACCGAAATATACCTACTTATCCTTAAAAAAACTTGTCGCCTACTAATCTCCTCCAAGAAAAAACGCTCTTTTGCTATAATAGTCCAAAAAGAAATTCGCTATCAATCGTATTTTCTATTATAGAAAAACGAAACTAGGGTAAATGGGTAAAAGTGATCAAAGTTTCTCATTTCGAGACACTCAAAATGTAATTCAAGAGTTTTGTATTCCTTTATCAAAGATGTATAAACAAAAATTCCTATAGTAAAATTAATGGTTTTTTTTCATTTCAATCAAGTAGGTTTTGATTTTAATAGCCACCTTAAAAATTAATTATTGTTTAGTCGTTCATAAGTCCACAGTAAACATTTAATATTCCGCCAAACAGTAGAGAGAGGGTGCTGCAATAACGAATGTTTAAACAGTTTTACTGAGGGGTGAAGTTTCGGAATCTGATTTTGTCAAAGAAACAAAATGGAGTTCTACAATTGAGTGAATAGTAATTATTTCAAATAAGTGTTCTTAAGGGAGTGGAAATTTTTTTGGTTTTGGCCTTCCGGCATGAATATTTCGGAGAAATTGTTCACGGTGTAAATTTGCCTGGTGACAACTTTGGAGACAAATTTGTCATAACGAATTTTGGCACAGAAATACACACGGGCGAATTTTCCATGAGGGCTATAGGATTCTCATAAAACGATTTTTCGCGAACTTTTCGGCGCGAATGCTTTTCCGCACAAAACATTGTCAAAGTCTTCCGATTATCTTTTATTTAAAACCCGTTAAATCATTAGCAACGAGTCAACGACTCAACATTTTTCTCATTTTTGGTATAAAACAGTAAAAATAGATAGGTAGTGGCAGTGTTTAAATACTTTATTTAAACAATGCTAGTAGTGGCCATAAAGCATAAAATGTATTTATATATATATATATCCTTCCGCCATCTAGTTGGCGGGTAGACTAACGAACCGCAGCTTATGGGTAGTATTTCTGTTAGCAATTTTTCCACAAGTTGTTAGATGGCGCAAATAGTTTTCCAGTCGAAATTGCCAAACAAGGTAAGGTAGACTTCCTGTAATTGCGATTTGACCTTGTAACTTGACGTTTACTGGCGACCTTAACCGAACCGAACGTAAACGCGTTTTATTTTATATTCCAAACCGATCCGCCATGTTGTACTTTCTTAAAAACATTGTAGCACGTGGAAAAGTTTGCTTGTAATAAATTAACATTGAAGTTTTTTAATTATTTGTTTGGAGATTGGGAGTTGTTATCCTTATAGTTCGAAAGAGTAAATTGGTAAGTCTTCTTTCTGATAAAATTTTACTTGAAATAATTTCCTGTAAGTAGGTACCTATATTTATATAGTTAAATGTATCCGGCTTTTTCGTAATGTTAGTTAATTTGTGGGAATTGTATTTTATTTTAGTTTTCTGAACTGAGGACCCCATTCTGTTATCGTGCGATTTTTAGCTACTCCTTGTTACTGAGTACTCACAAAATGTTCATTATCATGCCATATTAAAGGTTAGTTTGAGATTTCCTTTGCGAGTTTAGTCTAAATAGGTAGGTACCTAACCGTGCGAACTTTAATCGTTATTATCTTATTGCAGCTCCTAATATGATACTCAAACTGTTTCGAAAATTATTTGGTGAACTGCGAGGTTATCATGGGTGTATTTGCTAATATGTACTTTTATAAAATTATTCTCTTATGTACTAGTATACATATTTATATCGGGCGATCAAAAAAGGATTGATGTCGATTGTCGAGTCGCCTTTGGAAGTGATGGTCTGTGTTTGGAAGTACAAACAAAAATTCCAAAGGTAACTTCACAATTTTTGATCGCATAGTAATTAGTACTAGCGATTGATGTAGTGTTTACAGATCGTATAATATTCTTAGCTGAATTCACTCTACAAAAGCTACAACCCCTCAAGAATTCACTGAATATTATGGTTGTAGGTTTGCTTTATTTATTCTTAAAAGTTCATCGCCCAATTGATATGATAGAACAGTACACATGAACACATAATGTCATAACACGGTTAGGGTCAACAGTAATGTGGCTCAGATGTTTTATATGCCTTTTGTGTTTAAACCAGGGATTGCTACACCATCCTGATATAATTCCCAAAATTTGCTTTTCCAAGCATGAACTTAGATCAGGAATCCTCTGTGTTAACAGAGCATCTACTTATTGTCATTTGTTTACCCAATTAGACATACATACTTACCATTGAGTAATTCACTCAACCTCCTTACTCACGACCGGATTTAGAGCTTGCTGCCCCCTCTCCTTGGCCATGCAGAAGTGTGTCACGGATTACAAATTTTTTAATTTTGGATGTCATAAAATTTAAAAAGCCTTTTTTTTTAAAATCACCAAATGAATGAATTCCGTTCGTTCGTCCTTCAGTCTGAGAGTTTGAGATCTCGGCACTCGGAAATCGTAAAAAGCTGCTTTTTTTAAATTTAGCAGGTGTTAGTTAACACGTGAGGTGGGCGAAAAGCATAAAATGATTATCAAAACCATGCAAATTGTTCTTAAAAATTTCTGTAGTATGTGTAGGACTTCTTTCAGCTAAGGTGTATCCCATTTTTAAATTATTTCTTAGATTTCAATTAAACTATTTGAGCAAACTCGAACAACAAAAGCAATGTAATAAACACGGAACCGAGCACGGAACAATAAGTAACAAAAAGAATGATATAAACACATTTCAATTGACAAGTAGGTTGATGGAAACGTCAATTGTTCTGAGGTTACTGTATACGAATGTGTTGTCTTTATCAAATTTTACGCGAGGGTAATCATTTTTTTTCGTAAGCCGTCGACGCCCTTGATGTTCATGAGGGTTCTCATTGGATCAGACGTGTTCATTATGACCATTTGTAATATTACACTCATCAGTAAATATGATATTTGAACGGAAATTAGGATTTTGATTTCAATCTCGTTTTCATTCCTGGGTCTCGGAACAGATTCTCTTGGCTGACAAAACGAACCAAACTCTCAAATTTCTATGGAAAGATTTGTTCAGTAATACGGGTATTTCGAACATAGGGAATTAACATGGGAAAGCAGTTTTTGGCAGCTTGTTGCTCCTCAAATTAATCATAATGCCACCATTGGAAAGAAGTCTAGTTGCACGGTTAATTATTATTTTGCGAAATTAGGTAGTCAAACTGTGTACTTGGTTTAAAAAATCGCGGTAGTCATGAAAACAAGGTACGATAACTGTCAATAATTTTAATTGGTACTTACTACAAAACTTACGATGTATTCCATTGAGGAAAAAGTGTTTATTGTAAAAAAACGTTTACGGCGGTAATAGTTACCGCAGATTTATTTTCCGTGGAATTTAATCAGACCTCCATTCCGTCAATATCGACAATTCGACAGATAGTTTTTCAATTTGACAATTCCGGATGCTTAAATCTACGGGTCATGGCTACTTGATCTTCTTTCCAGTGATGCCATTATGAACCCTCTAAGTTAATTTGGGGAGCAACAAGCTGCGAAAAACTGTTTTCCCATATCAATTCCCTATGGTCGGTTTGAAAGTATTCACCCGGTATAAAGAGATCTCGGTAATGGTATGTAACACCGATTCTGAGTAGTCTTCTCAAAGTTCAATTGTTAACATTTATCAATCGATGATTTCGATCCATTATACGAGTTAGTTTTTCATTGTATCAAATTCCAAACACTAGTTTATTAATTATTTGTATTTCTTCATGTTTTATTTGAATTATTCGGATTGACCTTACAAATTATGTACCCATGATGAAACAATTATTTACTTATTCCTAGTTTTTGACCGCTTCAATAAACACCATCCACTAAGCAAGCTAACCTTATCCGTTTTACACGTGCATTATTAGGGTAATAGGGATTTGTACCATTTTATGTAATGTTATCGAATTCCGATGACATTTCGGACCCGTCGGTGATCCCTGACATTTAAAATGACTAAATTTCGTCATTTTTCCGACAATCTTTCACCTTTGTTTCACGGATCGGCTCGATGCTTTTTTTTAAATCCAAAATTTGGTTGACACGTTGATTCGATCGTAAATGTCGCCGTATGGTACACATTGCCACGTGAAGTTGAGTTAGTACAGACCTGCGCGCGATATCTGACGAATTCAGAAATCGCCGATTGCCAGCGTGAACACCATAGCCACGTGGTATTATTATATGAGAAACAAGCCGGTTACTCTTACTACATATCGCATTCGCATGTTTTCCTCCTTCCTTACTGCAATATTGTGAACTATTTTTAACGATTCGGTGAATTTGTTTGTGTCAAGTTATTTTTTCGGCAATTTAACGGATTTTAATCAATTTCGCAATGGTACGTATTGTATTTATTATTCAATTCTATCGATTTCGATCATTTTCGCGAGAAAGGTTTTTTAAGAATGTCGAACTCAATTACGGACCCTGCCGTTCGCTTAAGGGTTATTCAACTCTACAGTGGACATTTTTTGTAACGATTTTGAGGGTAGCGAAAAGTAAAACGTAAAATATACACTCGTCAATAATGTTTGATAAGATTAGAATTAAGATTAGGTGGTTTTGAGAATGTGTGGTATTTTTACCAAAAAAACACAACATATTGATAATTACAAATTATCAGAAATAGATAGCTGGTATTTCAAACCTGCTACGTAGGTAAATAAATGACGATCTAAGGGCCCAAGTTACAACCGTAGTTAATTTCCATTGTATCCAGCATCGTTATGTTGTGGTTAAAATTAACCGAAGCAAAAGTGGCTCTAAATGAGGTATTGTTTTTTGCGTATTTGTTGTAAAATACAAACGGAATTAAAATTTACAAAATCCACACCAGAAGCGATTTAATTAATAAATGTCGCGTGAAAGTTGACGAAAGCAAGGTCTTGTGAATTGTTGCACTTAATAACATTTTTTTAGTCTTAGATTGATCGATTATTTTACTTTAAGAAGTGAGTAAAAGTACGACCTTCGCCTAATAGCCCTAGAATTGGAGTAAAGGTTTCTAAATTCTTTGTAGTTACTTTTTTTTGTAAACAAACAAGTAAACATCAATTACACAACGAATTTGGCCACGTGCGCTTATCACTAAATTGCTGTGATTGCAAGTTTTAACAAAAATGTTCTTTCTTTCATTTCGTGATTACGGGAAGTGTGAAAAAAAAGCGTTTTTTTTTGGGAGGAGTTGTTCACTTCAATTAGACGTCACCTGCATATTGTGCTGTTTTTTAGATCCTTTGTTGGGAACAAGTTCAAATATATAAAGCACTGGGAAAATAAAAAGTAAAACTAGGAAAATATACCACAATCAATATTTTGGTCATATCGCATTACCTAACCTTTCGGATTTGACAAGATTTTTTATTTTTTCAGCTTATCCTTTCTCATTCCGTCATGTCATTTTGGTGTAATTAAAGACTATAATTTTCATTAGCAACGAAAATCGAAAATTTATTTTCCTGTCGGGATGCTACAGGTGTAATTAGACGTCAAGGTCGCACCCAACCTCGCCGCGGTAATTCCAAAATTAAAATTGCGTGTTTCATAATTTTGGTCTATCGAGGACTAATCTTGATCAGCAATAAACAACTTTAAAATAGAATGGTATCGCCACGAGAACTTCTCGTTAAATTACTAAACTACAAAAATAATTCTTTACAAACGATTTACAAAAATTAATGTTTCATTAAAGATTAAACGAAAGTTACGAAGCAACAATTTTCAGACTAGCTAGGTGCAGGTGGCAAGAAAATTCCAATAATCTCGAGCTAATCGATCAAAGCGAAAAATTATTTTTCTCCAATCACCTGAATAAGACACTAATGCCCAGTTGCACCATCAAAATTAACCCTTGCTTAAAGTTAAGTCGAACTTAAAATCTAAGGCAACGATTATTAAGACAATCGTTGCTATGGCATTTAACTTATGGTTTTAACTTTAATTAAGTGATAGGTACTTAATTTTGACGTTGCAAATGGCTATTAAGTCGCACTTCGTGAAGGTAAAATGACAACTTTCGGAGCTACTCAGTATCACTTCTGTCTCGCATGAGAATGTCCAAGTGATCATCCTGGTTTGCAAGTACTAATTGGAAAAACCTAATTAAAACACAAACAAATGTCCCCTACAAAATCTAGATACAAAAGGTGAACTCGGTCACCAGGAATTACTGTTGTAAAAGTTCACTCTCGAGTTCCCTTGTTTATCGTTGCGAATATTCAGGAACTTTTGAGAAGAACACCATGATTTCTATCCTAAGTTTTCGACCTTGTGGACGGTGTGCTAACTTGGAGGGGGTCCAAGAACACCAAAATGTTCCTTTTTTCAGTTTTTTACTTATACATATTTCGTAAAGTAAGCATATTTTTGTATCATCTTGCATTACAAAGTCGTAGGGCAGAAAAATCTTGCCGATTAATGTGCGCATGCGCAGCCTGCACAATATCAACTTTCTAATTTATTAATAATATATTTTGTTGAAATTTTAAACTCGGCAAACGTATCGCATATGGTAAAAATCGGATGTGCACATGCACAAACTGCCAACTTTCTTATTTATGAAGATATTTCTTTGAAATTTTAACCAAGATGCTGAGATGATGACGTTATTTGGAAGACATTTCGGTTTATTTTTGAACACCTTTTCATTCCGAGAAAGTTTCATTATGAGCATGATTTGAATTTGACAATTACTTCAACTATATCGGGAACAACATCTCATGGGGTTGTTTGCCTTGTTATACTAGCCATTAATGCTATCATTGCGCAGTAGGCTACTATATCATATGATATCATAAGTTTTTAGGATCGTATGATATTTCTTTCTGTCGATTTATTCTACAAAGCATAGGTGGCTAATCTACCTTTCTTCCGATACATTCACGTGCTATAAATGTAAATATAACGTTTACCATAATTTATTTTGAAAGTGACTATATAAATAAATGCCAATGATTAATAATTTTACATTCAAAGTAATTCGCATAAAAAGCATATTATCGTAAATGTTATTTAACATCCGGTTGGGAATAAATCTAATAATAAATAGGTAGATACCTAATATGAGTAATAAGTTCTCTCATTAGGTAGGCATAATTTTATTTTACGAGGGCAGCTCGCCTCACTAAAAGTTATTGCCACTTTATTGCTATAAGAAAAAAATAAATAATATCGTACAAATTGAACGTTAAGTAGTACCTAAACATTTACTTATTAATGCTTACGTTACATTTACGTATATATATTGTCCAAAAAATAAGACCATCAACTTTTTGCACCAGGGAGTTGCGGAAATCATAGATTATTATTTCAAAAATGTACCAAACCCAATGGATTTCATTGGTCCTGATCATGTTATATGAATGACAAATTGGTGTGAATTATAAAGCAATTTAATTCCGAAATTTACATTTAATTTTACGAAGCTGATTATTTTTTTTACCTCGTTTTTTACTTTCCTCACTAGAGAGGAAAAACATTTTCCTCGCCCTTTTTTAGAGACCAAAGTATATTTGTTTCTAAACAAGTTTCACAAAAAATTATGTGTAAAACTTGAGAAGAAAGTGGAGTTTTTGAACTAGAACGCTCATGTCAATTGAACGAGAGTTAGTTAGCTAGTTGTACAAAATAATAACTATTTTTGATGTATGAACTATGTTCGAATGTATATAATTGTAACTGGTTTACGTAAAGCACGTTTGCATCAAATATTATTCTTCATCTGATAGTTCTAAATAGTTTTCCGCATCTAAGAAGTTTATAATTATTAATTAACATTTTATTAAAGATCTTGACACCTCTTAGTTAAAGTGTGCATAGTCATTGAAAATTACTCGGACATGGAACTAATTCGTTTAGAGAGGGAGACAAATTGCATTTCGTTGGATCGTTTGCTTTATGAAAGAAGCAAAGTGTAAATTACAATTGCAACGGAAATGCCATGAATATATAAAAAAAAGCAATGTTTATTATACTTTTTTCTTGTATTGTAAAGTTTTATTTATTACGGACGAGGTCGAATAATCTATTTACGCAATTGATAATGACTTAATTGAAGAATGAAAATTACTGTTTTTTATGTGCGAATGGTCGAGTCTTTTTTATCGTTCATGGGCTTTCTATACAGTGAGATAACAGATACGTAAGTCGCGTTGGCAGATCTGGAAAGGCATTCGCAGTCCCGATTCAGCCGAGTGACCTAAGAGCCGATTTGACTTGCTAATCCGAAACTCAGTTGACTCGTGAATCCGACTTGATCTGCGAAACGGATTTGACTATAGTGGACCTGATATTTCTTACCTATTTATAGAGTAGGTACTCCTAATGTGCTTAACAAACGTTTACGACAAGACCTCGGACAAGACTAGTTTTAGTCAAGCCTACGTAATACACTTTAATACGAATATACAGGGTGAATAAAAAGAAAGGAACATTGATGCTGGAGCCGTTACTATTGGTCATATTAAAAAAAGCAAAAAATTTTAAATGGCAACCTACAAATTACTTTATTAACACAATTAAATACAATCTATATATAAAAATGAACCCCTGTTTCTTCTGGTCACGCAATAACTTGAGAACGACTTTACCGATTTCGTTCATCTTTTTTTTTAAAGTTTTCTAATACTGTGTAGAAGGTTCTTACGGTAAGAAAAACTATGAAAATCGCGCAGAAAATTGGAAAATTGGAGAAAACTTAACGACTATTTAAACATCGCGCGTTTGACGGTGTGGCAGCAATTGTTTTAACAGCTACATCGATCAGCATATATCCGTCAAAAAATTAATTTGTGTTCTGTCAATTCGATCGGAAAGTTTATCCAGATTTCAGTGAGTTTTTTAACTTTGTGATAAAAATGAATTTCCTCGCCAGTAATGTATCATTTTCCAGACTTTTACGTAAATAACTATTTAAGTTATCTATTCGTGGGGTAATAATTTCAAACGAATAAAATTTATTTCGTAAACACAATAATCGTTAAAGCGATTAGACGATTACTTAAAGTTTAGTTGAAGTGTGGTTGAAGATTCGTTGGGATAGCTTTCGCTACTTCCCAAAACAGAGGTGCTGATTCGCTTGTTTAGAAAACAAATTGTTTAAAAGTATCATGGCAGCGCGAACACGTTACTTAGGCCCCTTTGGTCTACGAATGGAAAATGTGCAACTAGATACTCGATACTTACACAACACAGAACAGTAGTAGCAGTGAATTCAGTTTCCAAATCCGGCCGAATTGATAAATAAAAACAAATGCCACTTGCATAAATATTCGACGTTACGTTTATTTTTTAAAGATCACTGGTTGACCCTCAATTCCAAAGTAATTTAGATTTTTCGTTTGTCTCAATATAAAGGGGATTAGTTATTACCGCGTATTTGGCTGTCCTTGAATTTGATAGAACCCTTTATTGATCTTTTGGCTCTTGCGACGCGCCACCTTCGAAGGACACGGGGTCATTATATTACAGCGATTACGTAAAAATGTAATTACGCATTACGCAAGCATCCGACATTTTCCCTAAAGTAAAGAATTGGAGTAGGTACAATGTTAGTAAAATTATTTTAGGGTGCGAAGAGAATTTCGAGTGACAATTTCAACAAAAAAACGAATAGATGCTAGTAAAGATATACCAAGATGTTTTAGATCAGATTCTTTGAATTGCCTTAGATTGTTGGGAAATATGTTTAAATTTGGTATCATGAAGTCCATTCTGAACTCGAAATGGAATGGGAACTTAGTTTATAGAACGATTTCGAGTCCGTTTGTTCTAACTTTAAAATGTTTAAAGATTAATCTTGTTTTTTTAGCATTTTGTAGGAAATTAGTTTATGGTTTCCAATCAATGTTTTCATTCTAGTAGGTATACATATGTAGCACGAGCTAAACAATGCCCATATTTATATAGATGAAAATTATTTACCTCAACGTTATTGTTAAATTATTCGTTAAGTACTTACTTTATCTAATGGTCGTTTTCACAAACTATGATTAAAGTTAATCGATGGTTAACAATTGCAGAATGGGAAGCATCTTACCTTCTAATCGCAGGTGGCATTTAATTAATAAACATTTTTAATCATTGATTAATCTTAATCCATCGTTTGAAAAATCTGGTATTTATTCGACTAATTAGTTAGGTTAGTAAACCAATAGGTTTCCTTGGTAGAATCTCAAACTTAGCAGTGGCACCTAAAAATTAGACTCGAATTACTTGCTATTTAGCTTGTACTTTATCGATAAAAAGTACGGACGATTAAAAAAAAGCGTTGTTATACCTGCCACTTTATAGCAGATTGTTATTCTTTTTAAAATTATCGTATACAATCGCCTACTTTTTAATTAATATTATCGCTTCTCTGTTTGTAGGTATTGTAATTTTTAGTTAATTACGCCGATATCGGCGACCTTCAATTTTGAATTACTCGCTGTAATTTGTTTTTATGGCCTTTGCAAATGGAGTAGAATAAATCATTTTTATAATTAAGTATGTACCACAGTGTTAACTTTTACAAGAGAGTGGTAGAAGCAAAATTTGTTTTGGAAAACTGTCGGACTAGGGTGAAAACTACTGATAAAGAAAGAGAAACGCTTTACTATCAGTCATAATTATGGTAATATGATGTCATGATTATCGCAGAGGGACCTACGTTTTTGTTTGTTTTTTTTAGTATCTCCTCTAACGGCTGTCCAAAAAGGGTGTGTTTGTGAAAAACTTAACCAGTAACAACGCCATTCCCTTCTTAGCATTACTATAATCTTTTCGAAGAGGCCGTTTCTGGCGCTGACAATCTAAATTGTTGTTACAGGCGTAATATGAGACAAATCTCTACGATACACTACAATAAGCAGTGAGTGCGTCTAACATAAATTTCTCGTACGATTCATGACTAGGTGTCGAGTAGGAAAATGGTCGGTCTATTGCTTGGTGGCGTACACTGTTCAGAAATTGTTGCAAATAGGAGTTACGGTACGGCATTGCTAAATTTTCGAAACAGCGAAGGCGCTAAATTTTCAGAACCCTGTGTTTAGTAAAATATGGGATTTCCAAGTCTTATAGATCATGTCGCAACACTTCAATCTCACCTCATGACAATTTATTTATCTTACATACTTGATTATGCTTTATCGATGACGTATTTATTCAGTGATATCGAAACTATTGTAAAAACGCGCACGCCGTAATTATTTCACTTGGTATTGGTCTGCAACGTCATTTTCAACAATTTGTGCAGCGAAATGAAATCCTAATAATGCTAATAAACATTAAAAACAATAAAGGAGTAGATGTGAAACTCTTACGATTTGTGGTGCAATAAGTTACAGCTAAGTCATGCGCCTACTCAATAGTCGTAGATATGAGACGGGTTACTTCTGCGTCTATCATAAAACCCTTAGAACGAAGTGGCACGTTAGTCATGTAAGTTTTTTTTAAATTTTCTTACCGTTTGCATGAATTCCGAATTCGGCAACATTTATTTCGATAGGTCAATCAAATCTTATAAGCATTTTATAATTAAGCGGATGTCATTTCATTGACATATTAGTCAATGATCATTTTTCGACGATATGGTTCCTTACTTCTCATTCTCGGGTACAGTGAAATTTCTGTTTCGAACAAGCATGTAATGGTAGTTTGACTCTGGATATTTTACACCTCGTTTTACACTAAACAAAGTGCTAACTTGAAGGGCACTATTTCGCGCTTAAAATCATTTCATCATTTCAATTTTCTGGGATAATGAATACATTTTTATTTTATTTAACAATAAACGAATTTACTATTACAAGTAATAAATGTGCGATGTCAATAATAACAGAGGGTTAACGTTTTGTTTTATAAAATTCCATGGCATCACAGATTATTGAAAAAGATACGGTAAAGTCACTAAATATAGAAAGTACCGCAATCCATTGGGCTCGTGTGTTAGAGAGAGAACGTATGATTTTTGCCCAAAAATGGCGGAAGTTACCAGATTCTAGTAACTTTGATGTTAAGAATTGTTCCACCTGTTTGGAGATATCTGTATATATTTTTATAAAACATGACAGTACTATGAAGTTAGGTTATAAAAAATGACAGGTATTCAGATTTTATTTGTCAATTTTTTAAGTTGGCAGCAAATTTGCCCAAAAATGGCGGATGATTGCGGTACTTTCTATATCTAGTGACTTTAAGATACGGTTTTTATTTTTCCAATTTTCCGTCTTTATTATGAAAAAAATTGAAAACTAATACGGTTGATTGACGTAAAAAAATTTTTTCTACAAAAAACCTTAATACATTTTTGCTCTAAAATAATTTGGGGAGCCAATAATCGCATATTATGAATTTTACATTGAAATCCGTCATTGTTTAAATACTTTATTTACACAATGGCGCAAGTCACCACCCTGTATAGTGGTTGTGAAATTTAGTGTCTTTTATTAATCTCCCTTAATCCACTCGATCTTGGTTTCAAATCAGGATAATTTTATTTTTAATTCACGCAAATTTTGTTGCTTGCTGGAAAAAATTCTCGATCAAAAGCATAAGATAAAATCGCTCCAGCTATAAAGCTGAATTTTTGAAGTCCCTAAGACCCCGTATTGCATCTAGAAGTGCGAACGTAGTGCCATTTGTCGGGGGTAAATACACAAGAGCTTGATTTTTAATCGGATATAATTTTATTCTTACACGAAAGTTTTGTTGCAATGGAAAAACTAGACATCAAAAGTGTGATAAAATCGCGACAGATTTAGTTGGAGAGATTTTACCATGTGCTTTTGATCGAGAGTTTTTTCCAGGAGGCAACAATTTATAAATGAAAATTATCCGATTAAAAATCAAGTTCTTGATTAAAAATGTGTCAAAATTTTATCGCTTCTGATTTTATTACTTTCAAATATCCAAGATACTTGGACGACCACAAACTTGTTGTTGTTTAGATACCAAACTGTCACTGGCAACAAGTCTACCTAATGCGCTAATTACGAATGCACTTATCTCTTGCACGATGTCCGGTTTTGGTGCAAATTCTTTCGCAAATGTTGAAACCGCCGTGAATAATTAACCGGGACATTATCATGCCGAATATCCCGCGTGCTAAAAAATAGCCTGATTAAATTTTGTCGTTTTTCGTCAAATTGTTTTACTATAAGAAGAAGTACTTCGTCTCCTTAATTGGCAAATTGACTCAATGTACTTCTAAGCAACACGTCAAAATTGAATCGGCTATTTTTATTCACTTTGGATATTACTGTTGAATAAAAACACACCATGATAATACGAATCCAATGCCGAAAATTCAAAGACTCTTATTATATTTCATTGCTTGAGATCTTAAACTAGAATGTTTTACTTGGTTTAATAAGGGACAGGGACGGGTGCAATGTAGCTATCCCGAGGTGTTATAGCTCAGCTAATTTCTGTAACGTCGGCGGTTTGACTGTAGTCAAGTATTTATTATAAAAGTGACTTAGATTCGATTTGTTGTAAATTCTATGCTAAAACCTGTATTAATCTCAATATATGTACTCTTACTCCGAAGGTATTTATAAATATTTTAGGTAATTAAAACTTTCCCCGCTGTTAGGTACCTACCTATTTATTTGCGATAAACTTTTTAACCATTAATTGCTTGGATTTTTTTATTGCGAAATTTCAAACCAGTTTCATTTCTCTCGGATGCGCCGATCAGCCGAAATCCGTGGATTATTTACAATGGTCGAGAAATCTTCAAATTTGTGAAAATAGTGATTTTAGTTATGATTGCAAATTCGTTTCGATATCATTTGACATTTTGAGGCCATGCTTTACAATTTGACCTAAATTTTGATTTATTACATCATATACCTACTTTGCTCTAAGGCATTGCCATTCTACAATTTGCGATCCGTATAACAGAATAATATACTATCTCTTTTCTCTATTTCCTTGATCAAATTGTTATTTATGTTAGAAGTTACGCACTTACGCACCCTTTACTTGAACCGTATGTACCAAAGAAAGTAGCTGCCATACATTCTGTATTGATGGCGGGTTCAACAAAAAAGTACAGTTTATATAAAAGTTTTTGAGTCGTAAAACTTGACACGCAATTTTAATTGCCAATCTTTATCAATCTTATTAATATTAGGGGTTATCTTTATGTTATCTTTCTCTTTACTTTGTTTTGTATGTACCACTTGTAAAATTTGTCAATATTTTTAACAAGCGTATGTCTCTTTCATATTGTAACTGATTGTATTCATTTTCAGGCGTACATTTCTGGTAAAATATTCAATCGTGGATCTGTCAAGATATGGCACCGTCTCATTCTCGTCACTTGTTAGTGTGGACTACATTACCAATTGCCATTTTGCTCAGTTATTTATGGTTCAAAAGGAAAAGAACAGAAACCACAAGTGACCCTCAAAAGTCTACCGAACTCGTCAATCAAGAAGAACAGAATCAAGTTGCCGTTGAAAACGTAGAAAAGGTAGAGTGCACTTCTGTCAAAACCCTTAAACGATCCATTTCGGGTGTAGAGTCCTCTCCCATCGATATAGTATTCCCTCCCGAACTGAAGTCTACTAAATCTAGTCAACTTATGATATCGGATGAAGATTTAGATTTGGAAATTGAAAAAATTAAATCCATGAAGACTACAAGCAATCCTTCTGTCGAACGGTTGAATAGTAAAAAAGACAACCAACCCAATTCCGTCGTAGAGAGTGAGAGTACAGAAAGGTCGACGAATTTGATGGCCACCGCTTCTCCAAAGAAACAATCGACAAACCTCAAAAAGGATGCGAATAAAACCATGGAAACCATTGAAAATAAAAACGTAAAATCTCCGCTCAATAAAAATAAAAAGGGAAAGATGCCGCAAAAGGATGTAGGCGCTACTCTTAGGAAGAAGTTTAATACTCTTAAAGTGGAAGCTAATGTCACCCAAAAATTCACTACTAGTGGAGCAGACGCAGACCAAGAAACTGATAAACAAAGTAGTGAACGTGATTCTGCCAATCATAGCCCTGCGGATGTTATGTTGGCCAGTCCGTCATTGAGCTGCATTTCGGACAGTCACAGTGAGGTAACGTATTTTTTAGTTTTATTTTGATGCAGATTGAATAATCAATCGAAGTAACTAGCAAATAGCAATACTGATATAATTTGTAATAAAAATGTGAGACAAGTTTGGTGCCAATTGTTTGTGCAGAAAGTTTAACGCCTTATTAAGAAATAATCGTTTGACAGATTTATAGAACGTACAGTACGTATGTTCTTGATTACAGCCTTTTTTGGTGGTTTTTAACCCTTAATCCTTTTCAGTGTGCTATTTAACTAATACGGTTTAAACCACACGACTTTGGTATATCCCCATTAGGTACTATCTTTGACCTTTGCCAAAAGTTTTCACACTCTTCCCTGTTGAAGCAACTGTTTTAATGTTTTATTGAAAATGTTGCGACTGGCGACTGTTTACCTAACTTTTCCATTGATTTGCTGAGTGGAACCTTTTATGTAATAACATTGTTAATAATTTTAATAATATATAATGTAATCTTTTTCTTTCACTTTGTTTGATATGTGAAATTTTCTTCTACTTTTTCAAGTAGGTTTTTGAATTCATTTTTATTGTCATGTAAACCAATATTGAAGTAATAGTTGCCTGTGTATAGCAAATTGCCACAACCATCTGCTGCTGAACTAACATTCAAAACTTTCTTTTATTTCACTTTTCCCTTGGGGAACCAACTATACATGCTCTTATTTAGATTGTCACGTAGACATTTCCAATTGCGGCAGTTGCTGCAGTGTAGACCAAGCATGTCACACACGCGGCCCACCGTCTTAATTAAAATCTGCGGCCCATTGTTTATTATAAGATTTAATTGTACAGCGTGTCCTATTTTGGTCGAGACTGCAGTGTATCTCAGCTGTTTTTATAGAGTTGCGGTTTTCGGGACCCTGTGATACTTTTGATACCACAAGCAGAATCAATGTACCGACGTTGGTTTCTGAGGTACAGGATGAAAACGGAAATTTTGGAAAAAATGTAGTTTGCAATACATCAATGTAATCAGGAAAAGGAATGTAAATATTGTACATAAGTAGTAAGCAGTAAGATATAATAACATCCCAAAAGTCAAACTTTTGTTTTAACCCTGTATCTCTGAAACAAAAGGTAGGTAGATTCATTCTGGTTGTGGTAATAAAAATATCACAGGGTCGCGAAAACAGCATGTCCCTATTTAAAAAAAAATAGCTGCCAAATACACAGTACATTTTCTCAAGCGGGTAGAATACTAATGATTATTTGTATTCTTTCGTTTTATTTATTATATTACTTTGTATACTTAATTGTGTATATGATATAATGTGATCCGCAGCCATATGTGGAAACCTTAAAATGGTCCTTGATGATAAATGAGTTTGACATACTTGCTGTAGACTCACTGAAAGCTTATCTTTTCAACTAAAAACTGTGTTTTTTATAGTTGACGTAAATTAGATTTTTTGAGAGAAAAAATGTATAAAGTGTTAAAAATTTGGATACAGACTCCTTAAAGACAAGTAAATATACAGGGTGTTTTTTTGGGAGCTTTAGTTAAAAGTTTCTGGGAAAGTAAAATAGGTAGGATTTTGAAAATTTGTACTTAGGAGTTACTCTGAAGGCCGAATCGATGTAAAATATTTTCAAAATGGCCGCACTTCCGGAAACACCGGAAGTAGATAGTAACTTCGTTATTTTAAATGGCAACCCCTATTTTTTATTGCATTTTTGGATTCTACGTGAAATTTCACTTCTTTTGATACCCATATGTCGATATCTGCCATTTATGGTTTTTAAGTTATTTTGACTTTAAGAAAAAAAAATGGCGGATGCAGATGGTACCTTGATAATTGATTACTTGAAAAAGGTTATAGTCATGGCAACCCATTTTTATCAGCATAGAGAATGAATAGGGCTTTCTTTTACTGTACTTAAAACAAAGTTAAGTTGCGTACAACCGCACCTATGGAGATCCAAATTTAAGAAACTTCAAAGTCTATAAACTCAGTTTTTTTAAATGGAATGACCATGTTCTTAATATTGCATGAGATAGAGAATCGAAATTGGCATATTTTGATATTACATGTTCCTATAGCTATCTTTAACAGTTTCTGATTTATTCCCATTTCATTGAATTGATCTCGGAATTGATGCCATTTTTTTTCGCATTTTCTTTTTAGTAGTTGGCCATGATTTTATAACAATCGAATTTTAAACAAATCAAGGAATGGATTCTTTAATACCACTGATTCTAGTTCTAGTCTAAATAATTCTTTAATAAATAACTCATTTAATAAGGATATAGGACAGAAAATTTTTGAAAAATCTAAACAGAGTCGTTCAACTGAATTTCTTAAACAACGTATAAGTCTGGAAATTAAGAGAGGTAATGCGATATCTGTTCTAGCAACAATTCCATACCAAAAATGTTTCAACAAAGTTTTTTATATTTTGCATTGAATTTATTTTGTTAATCTTGCATTTGCAATTCAATTCATTTTCTTAAATATTCTCTTGTAGAGCTTTGTATAACTTGTGCTTCAACGGTTTGTAGTGCATTAGGGGTACAAAATTTCAAAAATTCATACAATTTCGTTCTAGTTTTCGAATGAATGTACGGAAAGCACGCGCCGCGATTCTGCCCATTTCACCATAAATAACAATTAAATTCCAAAATAGGTGAAACCACTGCGAGTCATTTTTCGATTTTTGAAAAACTTATGTTAACCTATAACAGTGGGTGATGGATTAGTGTCACTAGATTTGTTTAAAATTCAATTGTTATAGAATCATGGCCGACTACTAAAAAGAAAATCCTAAAAAAATAGTGTCAATTCAATAAAATGGGAATAAGTCAGAAACTGTTAAAGATAGCTATAGGAACATGTATTGTCAAAATATGCCCATTTCGATTCTCTATCTCATGGAATAGTAAGAACATGGTCATTCCATTTAAAAAAACTGAGTTTTTAGTCTTTGAAGTTTCATAAATTTGGATATCCATAGGGGCGGTCGTACGCAACTTAACTTTTTTTTAAGTGCACTAAAAGAAAGCCCTATTCATTCTCTATGCACTGATAAAAATAGGTTGCCATGACTACAACCGTTTGCAAGTAATCAATTATCAAGGTACCATCTGCATCCGCCATTTTTTTTCTTAAAGTCAAAATAACTTAAAAACCATAAATGGTAGATATCGACATATGGGTATCAAAAGAAGTGAAATTTCACGTAGAATCCAAAAAAGCAATAAAAAATAGGGGTTGCCATTTAAAATAACGAAGTTACTATCTACTTCCGGTGTTTCCGGAAGTGCGGCCATTTTGAAAATATTTTACATCGATTCGGCCTTCAGAGTAACTCCTAAGTACAAATTTTCAAAAACCTACCTATTTTACTTTCCCAGAAACTTTTAACTAAAGCTCCCAAAAAAACACCCTGTATATCAAAAAAATTCCCCGCTCTCAGGAGGGCGCTTCATCCTCTTTTGGTCCAAAAACCACTCCTTCGGGTGACCTCTCACTGGTGTTTTCAATTTTTCTTGAAAACTGTTATCCTGACGAAGAAAGTGGATAGTATCTAAATTATTCTTTATTAAATTTTGTGTCTTTTATGTCCTATAAGTTTTTTTCCCTATATTCCCAATATCCCTATATTGTACCCTAATTCAAATAAAATAAAAATAAATAAGAAAAACCTCACAAATATGGATAGAATACTACTGTAATGCAAAAAACAAAAAAATGTTTAATTTCTGTTTTGTTTTTTGTGTTGGACCCATTTGCTACACCACCTTTAACGTAGAGACCACTACGCGTTTTCCCTTTAGGTAATTCTTGCTCTACCACCGAATTAAATCCTTGTCCATGACAACTGGAACATGTTACCGAACACTTTAGCACAACTGCATCGTTTTCCGCAACCCTTTCTAAAACTAGACGATATCAATTGAAGGAGCTGGTATATCTGTTGTAAAAATTTGTACCAAAATTTGACTGATTGTTTTCCAATCCCATTCTTACGAATGCTGTTCTAAAGCAGCTGATGTTGGTGGTAGTCTTGATTAGATTGACCAACAGATTGTTTAAATGAAATGAATCTAAATGCGTTCAACGATGTACGATGTTGTACTAGTATCACATTCACTAATTGGGTGAACAAATAATACCTAAGTATATTATTTTTACAGTTATGAAGGATTTTCGAATTCTATAAATCGAGAGAACTAGATGCCCTTGCCTTGATGTTTTCTTAAACATTTTTGTCTAGAGGAGAAAGAGCAATTTTGAGAATAAGAAGATCAACATCTGGTCCTACCACAATTACCGTGGAAATTTTATGGGCTTTCTTAATGGCAGTTTGGACCATTAAAGAATCCGCATCGTCTATGGCAGAAAGTGCTTGGATATCGACACATTCCAAAACGCGCTTGCAACATTGATGATAACGCGCTTTCTTATTAACGTCATATTTGTGAGCTTAAGATTCGTTAAAGGGAAAAAACGTATAGATTCTATCAATTGCCTAGTCAGAGTTGCAGTTCGAGAAAAATTGAAAACACTAGTGTGAGGTGGTATTAGGAGGGTGGTTTTTGAACAAAAAGGGGGTGAAGGCTCCCCTGAGAGGTGGGAACTCTTTTCATCTGTATTTACTTGTCTGTAAGGAATTCCTACCCACTGTTTCAAAACTGTATAATTTTTTTTTCTATACCTATGCCATTTTTACTGCAAACTTACGTCGACTATTAAGACACAATTAGAATGCGGTATGTACCTACTACCATGTTTTCATCTACAGGCATGAAATTGTGTGATTTTTAAATCAAAATTTTTTATTATCGTATTTTAATACTATGATTTTGTAGGGATCTAGTGATAGCGGTAAAGGATGTAGTGAAGTTGCAACGCCACCATCGCGGACGCCGGCCGGAGATGGCTCGGTATCGAGCGATACAGTATTTCCTACAATTTATCAGTTCGTAATTCCTCAAAATCTTGTTGGGAAACTAATAGGGCGCCATGGCACGTTCGTAAATCAAATTATGAGCAAAGCTCATGCCCATATAGTGATAAAAAAACATCCGGACAACGACCAGTTAAAAATTTGTGTTATGGAAGGAATGCAAGTTGAAATAGAAAATGCCCTAAAAATGATCAGAAACAAATTCCCATTGAAACGTTTTCCAGAATTAAGTTTAGAAAAAATTGTATTTGAACCTCCGGTTCCTACTTTATCTTTAGCACCTGAACAGTTATGTGTAAGTGTAGCGTTCGCATCTTTCACTGAAATACACATATTATTTTACAGCTAAAACTGTTAGAAGGTATTAATAATGACACGATTGTTAGTTGTATGGTTAGTCCGAATCACCTATTTTTACAACAACCAACTCATCCGAGTTTTCCTAATCTAAATATCTTAAGCAATTGCATGAACGCTTGTTATGCCGATGCAAATTCGCCGATGTTGCCAAATCCTCTGCCAGGTAGTTACAAATACAAGATGTTTTGACCCTATAAAATGTTATCAAACCGTAGAATATCCGGTGTGTGCTGCTTACTCTTTGGGCGCGTGGTACAGAGCGTTAGTGATATCGAAGAATGATGATGCAGATGCGTCGTATATTAAATTTTTAGATTACGGAGGTTACGCAACGATTAAAAACTCCGATCTCAGACAAATTCGAGCGGACTTTTTAATGCTACCATTTCAAGCGGCCGAATGCTTCTTAGCAAATGTAAAACCGACAGGGGGTAAGTGTCGCTAATATCACAAAAGAAGTGTTACATTCTGGAGTTGCAGGAGATGATGCAGAATGGGCGGAAGAAGCTTTTAGTTTAGTTGCTAGCCTTACCAAGGGTTCGATAATATTGTCCCAAATTGCCGAATATACTGAAGATGGGACTCCTTTGGTGTTGATATATGTCTCTGTGCCACCACAGGTAAATATCATTCAAGATTACCAACTAATTTGATGTCTCGAAGACTTCATTGTATCGATTGTTACACATTATCGAATAGGTACCTTATGCATATAATTCAGGGTGTTAATAATAGTTTCTCAAAATATGAAGGACACTTTAAATTGTTATTGCTCTACCGATGATGTGTCTCCTTACAATTTTATTTTTAAGATTTGTCATGAAAACCTCTTAGGAGAAAATAACTACATTTATTGTATTACAACATTATTGTGTCAATTTATTGATATAAAATGTACAATTGGACAAGTTATTGAATGATATTGGGCAATCTGGAAAAGACGAAATGTGAACAGTATTTAAACTTGAATAATCTGTTGATGGTCCAGCTTTGTCCATCGTTTTGTCTTCCACGCCCAGTAGAGATCTCGAAATTTTATTTTTTGAATCAACGGAATCTTCCAAATAGCCTTCCGCTAGGAATGTGCTTCGCCATCCTCCATGCCTCTTTTATAGACGTAATATCGAGTCCACTGTCGGCAAGTAACGTAGCAGATGTTCTCTGAAAACTGTGCCCTTATGTTACCTTTGTTAATAAATACGTATCATCTGGAGCTTCCGTCATAAACTTGATCACGTTTTCTTTAGGTAATACCTTAGCTTTTTTGAACTCATAACCAATGGATTTAGCCCACAAAGAACTGCACTGGTAAGTTTTCGACTAAAAATTAATAAAAAAGGATAACTCTGAGGATAACAAATAATAAAAAATCATTTTAACATACCTTCTCGCTAAAATAGGCTAGTAAGACGGTTTCATTGATAACTGTCACCTATTTTTCCTTCATCCAGAATTCCCAAGATGAAAACTCCTTTTCATATCGGTCTTCAGACTTGCTTGGGATCAAACCCAACACAGCTTCATCAACTTCCACTAATGTTTCGGAGGGAATTTGCTCAGCGTTCACTTCCATTCCGAAATTATGAAAATTTTTGTTTTACAATGTTTGTTTTTTCCTTAGAAACAAGTAACCTATATTTTTTCATCGTTTTTAACCATGTTTAATTAAATTTTGTAGGTTTTCTGCAGTTGTGCGTAAAACGTTGTACATGCCTCGGACCGGAGGAAGATTACGACCTTAGCCTCTAACTTCGGCCACGGGCGGAATCTTATACCTCCGGCTCTCTATACAGGGTGGCCATTTGAAAACGAAACAGAGCCTATTTTGGGGACCTCAAAACATTTACGAAAAAATCCTCGGACCCGTCAATTTTTGATTCAAGGGGGAACCATTTTTTTGCTAGTTTCGCCCCCCTAAGGGCAAAGCGCTAGCAGGGGTGACAACCGCCCCCAAAATTTTAAATCGAATGGGGGGTCGAGTGATACCTTATTTTGAAGGTATTTTTATGTGGATTATAACCTTTAACTTTTAAATCGCTACTAATTTGCTTAGCCGATACAGGGGCTAATAAAAGTTATAAAAACTTGTCAACATTTTCTTATGAAAAAAAATGTAAATGAATTAGTTAAATTTTGGTTATTGTTGAGAGCGTTAACATTTTTAACATTTTGAAGTTTAATAGTGATTGTCAATTGTTGTCAAATCATAGTAGTGACAAATAGCACTTTAAAGTTATTTAGTTGCAAAATCGGTACATTGAACAGTGATAATGGTTTATCCACTTCCTGAAAGAGTTGAAATAAATGTTCCTTTTTCTATTGGGCTGATTCAAATCCCAGAATATTTCGTGTGGTGCATACACAACATCCCGAAAAATTGAATGTTTGGGCTGGCATTTTTGGTAACCATATCCTAGGCCCCTTCTATTTACCTCGCAATCTAACAGGAGAGATGTACCTGGAGTTATTAGAAAATACGACTCATCCAGCATTAGTGGAGATACTAGAAAATAACAACGAGTACTTGGAAAATCGTCTAGTATTTCAGCAAGATGGTGCGCCATCCCACTATGCTGCAGGGGTTCATCAATATTTGGACCAAACGTTTCCAGAAGAATGGATTGGAAGAAGAGGAGCTATTGAATGGCCTCCTCGTTCCCCGGACTTAAGTCCGTTAGATTTTTTTTATGGGGGCATTTAAAAACTAAAATTTATGCTAGTCAGCCAACATCGTTAGACAACTTGCGACAAAGAATAATTGATGAATGTCGTCAAATCACCCCAGGAGTTTTACAAAAGTACGGGAAAGGTTTGAACAAAACCTGTATTATTGTATGGAAGTCGAAGGCCAACATTTTCAACATTTACTTGATTGAGTTTAGCTGTAAGCACTTAAAATAAAATTGATTTAAATCTTAAGAGTTATAATCTACATAAAAATACCTTCAAAATAAGGTATCACTCGACCCCCCCCATTCGATTTAAAATTTTGGGGGCACTTGTCACCCCCGTTATAGCTTTGCCCCCGGGGGGCGAAACTAGCAAAAAAATGGTCCCCCCTTCGATAAAAAATTGACGGGTCCGAGGATTTTTTTCGTAAATGTTTTGAGGTCCCCAAAATAGGCTCTGTTTCGTTTTCAAATGGCCACCCTGTATGTAAATAACTATTAAGGTCGGTCGAGCTTGCTTGTGTTACGGATGTGTACAAGAGCATATGCATATAGTATGTGTTTTGCCTTGATTTAATAATAAATTATGTTTCAGCAAATTATTTTCTTAAATGGCGAACTGGTAAATAGAGGATATGCGGAATGGGTGTCTCCAGAACCGTATATAATGCAACAGTCTTAACACCCGCTACTGGATAAATAAAAAAACTGACTGAATCTACAGCTCCCAAATGAAGACTATATAAATTTCATTGTTGTATAGACTTATTTTACTGCCTTGATAATGAGAGTGTGTTAATTGCATGGTTTGTGTACATAAAATCATTACAATTTTTATCTTGCTACGAGTTATTAGTGGAGTATCCAATTTTTTTTTTGTTAAAATGTAAGAGAATAATTTATTTTAGTTGACTGGTTTCTTCAATTGACCCATTACTTTTGAAGCGGTAAATTTAAGTCTACATTTAAGAAGGGGACATCTTGATTTTACCTACTATGGTTGTATATAAGTGACTGAGATTACTTATTTTTAGAATATAATAATATATATGTTGAAGAATCACTTTTGCATTTGGTTATTTTGTGTATATTATGTTTTGTTTTTGGTTAGTGTTTATAACTGTAAAAAAAAGGTATTATAATTTGCAGTGTTGTTCTGTATTGAAAAAACCAATGTAGCTTTGTTGTAAATACATTTTTGTAAAATATAAATTTTTCAAGTTTCATTTTTACAATTTGTGCAAACCCCTCAGAAGATACCCAATGTTTTCTTTCTTGGTTTGAGATTTCACCAGGAAATATGGTGCTAGTTCGTGAGATTTCAGTTTTTATGGTGCCACTGCAAACTGTAAAATCTAAACCAAAACTCGAAAATCGAGGGTCTTAAATGGCGCCACCGTCGCATTTTAGTTCGAGATTTCACTAGGGTCTTAAGCGACGGTGGCGCCATTTAAGACCCTGGTGAAATCTCGGATGAACTAAAAAACGACGGTGGCGCCATTTAAGACCCTGGTGAAATCTCGATGAACTAAAAAGCGACAGTGGCGCCATTTAAGACCCTGGTGAAATCTCGAGGAACTAAAAAGCGACGGTGGCGCCATTTAAGACCCTGGTGAAATCTCGATGAACTAAAAAGCGACGGTGGCGCCATTTAAGACCCTGGTGAAATCTCGAGGAACTAAAAAGCGACGGTGGCGCCATTTAAGACCCTGTTGAAATCTCGATGAACTAAAGAGAGACGGTGGCGCCATTTAAGCTCCTGGTGGAATCTCGATGAACTAAAAAGCGACGGTGGCGCCATTTAAGACCCTGTTGAAATCTCGATGAACTAAAGAGAGACGGTGGCTCCTGGTGGAATCTCGATGAACTAAAAAGCGACGGTGGCGCCATTTAAGCTCCTGGTGGAATCTCGACGAACTAAAAAGCGACGGTGGCGCCATTTAATACCCTGGTGAAATCTCGAGGAACTAAAAAGCGACGGTGGCGCCATTTAAGCTCCTGGTGGAATCTCGATGAACTAAAAATCGACGGTGGCGCCATTTAAGCTCCTGGTGGAATCTCGACGAACTAAAAATCGACGGTGGCGCCATTTAAGCCCCTGGTGAAATCTCGATGAACTAAAGAGCGACGGTGGCGCCATTTAAGCTCCTGGTGGAATCTCGACGAACTAAAAAGCGACGGTGGCGCCATTTAAGCCCCTGGTGAAATCTCGATGAACTAAAGAGCGACGGTGGCGCCATTTAAGCCCCTGGTGAAATCTCGATGAACTAAAAAGCGACGGTGGCGCCATTTAAGACCCTGGTGAAATCTCGAGGAACTAAAAAGCGACGGTGGCGCCATTTAAGCTCCTGGTGGAATCTCGACGAACTAAAAAGCGACGGTGGCGCCATTTAAGCCCCTGGTGAAATCTCGATGAACTAAAGCGACGGTGGCGCCATTTAAGCCCTGAATCTCGACGACTAAAAAGCGACGGTGGCGCCATTTAAGACCCTGGTGAAATCTCGAGGAACTAAAGAGAGACGGTGGCGCCATTTAAGCTCCTGGTGGAATCTCGACGAACTAAAAATCGACGTTGGCGCCATTTAAGCCCCTGGTAAAATCTCGATGAACTAAAGAGCGACGGTGGCGCCATTTAAGCACCTGGTGGAATCTCGACGAACTAAAAAGCGACGGTGGCGCCATTTAAGACCCTGGTGAAATCTCGAGGAACTAAAAAGCGACGGTGGCGCCATTTAAGACCCTGGTGAAATCTCGAGGAACTAAAAAGCGACGGTGGCGCCATTTAAGCTCCTGGTGGAATCTCGATGAACTAAAAGGCGACGGTGGCGCCATTTAAGCTCCTGGTGGAATCTTGACGAACTAAAAAGCGACGGTGGCGCCATTTAAGACCCTGGTGAAATCTCGATGAACTAAAGAGAGACGGTGGCGCCATTTAAGCTCCTGGTGGAATCTCGACGAACTAAAAATCGACGGTGGCGCCATTTAAGCCCCTGGTAAAATCTCGATGAACTAAAGAGCGACGGTGGCGCCATTTAAGCTCCTGGTGGAATCTCGACGAACTAATAAGCGACGGTGGCGCCATTTAAGACCCTGGTGAAATCTCGATGAACTAAAAAGCGACGGTGGCGCCATTTAAGACCCTGGTGAAATCTCGATGAACTAAAGAGCGACGGTGGCGCCATTTAAGCTCCTGGTGGAATCTCGACGAACTAAAAAGCGACGGTGGCGCCATTTAAGCTCCTGGTGGAATCTCGACGAACTAAAAACCGACGGTGGCGCCATTTAAGACCCTGGTGAAATTTCGATGAACTAAAAACCGACGGTGGCGCGATTTAAGGCCCCTGGTGAAATCTCGATGAACTAAAGAGCGACGGTGGCGCCATTTAAGCTCCTGGTGGAATCTCGACGAACTAAAAAGCGACGGTGGCGCCATTTAAGCCCCTGGTGGAATCTCGACGAACTAAAAAGCGACGGTGGCGCCATTTAAGCCCCTGGTGAAATCTCGATGAACTAAAAAGCGACGGTGGCGCCATTTAAGCTCCTGGTGGAATCTCGAGGAACTAAAAAGCGACGGTGGCGCCATTTAAGCTCCTGGTGGAATCTCGACGAACTAAAAAGCGACGGTGGCGCCATTTAAGCCCCTGGTGAAATCTCGAAGAACTAAAAAGCGACGGTGGCGCCATTTAAGCTCCTGGTGGAATCTCGACGAATTAAAAAGCGACGGCGGCGCCATTTAAGCCCCTGGTGAAATCTCGACGAACTAAAAAGCGACGGTGGCGCCATTTAAGCCCCTTGTGAAATCTCAATGAACTAAAAAGCGACGGTGGCGCCATTTAAGACCCTGGTGAAATCTCGACGAACTAAAAATCGACGGTGGCGCCATTTAAGCCCCTGGTAAAATCTCGACGAACTAAATAGCGACGGTGGCGCCATTTAAGCTCCTGGTGGAATCTCGACGAACTAAAAAGCGACGGTGGCGCCATTTAAGCCCCTGGTGAAATCTCGATGAACTAAAGAGCGACGGTGGCGCCATTTAAGCTCCTGGTGGAATCTCGACGAACTAAAAAGCGACGGTGGCGCCATTTAAGACCCTGGTGAAATCTCGAGGAACT
This sequence comes from Photinus pyralis, assembly GCF_008802855.1. Classification (NCBI taxonomy): domain Eukaryota; kingdom Metazoa; phylum Arthropoda; class Insecta; order Coleoptera; family Lampyridae; genus Photinus; species Photinus pyralis. The sequence goes on from NW_022170738.1 coordinate 10,601,156, forward strand.
AAAAAGCGACGGTGGCGCCATTTAAGCTCCTGGTGGAATCTCGACGAACTAAAAAGCGACGGTGGCGCCATTTAAGCTCCTGGTGGAAAATCGACGCACTAAAAAGCGACGGTGGCGCCATTTAAGCCCCTGGTGAAATCTCGAAGAACTAAAAAGCGACGGTGGCGCCATTTAAGCCCCTGGTGAAATCTCGACGAACTAAAAAGCGACGGTGGCGCCATTTAAGCCCCTGGTGAAATCTCGATGAACTAAAAACAGAAAAGGTGTAGAGATAGGATTCTTTAAAAAATTGAGCACACCTCCATGAAGAGCTACAAGCATCCTTGCTTCGGCGCATTTTAGTTCATACGAGTTGTATTACTACACGTAAGAGGATTCATGTACAATCCAGGCGCGACTTCCGTCGTAGAGAGTGGAGTACACGAAAGTGCCGCTCTTGTAAGGATTTCCCTCGGATCGTTCACAGGTTTCTTAAAGATGTGAGCCAAACCCGCCGCTTCTGTCCTCAAGATACAATCAGCAGACTCTGGATCCAAAAAACTACAGGAGCTTAAAAATGGCGCCACGGTCGCTTTTTAGTTCCTCGAGATTTCCACCAAGGTGTTAAATGGCGGCCACGTCGTCTTTTTTTTTAGGGGTTTTCATTCGGGCTTTCACCACGGTCTTATATGGGCGCGCACGGGTTTGCTTTTTAGGTTTCCTGGGATTTCACCTCAGGGTCTTCAATGGGGGCACGTCCCCGGGCTTTTAGTTCTCGAGATTTCACCAAGGAACTTAAAATGGCGAGGTCGCTTTTTTAGTTTCGTCGGAGGTATTCACAGGAGCTTAAATGGCGCCACCGTCGCTTTTTAGTTTCCTGCGTGTTTCACCAGGGTCCTTAAATTTGGCGCACGTCGCTTTTTTAGTTCATCGAGAATTTCACCAGGGTCCTTAATGGCGCCACCGTCGCTTTTTTAGTTCCTCGAGATTTCAGCGCGAGTGGTCTTAAATGGCGCCAAACCGTCGGCTTTCTAGTTTCCTCGAGATTTCACCAGGGTCCTTAAATGGCGCCACCGTTCGCTATTTAGTATCGTCGAGATTCCACCAGGAGCTTAAATTAAATGGCGCCACCGTCGCTTTTTTTTTAGTTCTATCGAGATTCCACCAGTGAGCTTAAATGGGCAGCGTCTCTTTTAGTTCATGCGGAATTCACCAGGCGTCTTAAATGCGCCACCGGGGTCCTTTTTAGTTCGCTCGAGATTTTTCACCAGGGTTCTTAAATGGCGCCACGTCGATTTTTAGTTCGTTCGAGATTCGCACACCAGGAGCATTAAATGGCGCCACCGTCTTCTTTAGTTTGTCTCGGAGATTTTTCACCAGGGTCTTAAATGGCGCCACGCGTCGCTTTTTTTAAGTTCGTCGAGAATTTCACCAGGAGCTTAAATGGCGCCAACCGTCGCTTTTTGTTCCTCGAGATTCCACCAGGTGCTTAATGGCGGCCAAAACACGGTCGCTCGTTTTAGTTCATCGAGATTTTACCAGGGGCTTAAATGGCCGCCCACCGGTCGATTTTTAGTTCGTCGAGATTTCCACCAGGAGCTTAAATGGCGCGCCACCGTCCTCTCTTTAGTTCCTCGAGATTTCACCAGGGTCTTAAATGGCGCCACCGTCGCTTTTTTTAGTTCGTCGAGATCCGCCAGCGAGGCCCTTAAATGGCGGCCAGCGTCTGCTCCTGGTAGTTCTCGGATTTTTCAACCCCAGGGGCTTAAATGGCGCCACCGTCCGCTTTTTAGTTCGTTCCGAGAATTCCACGCCAGGAGCTTAAATGGCGCCACCCGGTCCTCTTTAGTATCGAGATTATCAGCCAGGGGCTTAAATGGCGCACCGTCGATTTTTAGTTCGTCCGGATTCCAGCCAGGAGCTTAAATGGCGCCACCGCTCTTTTAGTTCCTCGAGATTCCACCAGGAGCTTAAATGGCGGCCATGTCGGTTTTTAGTTCGTCGAGATTCTTCACCAGGGGTTAGAATGGGCGCCACCGGTCGCTCTTTAGTTCATCCGAGATTTCAACCAGGGGCTTATAATGGCGCCTAACGTCGCTTTTTTTTTAGTTGTCGAGCATTCCAACGCAGGTAGCTTAAATGGCGCCACCGTCGCTTCTTTAGTTCATCGAGATTTAACCCAGGGGGCTTAAATTGGCGCCACCGTCGATTTTCTAGTTTTTTCGTGCGAGTTCCAACCCAGGAGCTTAAAAATTGGCGCCCCGGCTCTTTTAGTTCTGCGAGATTTCACGCAGGTGTCTTAAATGGCGCCAACCGTCGCTTTTTATGTTCAATCGGAGATTTCTCACCAGGGTCTTAAAGTGGCGCCACAACCGTCGCTTTTTTAGTTCCCTCGAGATTTCACCGACAGGGTTTAAATGGCCGCCTCAAAAAGGATGCGAATAAAACCATGGCTAACTTATTGTAATACATGACAGTAGATTTCAACACAAGAGTAAGAAGTCTCTGTCATAACATAAGAGCTGCCAAATACCAAAAGGGGTGCGCTTCTTTGAATATGATGTAGGCGAGCAGTTACCTCATTCAAGGAGACGTACAGATAATATGAATGGCGCTCTATAAAAGCTCGGAGTCAGCTTATGTGCATCAGCGTAAAATATCCATCTACTTACGTAGGATGGTCAGTACGCTCACTAGAGCCAAGAGTCACATACTGATTGAGAGCACATAAGTACCGTCGCACTTCTTTGATGTATCTATCTGCGCAAATCAGATGCTTTCAGCCCCGTGCGGTCATTAGATTGGCGTGCCTAGAGTCCCAGTCGCTTTTTAGCTCTCCTCGAGATTTTCACATGCATAGTGGTTCTTGAGACTGGCGCCATTGCGATTTCGGACAGTCCACAGTGAGGGTACGTTAACGTACTTCGTCTTTATGTTTAGTATTCTTGATAGTTCTCATCAGACTCTGATATCATTAATCGATAGTGAGCCAGTCCGCAAATCAGCAATACTGGAACTTTTTAGTTCAGTCGAGATTCCACCAGGAGCTTAAATTGTTGTGTGACAATACCGTTCTAAATTAACTGTTGAGTAACAGTATGTCTTCTGGCGGCATTCGAGGCGCCACAGTGGTCTTGTTGATGGGCAGGTGCACGAAAGTGTTTAACGCTCTTTTATATTAGATGTCGTAAATACGCGATTTCCACCAGGAACTTAAATGGCGGCCACCGTCGTTTTTTAGTTCGTCGAGATTCCCCACCAGGAGCTTCATTGCAGCACGATATACCTTAGTGTGACAGTCAGCAGTTTTATGTATGTTCTTGATTCCAAGCCTTTTTTGGTAGTGTTTCTTCTAACTCCGTGTATTTCACCCAGTGTGTGTGTCTGTGATGTCGGGCTTTTGACCCTACACTCGGTTTTAAACACACGACGTCGCCTTTTTGTTCATTGCGAGATTTCCACTTGGTACAAGGGTCTTAAATGGCGCCACCGTCGCTTTTTTCAGGTTGCCTCGAAATCTTCACATCGAGGGTCTTCAATGGCGCCACCCGGATCGCTTTTTAGTTCCTCGAGCATTTCTCAACAAACAGGGTCTTAAAATGGCGCCAAACCTGTCGGCTTTTTAGTTCGTCGAGGTTCCACCAGGAGCTTCAGATGGCGCCAAACACACCGCATCGTCTCTTCAGCTTCA